>NC_054484.1:28697511-29010261 GCF_017639515.1 Carcharodon carcharias
TGTAAATTTAGATTTTTATTTAGATGTTGATGATGGGTGGAGTTAAACATGCAATAAGCAATAACTCAGGATAGTCTTTCAGAGAGACAGAGTATAGTGTGCAAGAATCAGTGACATGTCCTTGGTCTCATGAAATAACTGATTTATAGAAATATTATATTACGATAATGATGTCCACTCTGTAGTTTTACAGTGCCTGCCTACATTAAAAGTTTGGGCTAACATTCTGAAACTACATAGCGTGACAGTCTGAGACATCATAAATGTTTAAGAGAGCTTCACGACTTTATGAATCTGTCTGCCAAATGTAGGATGGAAGTAGGCAAGTGGCTTGAATTCTTTCTGTTTTGGAGTCTTGTACCTTTCCCTTGAAGCGTGCAGTAACGTCAGTTTCTCAAGTTGTACTTTCCAAAGATGCTACAGACATTGTCAGTTTTTGTCAATATCAGCTGGTCCCTGAAGAATTAGCAAACTAATTATCATCTTATGGTAAAGGTAAGGTTTCTATTGTATTTTTGAGAATTTATTCCATTAGAGTACTATCTGAGGTCTCTGAAGTGCCATGGCATTTTGTTTCCTCATTGCAATACTGCAATTACATGAAAAAAGTATGTGCCTATTAAATTGTTAGGTTCTTATATTAAAGGCTACATATAGTGACATCACAAGTTCTGGTCAGAATGGAAACATTTGCTGGTAAATAGGCTTTTTTTCTGTAGTTTATGATGAGTAAATTAAAACTACTAGTCTCATCCCACTTCCAGCTCATTGGCTGACACAGCGGTGTCAATATTCACTTGGCATTTTAAGACAGTACCTATTTACAGTGAGGTGGACTGGCAGGTCCTACTTATACTGCTAAATGCACATCACTGCCTGGCCAGTAAACATAATGCTCTGCACATGCGTATTTTCTCCCCAGCAACTGAATGTTGGTTAACATTAGTGCCAATGGACAGCTAGTACCTTGCTGATAAAAGAAAGATTAAAGAGAGATCTAAAAATCATATTTAGTGTTATATTGTATCCAATGCAGTTAAACTGCAGTTAAACAAAGCAACAGTATTGTGAAACAATGCCACTTAAATTCTTTTGGCCTTTATCAGATGAGCTGTTCCTAAACGTGCTGTGGAGTTTCTTCATTATCTGTTGTTGTTTAACCTGATCCTGCAATTTCCTGATGCTCAAGACTGGAGCCTGGAATTTCCTCTGACTTACCGCCTATTCATAAAGGGCAGAAGCGTCCCAGATTTGGACTGTGTGGTAGCAGGTGGGAAAAAGGACGTTTTACCTGCTGGCCGCAATGCCGGGTTTTTGCAGCATATCATCCCAATCCCACCTCATTAATCATGCATTCCTGGGAAGCACGTCAAGTCTCTGATTCACCCACCCCACCATCACCTCAGACCTTCAGTAAACTGGGTGTTATATTTAAAGGCACAGAGCTAGCGCTCTTCAAGGGATAGAAAGCTGCTGCGAACTGATGGCTGCCAAAGGATTTAGCGACGCCCCCCCCTCGAATGCCTACTGGATGCAGTAGAGGCCCATCATGGTATCCTCTAGTCCCAGTCTGGGTGAAGGCCAGCAAGCAAGGTCACCAATCCAGCATGAGAGGCAGTGGCAGCAGTGGTCAGTGTCAACTGAAGCCCCAGTTCAGTTTACTATATATTCAGGGTTCTTTAGTGCAGCCTTGGCAAAGGGAGTGCAGCTGACTAACTGAGTGAAGACTTGGGGAAGAAGTTTCTGGCCGGCACGCAGGGGATGGGGCCTGCTTGCCGACATGTAAAATGATGCGCAGTGACATCGGGCAGGCATCCCGACATCACCGCTCATCATTTAGATTTTTAGTTCGGCGGGCGCACAGCCAAACTGTCAAAGGCCTGTTAAAAACTAATTAAAACAGTTAAATGAGCTGCCCATCCAACCTTAAGGTTGGCGGGCAGGCGAAGAGCCCAGGCCGCCTTCGCATTTTTCATGAAGCCTCATCCATGGGCGGGATGAGGTTTCATGAAGTGTTTTAAAATTCAAAAAAAATTATTTTAAAAATTCATTGACATGTTCCCATGTCACATGCGGGAACATGTTTTAAAAGTTTTTTTTTCCCTTCATTTAAATTTTCATTTAAACTGATCTCCCTGAGGCAGCTCTGTGCCTCAGGGAGATTTCTATTTTCTTTCGTGCGTATGCATGAAAGAGCGCAGGCCCCGGACTCAGGTAATCCCCACCCGCCCGCACAGGGAGTGCTCTGCACTTCCGGGTCAGCGTCACACTGGGCGGGCCTTAATTGGCCCGCCCATATAAAATGGCGGTGCGGGCCTGATCAGGGGCGCCAATCGGGTTTGTGCTCGCTCCCACCCACCCTCACACAATGCCCCTGACAGGGGGAAAAATTTAGCCCTTGGAGTTTGGTGAGAGGGGAGTTTTAATTGTTAATTTTGTTCTTAAATTTTGCTCTTAAAATCTAATCTAGTCTGTAACTAGCAGTAACTGGAAAGTACTCCACTCAGTTGCTGAAGCCCACACCCCACCTCCCTCTCAGCTGCTGAAGCCCCATTGTTATAGAGTTGATCTTCAGACAACTTTTCTTAGTGGAAACATATAACTTTATTTACAAGACAACAGCAGCAACTACACATGTGCATCAAACTCCATAAATAAAGAAGGACACCCCCTGCAGAGGTTCCCCGCAATGCTCACACATTGCTTTACACAAATCAGGTGATCTTACAACACAGGATTATGCTTAAAGCTATAGTCCTACATTTCCCAAAACTATAATTACTACATTCCTCCCCCTTTAACTTTTCTGTATATTTGGTATTTACAAAGATATTTATCTCATGACATTACAATATTTACACAGGTTGCCTGATCCGTGTGAAACGTCGTAGCTCCATGACTTCTGATTCTTTTGTAAGAAACACATTCTCCAGAACTACATTAACATCAGGTACCTCATTAGGCACTTGTAGTTCAGTGCCTTTCACTCCGACAGAGACATTGGGCATGTCTGTCCTTAGTTGAGCAACTTCAACAGGAACCACTGGTTCAGTAATGATTACAGGTGGAACATCATTTTATTCGGGTACCTCACGTTTTATTAAATGATCCACATGCTTACATATGATCTGGCCCTTCACTTCGACGTGGTACGACAATGGTCCGGTCACAGAATTCACTTTACCAGGTAACCGCTTCGGTCCTCCATCGAAATTCCTTACAAATACTGCTTCTCCAACAGTAAATTGTCGCTCATGACTATGCAAATCCTGAATCGCTTTTTGGTTCCCTTGACTTTTCTCCACCTTCCCCTCCAAACTGGGAAGTATTAGGCTTAGTCTTGTCCGAAGTCAGCGCCTCATCAGTAATTCTGCATCCACTTTCTACGTGTCTTCTTCTTTTTACCACAGAATTTAGTCTCAGCCTTCTTTTTGACTTCACTGTCGGCCAGACTTCTCTCAGATGCAAACTCAACTTATCTTAGTTCAGTAGTTGAGCTAACCATGATTTCATTATCTACTCACATCCTGGAAAGCTCTACACCTTTCTTCGCCTGTGTATATTTTCAACTTGGTAGATGTTTGTTCCAAATTTAATTATTGATCACCTTTATTTAAATATCTGAAAGTGTGTTCTCCTTTTACAGTGGTAGGAGCACCCATGTCTACTTCCATTTTTAAGGGTTTACCGTTCACTTGCACCGTAACAAATATCGGCTCTGTCCTCCCAACTTTCATGTTGAATAATGAATAAATGACAGAGTTGGTTGTTTCTGGCTCTTCCACACTTTAGACTTCATTGGATTTCATTTGTTGTTTGGAGGCCTGTTTAAATCTCGCTTTCACTGTCTCATTAAATTTCCAGTTCTGTGACAAAAATAACATTCTACTTTTTTAAATTGCCAATTGCCAGAAGACTGATTGGTTCCAGATTGATCTAAGTTATTTTTCAATTTAGTTGCTAAGCTGTTTCCTCACATTTTTCAGTTAGCGGGGGCTGTTTCTCGCTTCGCAGCAGAGTCCCAGCTTTTTGTTCTACTTTTGGCCAACTGTTTCCACTGGACAAGGAGAACAGCGCCATTTTGCATCCTTTGAATTGCTTGTGATTTCCTTACAGCACTTTCCACTGCCAGCGCTATTTCTAACGCTTTCTTAAAATCAAGATTCACTTTAGCCAGCAATCTTCGCTAAATAGTGTCATCCTGTCTGACACATACTAAACAATCTCTGAGCATGCCATTTAGAATTTCACCACATTGGTATTAATTGTCTCCCCCGGTGCTCTATTCCATGAATTAAACCTGAATCTCTGCATTGTGACTGAGGGCTTGGGTTGAAAATGTCTCTTATTGAGGTCTACTAATTCATTGAAAGTCTTCAAATCAAGCTTCAAATTAAACTGTAGATCTTGCTCCCACAAATACTAAGGAGAATCGCTCTCCTCTTTTCCTCCGCTGTGATTTTATTTGCTTGAAAGAAGAATGCAAGACATTCTATATATTGAGACCAGTCATCTGTGGATGGCCCAAAGGGGTCAATTCTGCCAAACTGTGGCACTTCAGATGAGTATATCTTCTTTTATTTTTAACAAACTTAGATACTCACAATCGCTGGGTGAGGTACAGCACCAAATCTGATCCCATTCTCATCGCCAGTTTGTTATAGAGTTGATCTTCAGAAAATATTCTTAGTGGAAACATATAACTTTATTTACAAGACAGCAACAGGAACTGCACATGTGCATCAAACTCCATAATTAAACAAGAACTCCTGCTGTAGAGGTTCCCCATGCTGCTAACACAGTGGTTTACACAGATCATGTGATCTTACCACACAGGATTACTCCCAAAACTATAATTACTACACCCACCCCACCTCCCTCTTAGCAGCTGAAGCCCACACCCCACCTCCCTCTCAGCAACTGAAGCCCACGCCCTTCCTCCCTCACAGCTGCTGAAGCCCACAGCCCACCTCCCTCTCAGCACCTGAGGACCATTCCCCCACCCCCACACTGCCCCCATCCCCTGCCAATATATCTCATAAGCCTAAATTTTCACTCTGGGGTCACGCAAAGTCTGGGGCATTAAAATGGGGTCACACCGGGAGAAGGTTTGGGAAGCACTGCCTTCAGTTAACCACAGTGTCAGTGATGCAGAGTCTATGGGCGGCGTTTCCACCCCAATACCGGTGGGCATCGTCGTGGGCAGGACGGGAACATTTGTAGAGCTGTTAAAAGTCAACGGCTCCCCAAGCTTTCCTGTCCTGCCCACGATCTTGCCCATCACTGGTGGGACGGGAAAATCCTGGCCAATGTCTCAAGCTCCCACAAGGGAAGGTTTTGGGAGGTGCCTTAGGGAAGCAGTTTATCTTGCCGCTCTCTAGAGAGAAAGTGACATCTGCACGCACTCCCTGCAGCCCACTGGAATGAGGATAGGCCCAATGTGCCAGAGGGTTGATGTCATCATAGGCCTAACAGTTCCAGCTGCTGACAATTCTGCCATCTTGCTGAGAAGTGATGTTGCCCTATAACAGACTGCAGGTTCCTAAAGACTGCACCTGAATTATTTTCCATTCCATCCCAGCAGAAGTCAATGAAGGGCAGTTTTCTGGCCTCCAAGTCATCCTCCAGGGCCAAAGATGGCTGTAGGAGGATAGTGTAGAAGGTTAGTGGTGGGTTCACATTGATGGTGTTAGGATTATCCTGCCCTAAACCCAACAATGCAAGGAAATGTGAAGGTATGAGCCTTATAAAAACAAATCTTTTGTTTCAGCTTCACTCATTCCAGCAGATCTCATAGACAGATTTAGATCCCTGCTTCTTTATCCCACTCAAATATCTAATCCTGTGTTGTATTGATTTTTTTTTCATACTTGTTTTAATTTTTTTCCACCTGTAAATCTGATTGGTTTCTATCTTTATTGTGTATCACTATAATGCTCATCAGTCTGGCTTCCTATGTTTTTGTACATTTCAATTCATGTATAATTCATAACCCCTTCCATTAACCAAGAATTGCCTCTTATAACTGACAAAATATTGATGTATTTTATTGCCTATTGTTTTAGTACACTATACCTGTCTTATCTAATGAGTATGTTTTCTTTTGCTGGAATTGTGTTTTAAAATAATTTGACTGGAGGGACACATATCTCTTTGCCTGCTTCCCCCCACCCCCAAGGGTAAACCTCTTTCAAATGTGTTTTTGTCTCATTATCATTTGTGGTTAGAGAGGATAAGCGAGGAAAAGCAGGGAATGGGGGGATGGGGTGGGAGGGGAGGAAGAATCTACTTGACTTAGACTATGTACTGGATGTTGTATGAGAACAGCCCAGATATGATATGTTCAGGTTTCTTTGCGTTTTAGTAAGGTAATAGCTGCCTTCAAGTTGGAGCTGGGATTAAGAGCTAAACAGACTGGTGTTCATAGGTGCAAAGAATTTTCAGTTGACAGTTAACAAGGATAAGACCAATATGTTCTATTGTGCACCATTGGTGAATAATAACATCTCAATATAGACATTGCTCAGGAAGAAAGAGCAGCAAGGAATGTTAATTTATCTCTCATTTTCACTCCTCTCTCCTCCAAAACCCTGAACCTAAAAGAAATGCCAGTGATGTATTTCACACATAATGCATGACTACAGGAATATATGGTTCAAGAAGTTCAATCAAAAGATGGCTCATCAGGCAGATATGCAAGTACTTCCCTTTGATGACAATGCCTGTTGACATCCTGAAACAGAGAGACGTAGGCTTTGCACCATTAGTCAGATACTTTGTGTCCAACATTTTCATCAGAATTCCATTCATTGAGTCAAGACATTGCAAAATATTCAAAAGCTGTCCATGAAAAGTTTCTGCTATGGTTGCATAAGTGAGAGTGCTTCCAAAGCCTTACAATCCTTGATGCCTTTCACTGGCATAAGCAAGACTTTAATATTGTCAAAGCACAGACCATCACCAAGTGTTTCTAAGGTTCAGAGTTCCCATTTGATATTGAGGATCATAGTGTTGCTTAGGTAGCAGATGACAACTACAGGCTATCAGAATATGTGAACTGGAGTGCTTGCGCCAGAGTCAACACCATGTCAGTACCTTATCTTACACTGAAGATATCCCAAAGTGTTTCACAACTGAATTATTTATGAAATGTTATTGTCATGTAGGTAAATGTGACATACTAGGTCCCAAAAATGGGCATAAGTTGAATGGCTAGTTAAGGTGTTTGTGTGATGTTGGTTGAGGAAGAATGTTGGTTAGAACATCACCTAATCCTTTTCAAATAGTGTTCCGGGATCTTTAGTGTGTTGCAAAACCACCAGATGGCATAGAGAGAGCATCATTTTAATATCCCATAGGGAAAATGACATATTTGAGGATGTTCCCTCAGCACTGCATGAATTATCAGTCAAGCTAATGTTTTCAAATCTGGGGTAGGGCTTGAGCCCACACATTTTGACTCAGGCAAAATGAGCTATCATGACAGAAATGTTTTCCATGGACTTTGATGGTCAGCACGTCTCAGTCAATTAATTTCAATTAGTGCACTAGGAAAATTCCCTGATGGATAACCATCACATGCATAAGCAATTCTCAAAAGGATGCAGTGAGAAATATTCATAGGATGAGCACGAGAGTGTGTGACTGGGTACATGCCTGTTGCAGAGCATGACCTTATAACTGAATTCCTAAAAAAGATGGAGAAGAGTGAAACCGAAATATTGGAAAGTGTTGCAATTCACTAGCAGACAATGAATGTAAAACTCGAGGGACATACTTCTTTTAAAAGTACTTAGGCTCTGACGGCCTCATCACTAATTTTAATATTTCTGTTGGTAGGGTCTTGCTATGTGCAAATTGGCCACCTTGCCTACATTACAGTGGTAAATAAACTGCAATTTGCTGTAAAGCTCTTTGTGACATTGTAAATGGTGCGATAAGTGCAACTCTTTCTTTCTTCCCATTTATTTTTTAGGTTTGCTAACTTTATGCTAGGCTTTACATAAAGGTGGTTTTAATTTTCTCCTACCCATACTTTGTGGAAGAAAGACTTCCATTTATATCACCCCTTATCACTAATGCAACTTTTGCAGACAAGTTGTACAGAGCAAGATCCCACCAAGAATGAGTTATCAGTTAATCTATTTTGTGGTGGTGTTTGTTGGAAGTTGACCACAATGCAAAGAGAAAACTTTTTCCTCCTTCAAATAGTACCATGGAATCTTTCACATCCAGCTGAACAGACAGACACAGCGTTGGTTTCATGTCTTATCCAAAGCAAAGCAACTTTCTCTCAGTACTACAAGTTCTGGAATAGCACTTGAGCTCACAACTTTCATACTTTCAGGGGCTATCAGCTGAGCCAAGGTGACAGACTAGTCTGTTTATCACTTGGTTACTTTGTTCTTGAGCAAGTACAAAGATGAGTAATCAGGGTTATTGTGGGTGTCAGGAAGCTGAATGTCTTCTGTTTGGAAAGCAGAAGATTTTTAAGTGACCTAATTGAAGTTGTAGGTGATTGCCAAAATTAAGGGTGCAAATATAAGGAGCATAAACTAAAAATGAGAAAGTTATGTCTGAAAAGGGAAGTTAAGCAGAACTTTCTAACATTAGCTAAGGAAAGAGGTTAATTCTCGAGCTAAAACCCAGATTTTCAAATTGTCATTATGCTAATGCTGCATTAACATATTCTATTTTCGATTGGTTAATGTTTAGTTTGAGGTGCTAATTTAGCTGCACATAATTTAATTTGCCTGCACTTTACCTCTGAATCCGAAAGTTTTGGATTCAAACCTAATCTCAGGCTTTGCCTTGCCTGTTTAGCTGGTGATAAAGATTCCACGACACTATTGAAAGAAGAGGAGAGCCTTATAGATGCCCTGACACTCATTTCTCAGACAAAAATTACATTATATTAGACTGGAGAATTTGGAACTGTTTTCCTTGGAGAAGGGAAAGTTGAGAGATTCAATGGAGTTATTCAAAATCATGACGGTCTGGCTAGGGTAGATAAGGAGAAACTGTTTCCGTTAGTAGAAGGATCGAGAACAAGAGGGTATAGATTTGAAACAATGGCGACATGGGAAAAAGCTTTTTCACCTAGTGGATGGTTAGGATCTGGAATGCACTGCCTGAAAGAGTGGTGGAGGCAGGTTCAATCGAGGCATTCAAGAGGGAATTGGATTATTATCTGAAAAGAATGGGCAAGGCTATGGGGAGAAGGCAGGGAGTGGCATTAGGTAAACTGTTCATTTGGATAGCCCTTACAGACACAATGGGCTAAATGGCCTCTTTCTGTGCTGTAATCATTCCCTGATTCTGTGAACTGGTCACACATTGCCATTTGTGAGACCTCCCTGTGCACAGATTGCCTGCTGTATTGGCCTGACAGTGGCTGTATTTGGATAAGTGATTGGCTGTGAAGAATTTGAGGATATGAAAGGCGCTATGTAAATGTAAGTTCTTTAAGAGATTAACAGATTCACAGAAATCTGATGTGTGAACATTTGCACATCAGCATTCTCTTCAAGGATGATTGACAGGTCTGAGGTTTCAGCTGCCTTTGCACTATTTGATACAATTGCTAATCCCAGAACCCCATTCATGACATGTGTATCAGTTTATTAAAGACTCAGCTGTTTATGAGAATTACTTTCTTACATATGAGCACAGACAAAGGATTCAGAAAATATTCAAACTATAACAATCACATCATCTGTGAGCCTCCACTCTGGAACTATATGAGCCTTACCTTGCTTGGAACAGAAATCCTGGCCTATGTGCCTCTGAGTGCACAAATAGGGTGAGATTTTAACTCATTTAAAAGCAATCCAATTACACAGAGTTAAATTGGGTCCTATATAGAGTCAGCCTCCAAAATGTCAAACTGGTTTGAACTTGATTAAATGCCGTTGCCTGCTTAAATCCAGTTAAATCCCAAGTTTGTAGAGATTTTACCTCATGATGCATATTGCTTGATATCATGAATCACAAGGTCGTAAAGGAACAAAGGGTTTTCTATGTCAAAGCCAGCTAGTTGTAACTGTTGTAACTTTCTGTTGAGTGCCAGTGTAAGGAAGAATGAAAACATATCAGCCATGCTATAGCATGGCTCATAAAATCTTGTCACCATCATTACACACCCTGGGGTAGGAAATGGAGCTTCTTTGCAAAGCACAGTTGTGAGAATGTTAATTGATATTTATACTTGTGCTGTAGATCAGCAAGGATATCACATGTACTTCGCAGGATGCCATTTCACATTGTGAGGGAAGTTTTAATTGGAAGGCGTGATTTGTACATGGGGAGACCAAAGCAGGCACCGCACCCAGGGTTTCTGAAAGAGGTGAGGACCGGCCTCATTTTAATACTCGACATCAGTTTTGCACTCGAAATTGGAAGAAATGGTGTCAAAACCAGCCGACGGGTGTGGGAATCGGGGCGGGAGCTGGCCTTCATCAGAGATCCGAGACAACAGTCTTCGACAAAGGACAAGTGCATGTGGTTCCCAAACAGCTGTAGATGTGAGGGCGAAGAAGAAAGGCCAGGCCAGGAGAAGTCCAAGGATTTTTTTGTGCTGTTCCGAGGAGCATCCCTGCACTTCCTGACCCCCAAGGAATACACTTTTGAATAAAAGTGGCTTCTCACCAACCCCCCCGCCCCCACCCCCCAGGTTATTCTGCTGAATCTCGCCAAGCTTTGTTGGCGAGTTTGACACAGGGCGAGCGAGTGCCAAGCTGTCATAAAAATCACACTGTGGCTCTAAATAAATTATTAAGACGTGACTTTTAGATTTAAATTAGGACCTTGCTTGCATACAGCAGGAGCCTTGGCCAACTGCAAAACTGTCACCAGGCAGGAACGAGTTGGCATCAGGCCATTGGGTGGGTTTGGTTGATTTCAGCTCCTGTCACGCACTGTTCCCACTCGATGGAGGAAAAAAAGAGGAGGGATTTAATTTTATTATAGCTACATGTTTGAAATCCAAGGCTGCTAAGTAAGAGCTTACTGTTTACATGTGAAGAAATACATTACCATGGTAGATTGTACCATGCCATCACATCCTGGAACTCTAAAATCCTGTGCCAGGAAGGTTAACTCTACTGTTTCCCATGCCAAATGAGTTCTTGACTCTTAAAGGGAGTTGCTGACTAGAAAACTAGGCACTTTTCCATGGAGAATGAAGAAAAGTTACAGTGCCATGCTGTTCCAATACATTCTCGAAGAGTCGGAATGTAGACTGACATTGTCAAGATACTAGGGGCAGAATTTTCCCATTGGCTTGTGGGGGCATGCACACGTGTAAAATGACACGTGGTGACATCAGCCACGTCACCACACGCCATCGCAATATTTCGTTGGGCAGGCACGCGATGCTCTCCGATACTCGCCCGCCATTAATCAACAGGCCACTTAAGTCCCTTGAGGTGCCAATCGACAGTGATAATCGACAGCTAGAAGGGGGGAGAGGCCAGGAGTGCACATTCAGCCTCCAGGGGAGCGACCTTTGGGAAGCCAAGCACAGATACAAGGGGTGCAGGGCCAAGAGGCAGTCCAAGGCGGAAGGGGCCGCAGAAGGCGCCATTATCCTGCTGCCAGGGTATACAGGTGGCAAAGCAGCTACCTCAATATGCCTGAGGTGCAGTGTCTGGAGGGGATTCATCTCTCAAGGGAGACAGTCAACTATATCTGTCGGATGATTGGGCCTGAGATCTCCGCTAACTGTGTGGGTGGACACCCCATGCCAGTGGCTGTAAAGGTCACAGCTGCCCTCAACCTCTATGCCTCCGGCTCCTTCCAGGGCTCGGTGGGTGATCTTTGCGGTGTCTCCCAATCAGCTGTCCACACTTGTGTCAATCAGATTACAGACGCCCTATTCGGGCAAAAATTGACCGTCATCCTCTACCTTTGAGACTAGGCAAGCCAGGCACAGTGAGCCAGAGGCTCTGCGGCCATTGCTGGCTTCCCCCGTGTCCAGGGTGCTATAGACTGCACACGTGTGGCCATCAAGGCACGAGCAGGTGAGCCCAGTGCCTTCATCAACAGGAAGGGCTTCCACCCCATGAACGTGCAGATAGTGTGTGATCACAGGATGCTGATTCTACAAGTCTGTGCCAGGTACCCAGGCAGCTCCCATAACGCCTATATCCTCAGATACTCCCAGGTGGCGGGGCTTTTCAGTGCTCCAGCCTGGCTGGATGGATGGCTGTTGGGTGACAAGGGCTATACCCTCAAAAGGTGGCTCATGACGCCCCTCTGCCATCCAAGAACAGAAGCTGAGCAGCGGTACAATAGGAGCCATGCCTCCACAAGGGCTGTGGTGGAGAGAGTCATCGATCTTCTCAAGATGCGCTTCCGATGCCTGGACCGCTTAGGGGGCGCACTCCATTACCCCCCAGATCGTGTGTCGCTGATAGTGGCTACAAGCTGCATTCTCCACAATCTTGCTCTGGAAAGGGGGGACGCAGTGGATGACGAAGACATTGACGCGGTGGCTGCGGCTGCACACGATGAGTCCAGCAGTGAGTCCGGGAATGAGCACACACTGAGAAATGCTGACGGGTTAGATGCTGACCTGGGCATACTCCAGGGAGGCAGGGACACCCGGGAGGCTTTAATCCAACGAACCTTCAGCTAGCCCACCACATATGGCCACCAGGACAAGCCTGGGCTGTATGCTCCATATTCGAGACCTAAGTGAAAAATCTGCCTGGTTAGGAACATTAACTAAGGTCATTGTTAATAAAGCTGAATGTCCCACAAAGCAATCATTACATTATTGGAAACCATCCACCTGCAGAACCAAAGAGGCAACCTCAGCCATGGTGACATTTCTGAATTTAATATTGCAACCAAAGAAACTTAATGAAACAAAATGAAAAAGGTGTTAAAAATCACACCAACTCATAAAAACCTCATTGCGGGCCAACACAAAAGTACCAGTGATAAACCCGTGGTGTGCCTAAGGTAACTTATGTTTACATTTTCAGGTGCTACGTCTTGGTGCTGACCCCTCGCTGGGAGTGGCATCTGAGACAGCCTGCTGACTCTGCTGTCCTGCTGGCCTCGATGACCTTGGCGGCCGTCCTCTGGCCCGTGGAGCCAGTGCTGGCCCTGCCTGGGAGGGGACTACCAGTTCCACAGTTGGCATCTCCCCAGTTGTCTTAGCCTCACTGGATGCAACAGTCAGTGGCAGAGGGGCGGAGGAGCTGCTGCCCTCATCCAGGGCGCCCTGACAAAAGCTCGCAGTGATGACAGGCAGCTGCTGCGCTGACGTGAGGTTGCATCGGACTTCCCTGCTCACCGTGGATGGATGGGCACCAAGCTGGGAAAATTGGTGCCCAGATCATCTCCCACACTGGCACTGACCAGCTGACGTCAATGCTGATGTGAGGGCTTGCTGGTCCGAGCGCATCCCCAGGAAACCCTGATTGGTTTCCTGGAGGTCCCTCTCTACGAGAGTCACCACTGTCTCTATGGAGGACGCATGGCACTCAGACATGAGGCTCATTGCTTTGGCGATAGTCCGCCTAGACTCGTCCACCACGGACACCAAGCCAAGCATAGCCTCTGTATCTCCCCCAGATGCTCCCGAACACCGGCCACATTTCCTGCGCTTGCTGTGTCGCAGACGACTCCAGGGGCACATCATCAGGCACCGACTGAGCATATGCCTGGTCCCATGCAGTCCTCCAACTGCTGGCACCATGGGCACTCTCTGTCTCTGCCAGCTCCTCCAATGACTGTGAAGTGCCCTCACCGCTGTGCCACAGGACACTCACTGATGTTCAAATTCCCACCAACGTGCTAATATCTGCACTGGTGCCTGCCTGGCAAAAATGGTGTGACGCTGGTGAGACTTCAGGGCCCTCAGGTGTGAGAGGGGGGCCTCTGCTGCTTCTCCACCCGGCCCTGCTGTACTGTTGCTGAAAGGAAGAACAAGGACATTGAATCAGTTAACGTGGAGACAATGTCAATGTGTATCCCTATCCCCTGGATCATTATTCGCTCATCCTTCCATAAGCAACGGTCAAGCCATGTTGCAAACTTCAATCACTGAACATTCAGCGCTGCCATGGCTGTTGGGACAACAATGGTAACCTCACTGCTGGTCAAACATATCTGTCCGTGGCACCCCAGCCTCACTGACACTGGTGGTCCTGGGCGCATGGCGCCTCTCCAAATCTAGGGCCTCCTGTGTGAAGAGGCTGAGAATTGCTAACTGTGCAAGCCCTCCACCAGTCCTCACCCGCTTGGCTGCATTATGAGCATTCTTCTCCTGAAAAGGAGAGAAGAGCATTGATTAGTGCTACTTGTACCTGGATTCTCTTCGCGGATGGATCACCCCAACTAGAATTGGACATTGCAGGGCTCCAGTACCTCCTCACCCTGCTGCTGCCGAATACTCACACAAAGATGCCAGGCCTGTTCCCCACCCCCCGCCCCTCCCCTTGGTCAAAAGCTGCCTACATCACATTACGCACCTTCCATAGCAAGGAGGCGCAAGCACATGGAGGGCAGAGGGCAGCAGATCAATCGTTGCTACACCACCTTGGAGCAGCTCCTCCAGGTTGCCCCCAAAACAGTAATATGGGTCTTAGGGTACTACTTGCTGCAGGGGCAGAACCCATCTCTTCAGCACCCTCTCAGGGTTACCTCAACATGGGCAATATCTGCAGTCCCACTCAGCAAAGGACACATGCTGTCAATGATTCAACGTAGTCACTACCCTCAGACTTGTTGGGGGTGGGGGGCACCAGGGGGGAAAGCCTACCTGCTGGGTTAAGTTGACCAATGCCAACATTGTCCTCACCCTTCCTGAGCACAACAGGTCTTTGAAGCGCTTGCGACACTGGATCCAGGTGCGCTGCGCCATGTCCCGGGTGCTCACGACCTCCGCCACCTCCTCCCAGGCATGTTTGGTCATGTGGGGGGGGGGGGGGGGGAGGGGGGCCGCCTCCTTCCCCCGTCCTGGGGTACGCAGACCTCCCGTTGCGCTGCCACCTCCTTGAGAAGGGCAGCAAGGCAGTCATCAGAAAAACGAGGGGCACAGTGCCCCCCTGCCTGGTCTGCTCACCAGCAGCTCTCTGGGGAGCCCTTCCACTGGCCATAATTTGTAGCCTCGGAAAGGCTGCAGCAACTTTTTAAAACAGGCCGCTGGGCCGCCATTGGACCCAGTAGTCATTGCAGGCCCCCTGCCGCCCACCCAATCCCGCTGTCCTCGGGATTGGCCCGACCACGTAAAATGGCAGCGTGGACCCACCCGCGCCAACTCCCACTTCGCCCCCCCCACCCCCCAGAAAATTTAGGCCTAGGAGTAGACACCCCCAGGCTGGATTTTCAATTGCCCGTGAGGGTGAGCTCCATTGTGAGTGCACATTGAAAATAATATCCTCCGATGGCATTGCTGAATCCCAACGCCTCTAGAACATGAAGCGATTTTTAGAGCAAGGTGGGGCAGGGAGCTGGAAACCTGCACGCCTTCAATTAACTGGTTATTGAGCTTGTCGTAGAGCTCATCAACAGGCCTCAGAGGAGCAATTTTAAATTTTCGACTGGGAGATACAGGGAACTCTCAGGTCGGGATTTTCCAGCTCCGTCGTGGAGGGACCTGCTTCGGGAGATGCGGTGGCCCAGCCAGAAGTCCAATGACTTTCAGCAGGACTGGACGATCCCAGTGGCAGGCAGGGCTGGAAAGTCCCACCCTCAGTGTCTGGGACATGTCACAGTGTAGCTGTCATGAAAACAGCAGGGAGCCATGAGAGCTAATGGCTGCAATGGTCTACATGTCTAAGAAACAGAGCTTTATACTCAGCTGCTCAGCCAGTGACACAAAGTTTCGATCACTAGTGCTGAGAGGCTCATATTTGTGAACTCTTTGGACTTTTGAGAGGGACATAAAGCTGCTGGCATCATTTGGGCATCAGAGATAGCTAGAGGAAGCCTTGGGGAACAAACGAGAACCAGCTGTGTGAGTCGAGATGGGAGCAAGCTGCTCTGATATTGGGCAAAGTAGCAAGGAGGAGCCTCAGCAGAGCCATCCTCCTGGTCACAGCCCCCATAGCAGTCCCCTACCTCCAGCTCTCAATATCATTGTCACCCTGAACTTTTATCCGTCTTGAGTCATACCAGGGATCAGCTACAGACCCGGGTGGCATCTTGCAGTCAGGAGTTCATCACACTAACAGGCAGATCATAGGTGCCCTATTCAAAAGGGCAGGGGAATACATTCAATTTGAGGCAGGTTGGCCATCACAGGCACAGAAGGCTTTAGGATTTGCCACTCTTAGGTCTAGGGCTTCAGCCCCCTCAAGCCACCCACATAGCCATCAAGACACCAACAGACCAGTCAGCCGGATTCCTGAACAGAAAAGGCTCCCACTCACTGAATGTCCCACTGGTCTGTGTCCACAGGAAGCGCTGTTTGCAGGCCTGCATTTGGTTCCCGGACAGCTGCCATGATTCCTTCCTTTGAGAATCCAAGGTGTGCTGTATCTTTTCAGGCCAACATCCAGACTCTGTGGGTGGCCGCTGGGGGATAAGGGCTGTCCTCTGAAGAGGTAGCTCCTGAAGCCTGTTCACCAACTGGCCACGGATGTAGAAAGGCATTACAACTAAAGCCATCTTCTAACATGAAGTAGAACATAGGTCTGTCCCCCGTCCTCTGAAGGAGACTACTCACAAGCTGACTCTACTCTCCTCCTTCTGCTTACTCATGAGGTGCAATTCACCCAAGCACCCCATTCTAAGCTAGCTTGAGGCCCAACTGAATTGAGTGTGCCTTCTCTGTGGGAAGGTATGGAGAAATGATGTGATGTTGATGCCTCAGGAAGCTGATGATAATTGAGTTGGGACACTCTGCTCCCACTTCACACTGGCGCTTTGGGAAATACAAGAAGGTGATGATGAGAACTCAGGCTACACAGCAGGTGCCATAGCACAATCAATCCCACTGATGACAGGGTTTGTATTGCCAAAGCGTGCAGTGGACAGGAGTATTCTCCATGCCCTTCACAAAGGGCCCTCAGTTACTAGGAGCCACATCCAGGCAGCTCTTGGCGCAGCTAATTGGGTGGTGAACCCACCCCCCCAAGCCAATTAAACCCTTAACATTTCAAAATGTTATTGAGTTGTATTGTATTACATCACATTGTATTGTATTACATCACTGTAACCACACAGGGTCGGGACCCAGAAACGATTGAGATGATGGGTTCCCGATCCCAGATTAAAAATCCAGCCCAGCTCTCCAAACACACACATACACACAGACACACACATTACTATCATTGGATGGTGAATAATATGGAAAATTTTGAAAGGTGCTGGCTGGGGGGGGCGGATGTGGGGGGGTTGGGGGGGGTGGTGGTGGAGGGAATAGAACAAATTATAAACAAAATGCAATATCTATGATTGTAAGTCAAATCTTTATGAACAATCATCTAGCCGCCCATTCATTAGCTCATTATTTGTTTAAATAATTTCTTCTGCTTGCCAATAAACAATTGTACGTCATCAAAAGAAAACTGTCGTTTAATTTTAAGAATTAGCTTCATAACTAAGCCAGGCTGGTAAGCGTTTTGCACCAAGGAAGAACAGAGCAAGGCATTCCCTCTGTCACTTGATAAAGAAGGAAATGAACAGTTGGAGAATGAGCATTGTTCTGTCAGTCTCATATATTTCCTAAGAGCTAATGGTTCTTATTAATTCATTTTTTTTTCAATATGTGGCCATCGTTAGCAATGCTGACATTTATTGATCATCCCTAGTCACCCTGAGAAGATGGTGCTAACTCACGTCAAAGTTAAGAGTCAATCGCATTGGTTTGGGATTGGAGTAACAGACCGGTCCAGATAGAGTTGGCAGGTATTCCCCTTCCCTGAAAGGCACTGCAAGGGGTTTGCTGAAACATTACTCTATGATACTTTTATTTAGGGAATTGTATGGGGAACATTAAGCTTGATGAACTAGACAAAAATTAGAAGATGAAATATAGATCATCCTGTCCCAGATTCTTTCTACTGTTCATTGTCTTGCCTTTCTTCT
The DNA here is from genome assembly GCF_017639515.1 of Carcharodon carcharias. Lineage (NCBI taxonomy): Eukaryota > Metazoa > Chordata > Chondrichthyes > Lamniformes > Lamnidae > Carcharodon > Carcharodon carcharias. The sequence continues at coordinate 28,715,557 of NC_054484.1, forward strand.
TCTCCAAGCATGTTTATATCTACAGCATTCATGAGTAACCCATATTTTACCCTGTTTTCATGTCAGCAGCTTGTGACTCAGGCCAAACGCTCAAAGCTAATGTCATTTCCATCATTTACTTTAATATCTCTCTCATCCAGTGCTAACCCTGGTTCATTTGCTTTGATCTTGAAGATCTGATGTATTCAAAACCTGACAGAAAACATTCATTCATGTACTTTGGCATTGGGCATCTGTAATAGATAGTACAGGTTCTCCTCCAGGCTCTTCTACTTTATGCCAAAAGGTAGGCAGCCGGACAGATTTATGTGACTTAACGCCCTTGATTTGTACATTGTAAAGGTATTCAGTCAGCACTAAACTGCTTCAAAGAATTTGCAAATGAATGCAAATTATTATATAGCATGTAATCTTAGCTATATATCTGCTAGCTTCTTGTCAAATTACAAAACGAACCTCATTGTTGCCTGTGGGAGGTATCTGTTTTGCTAGCAGGATCAATGCAGGTGACTGTAGCAAAGAATAAAAACAATGGGGTTTTGTTTCAAAGACATGCTGTGTCTTTAAAGTCAGCCAACAGAGGCTACAATTTCAAGATATCAAACAATCAGAGCATGTAGCAAACCTTTTAAAAACGGTCTAACCTTTTCATCAGTATCTATGCACTTCCCTTAATAATTTGTTTTATTGCCAAAATTTGATTAGAAACTGATACAAAATTTTGCTAAACAGTATTTGCTGTATTAGGCCTCTTGCATGTATTGTGAAATGTAAGATCAGGGTGATCATATTGTGGGGAGATAGAAAACTCCTTCCACTTTTATACAGAGGGACAGGCAAGATATTAGAATACAGAAGTGAAGCTTATCCTCTAGATTATCGTGATGCTACATAAACATGGCATACAACTTCCTAACCCGTCTTTGTGGCTTCTTAAAGAGAAAGGGGTCAATTTAACATTCTCCACCAACACCCTGCAGCACAGTGGGTGGGGTACCGAGGGCAGGGAAGCCCAATTGCAATCAACTTCTAATTCATCACCACTGACTTTAATGAAGGCAGGTTAGGGGGGAGGGGGCAAACGAAGGGTGGGCAAGCAACCACAGAATCACAGAATTATTACAGTGCAGAAGCAGGCCATTCAGCCCATCGTGGCTGCACCGGCTCTCTGAATGAGCAATTCACTTAATGCCTTCCGCCCACCTTTTCCCCGTAACCCTGTGCATTCTTCCTTTACAGATAACAGTCAATTTCCTTTTCAATGTCTCGATTGAACCTGCCTCCGCCAGACTCTCAGGCAGACCCCAACAGCTCACTGTGTGAGAAAGCATTTTCTCATGTTGCTTTTGTTTCTTTTGCTAATTACTTTAAATCTATGCCATTTCGTTCTCAATGTGAGCGAGGTGCTCCTGAGTCTCTTGGGGTTTGACAACTATGCTTACACTTGTTCTTCCAAATCCAACCCCAGTGTTGAAATCTATTTCACTACTGATGTTGCTCTGACATCAGCTGACTGCTGAAGTACAGCAAAATACTTTAAACATTAACGATCCCTAACAAGATCGTAACAAGTTGAAGAAATCTGAACACCCAGCGATTAACTCACAGAACTATGTCACAAGATTTCACATTTTTAAACAAAAACAAACATTACTGTATATGAAAAGAATTCAAATAAAGCAAGCACCACAACATTAACATTATAGCTTATTAGGACTTATGCTATAAATTCAGTTCTACTTTTTACTTCTCCCAAGAATTCCCTTATCTTACAAGATCTTGAAGGTTCATTCATTATTCCTGGGACCAATCCAAAATGTATGCCACAACTTTCCTGAATTTACCTGAGTTCTCCTCCGTCTCCAGCTATTCTTCGTGCTAAGATTCTCTGGGGTCCTTCCATTGTTTTTTGGCCACACAACCTTCCACCTTTTCTTTACAGGCCTCATGACTGTGGATGCCTCAGCTCCTTGTTCGGGTTGCTGGAAAATATCCAACTGCCTTCCCATAGCTTTCCAAGCCAACTCTGCTGACCACTGCCGCAAGGCTCTGTGAGGACCACTGTAGATTTTCTCCACTAGCTGCAAGCTAAAGCAAATCTTCCAGCTGTTTTTCCCTCAAAAATGTACAATCTGAGATAGGGCCCTACATGCACTTCATGTGGTGAAAGATGAGGTTAGTATGTTCACCACATAAAGGGCAGGCCTACCATCTTTTGTTGGCACTCTCAATCTGGTGAGGTGCAGTCTACACCAAAACAAAGCTATAACTGCCTCTGTCTGTTCCCCAAACTGAACTATTTGTTTCTGTCAGCAAGCACACACAGATAAATTAAACAAAATAACTTTCTAACCAAGGCTCCACTCTTAATCACTAACTTTATTGCAACATAGTTTGCTTTGAGGTGGTTCAAACAGAAATGCAAACAAATTATTTGGCCTTCAATATAACTCTCTTATTCTGGAACCCATATGAATAATTCAGAGTTGATGGGGTTTTAACGACATCACCCCCGCTCCACCTCTCCCTCCCCCCACCCGCACCCCCCAAATTGCTGGTTCTGTTAAGGAACTCTCTTGTTTACAACCTGGTTTTACCTCCTTTTGATCTGGGAACCACATGCATAATTCAATTATTTTATTGAAGTTAAGTATAGACCTTATGGCTCCATTACAAGCCCAGAGATGGGTCATTCATTGTTCAAGTTTTACACTTCTACCTCTGACCTTGTAAGATAAACATAGGTTAGTTTTTAACTGTAATTAACTCTAAGTTTATGTAAAATACATTCACTTGAGATGCCTACCAACTTCTTAACCAGATCCCACCATTTATCTACAGTTAAAAATGTAATTCCTAAAACTAAAACTTATATTCTAAATCATATGAATTATGAATGAGATATTTGCAACAGAATATTAATAATCCATTATTTCAAATTGTAAAGTGGTTTGACAGTGAGTTACTGAACTTTTACACAAGGTACAATGGCAACTGGAAGCTGCACTGAGGAACAATGTTGGTCCTACCTGCTCCAGGCCACAATTACACTATGCTCTATGATGTGCAATCCATTCACTGCTGCAATGGAATCCTTGGTGTAAAGGTTTCACTGCAACTCTAAACAGAAAGTATTCCCCATTGATTTTCCTTTGTTTAATTGTTGAGACTAAATCGAGCTACTGAAGCCAATGTGCTCTCAAGGGGTAAGTCAATTTTTAAAATCTTTGAAGGAGGCTGCATGCACCTGGGCCTGAGGGGAAGATCCTGCCAGATAAGCATCTTTGACTTTTTGAGTAGTAGCATCCCAAGTGGACAGTGGAAAATCACTTGACTTGAAAATCATGTGCACTTAAAAGGCTAAAATTGCTTGTGAAAGATTACTGCTGAAGCTGAAAGCCGTGTAACATCATGGCAAAACATGGATATGGATAGGAAATTGGCTAAGAGGAAGAAAATAGTAAGTACTTGTTAGAGGATTGATGTCAGGTTGAGGGGAAGAGTACCAAATGGGCTGCCAAAGGGTTCAACGCTAGGGCTCCTACAGTTCCTATTTACAGTAATAATTTTGATACAGAAACACAATGAAAACTGATCAAATTTGCAGATAATACTACATTAGGCTTGGGGAAGACCTGTCAAGACAGGTGACATACCCAAAGATTTAAAAAGGCCATGATGTGGGAACACCATTACCTTCAATTTTCCTTCCAATTCACACACCATCTTGACCTGTCATTATCACTGGGACAAACTCCTGGAACTCCCAACCTAACAGTGCTGTGAAAGTACCTAAACCACATGGACTGCAGCAACTCAAGAAGATGGTTCAACGCCAACTTCTCAAGAGCAGTGAGAGATGGCAATAAATGCTGTCCTTGCTATCAATGCCCATGTTCCAATAATGAATCAGGAAGAATGAATAAACAAATAAAAAGATAAATTGCATTTGGGCAAACCAGTGATAGATGAAATTCAATACAGATAAATGAAAGGTAATATATATTGGTCATCGTAAAACCAATGTTTGGAGCACCCACAGTTGTAAACGATTGACACATCTCCAATCTCCCTTTCCTCTCCAAAGTCTCTGAAGGTGTTATTACCTTCCAAATCCATGCCTATCTTTCCCAGAACTCCATGTTCAATCCCTGTAAGCATGAGTCTGCTCCTGTCACAGTACCAAAATGGCTTTTATTAAAGTCAAAAATCACATTCTATGTGGCTGTGACAAAGGCAAACTATCCCTCCTCACCCTTCTTGACCTATCTGCAGTCTTTGACACAGCTGATCACACCATTTTCCTCTGACATTTCTGCACAATCTTCCAGTCGGATGAGACTGCGCTTGCCTGGTTTCATTCTTATCTATCTAATGATGGCCAGTGAATCATCTAGAATGACTTTGCCTCTCACTCCCACAGTTATCTCTGGTGTGTCCCAAGGATCTATCCTTGGCCCCTTCCCATTTCTTATCTACATCTTGCCCCTCAGTGACACCATCTGAAAATACATCATGCATATGTATGCTCATGCACCCAGCTCTGCCTCACCACCAGCTCCCTTAATCCTTCTACTGTCTCTAAATTGTCAGACTGCTTTTCTAACATCTGGTACTGGATGAGCAGAAATGTCTTCTAATTAAATATTGGGAAGACTGAAGCCAACATTCTTGGTCCCCCCCCTCAAAACTTGATTCCCTAGCACAGACTCCATCCTGTTCCCTAGCAACTGTCTGAGGCTAGACTAGATTGTTTGCAAATTTGGTATCATATTTGATTCTGAGATGAGCTTCCGAACACAGATCTATACAATCACCAAGATCACCTATTTCGAACTCCATAATATTGCAATATCCCATATTATAATATGGGATATAATAATATCCTATAATATAACACCACCCCTGTCTCAGCTCATCTGCCGCTGAAACCCTCATCCATGCTTTTGTTCCTCCAGACTTGACTGTTCTGACACACTCCTAGCTGGTCTCCCACATTCTACCTTTCTTAAACTTCAAGCCATCCAAAACGCTGCTGCCTTTATCCTAACTCGCATCAAGTCCTGTTCTCCTATCACCCCTGTGCTCATTGACCTACATCGGCTCCCAGTTAAGCAATGCCTCAGTTTTAAAATTCTCATCCTCATTTTCAAATCCCCCCATGACCTCACCATTCCCTATCTTTGTAACCTCCTCCAGCCCCACAAGCCTCAAGATATTTGCACTCCTCTAATTTTGGCATCTTGAGCAACCCCAATATTAATTGCTCCACCATTAATTGCTGTATCTTCAGCTGCATAGGTCCTAAGCTCCCTATACCATCCAAAAATTCTCCCCCAAAAACCTGTCCATCTCTCTACATTTCCTCCTGTAAACCTATCTCTTTGACTAAGCTTTTGTTTACCTCCTTAACGTGTTCTTACATGGCTTGGAGTCATATTTTCTTTTTTAATGCCCCAGTGAAGTACCTTGAGATGTTTTAGTATATTAACGGTGCTATATTAATACATGCTATTGTTGTTGTTGTTAGAAGGAGGTGACTGAGAGGTGACCTTCTCAAAGTAAGCTATATATGAAAAGGCATTGATGAGGTTAACCCAGCGTATCCTCCAAGATATACCAGGATATTTGAAAGGGTGCAAAAGAAAATAACTAGGCTGGATTTTCATCCCCCATCGGGCAGAGATCAAAGGCAAGAGGGACAGAAAATTAGCGCCGCTGACCAACATGCTGGCTCCCCAGTTAGATCCCAGCTCGGTCCCATTTTTACAGAGGCAGAATCCAGGCCAGCAGGGCACCCGCTTGCATGTGGTAGTAGCCAAATGGACTCATTAAGAGCCTACTTGAAGCCAATTGAAGGAGGCAAACTGAATTGTCCAGTGGGCTTCCAAATTCCCACATTGACTTTCTCCCATCCCCTACAGCGGTGGCCTGGCTGCTGAATTGGGTAGAGTTTTCCGCTCGGCTTGTGGGTGTGCGCCAGACACGCTCAAGTGTGAAATAACAGATGACATTTCAGTCGGCGGGCACGAACAAGAGTCAGCAGCGAGCCCACCAACAATTAAGAGGCCTATTAAGGCCATTAATGGAGCAATTGATGTTGATTTTTCACTGCCAGTCCAACGTTACAACTGGCTGGTGGGAAAATCGGCCAGGCGGCCTTTGCATTTTTTAGCAAACCTCATCTAAGGACAGGATGAGGTTTTTGTGATTAATTTTAAAAAAGATTAGAATGTTTTGAAAAAAACTTTCATCATCCGTATGTTGAGGTGTCTCACTCTGATGTGGGACATTTTTTTCCAATTTTAAATTCTACTTTTATTGATTTTAAATTTGTCAGCTCCCTGAGACAGCTCTCTGCTTTCAGGGAGCTTTCCTTCTGAGCTCCCCCATGCCCGCGCTGGCTTCAGTGCTTGCCTTTTTCCCACCCCCACCCTGGCAGCGCTGAGCATTCCAGCGCACCTTTCATGCTGGAATCACGTGAAATCGTGGGGGGGCAATCATGGCCAGCGGTCCATTGCCTGGCCACTCCTGAGCCCGCCGATCACGGACGCCTGCCCATCCAAAATTTCTGACCTATGTTCTAATTAAGGATTTGAGGAAGTTGGAGAGAGAGCATTTCCATAGTGAAGTGCCCTCTCCTTTACTTACCTTCCATTACAGTCTGCTTTCAAGCTGGAAGACCTCTGATTGGCCCTCCAACCTCAAGAGCCTACCCACCATCCTTAATTGGATGAAGAACTGCCTTTATACTAATTAATGGGGTGCCTCTGTGAAAATCCCAATGGGTGATGGCTCCCTCCAGCCTAAACCCTGGGGGCTGGTTCAGGACCCAGAAACAGTCCTGACCCCTATTTTCCGACCCTGGAGCCCCTGATGTTAGGAAGAATCTTTTCATTTTTTTCACTCAAAGTATGGTCAAATCTTGCAAGCGGGGTACTGCACTGACCACTCTCCAGCCCACTGGTACACATCCACTGCCAATAAAACCCTTAAGTATAAGGCATTTGTTATTGTATATTCCCACATTTCTCTCAGGATCTTCAGATATATCCCATTAGCTACCAGCACTTTGTCCTTTTTTATCTTAACTACTTTCTCTAACACTGTCTTTATTATCATATCTCTCTTTTACTAACTAATTTAGGATTTGCCTTCACCCCAATATCCTTCTCTTTAGATAGCACAGACTGCTTATAAATGCTAAATGAATAGAAGACAGAGGTTTCCTGGATTATAAGCGTGTTCCTTTCTTTCTTTTAAAAGATCTTTTCAGTAGTCAAGCAATCAAAATATTAGAGTTCTATTTTCACCTTACACAACAAACTGATAATGGTTTAAAATTGCTGGGTCCGTTGGTTATTTCCTTGAGATTAAACTTTACATCTAGTCTTGACTAGCAATTATAACTCCACCTGTCAAAAGGTAGAAATTGACTTTTCAAACAAGCCATATTATAAAGCTACTATCTTGATTGATTTCTGCACCCAAGATATTTCACCACTACTAGCATACCGACCATCTTAATTCCCAATTTAAAACCTAATGATGTGATAGTGCCATCCATTTTAAATACTCTATTTTACAATCGTGAAATAGAAGCACGCCCAGGGAACCAGTCATAGTTACTCAAGATCAGTGGATATTTCTAAAGAAGTAGTCTTGTAAATCCATGCTGAGAAGAGATGGGCATCACTTGATCATGATTCATTCATCTTAGGGAAACAGCACTTACTATGGACTGAGACTTGCTTATCACAAACAAGAGGAAATGACTTTATCATAAATTCATCACGTTCAGACATTCTTCACTAATATAACGTCAACCACTGTATTTGCATAACTTTGAGAACAGATTCTACAGTCACGAAAGAATTGCTATAATTCAGCAACACTGGTAAGATAGTCACAATGCCTTGTAAAGAAACTAATGGCAATTGGATTTAGGAATAAGCCCTCCTAATTTGCCAGTTATCATGAATGACATTCTGTTTGTTCATTATTCTTGGAATGTCAAGGCTGAATACTTTGTATTTGTACTGCTCAACCAGATGCAGCCGTCTGTAGATGTTGCAATGCCATGATGTGCAATGTAGAAGCCCAAGCATTTTTTTCCAATAAGGTGGTAGCATTTGGTACTCAGAAAAACAGCGTTTTTTTCCCCCAAATGTTTATGCTTTGATTTCCCCCCTCAATTCCCTTGTTCCTCTTTTTTAGCTCTTTTCACATCATTCTCAGAAGCACTTCACAGTGAGCTGTACAGGTTGCTTTTTTTTGATTTCCTCAGAAGTTTCCCCCAATTGGTTTTTGCAACTTTGGTGGAAATTCCATTAATGTGGTTTCCCTGGCAATTCCGCTGAAGTTATGGCAACCGATTGGAAGAGCCCCTGAGGAAATTCCTGGCATTTGTTTGGGTAACACAAGGCAGAGGGCAGAATTTTCAACCTACTGGGCAGGCGGGCCCAACCCAATCTCTGGCGGGCGGGGAGCTGATCCCCGCCGCCATTTTACACGGGCGGGCCAATTAAGGCCGCGTGACGTCTGGTGGGATGCGCTATACGCTTCCTGTGCGGGCAGGGGGAATGGGATTCCCCAAAAGCGAGAGTGCACTCTTTCGCGCATGTGCACGAAAGAGCGCACATCTCCCTGAGGCTAAGTGCTGCCTCAGAGAGATCGCAGACAGTTTTAAAAACATTAAAAATAGAGAAAAAAATCCTTAACATGTCCCCCTCATGTGATAATTGAGATGGGACATGTTCATAAATTACACTAAAACTTTATTAAACTTTTTAAATCCCCACTTGAAACCTCATGCCGCCGGCGGATGAGGTTTCATGCTTTTTCTATTGCCCGCCGGGGCTCCTGGCCAACCCGCCAGCCTTAAGGTTGGACGGACAGATCCTTTAATTGTTTCAATGATCCTGTCAATGGCCTCAATTAGCCATTGACAGGTCAGCGGGCACGCAGCTGATTTTGTTGCAGGCCCGCCTTCCTGAAAATTTAAATGGGGTGGGATGACATCGGGTCCTGCCCCCTTCTCGCTGACAGCAAAATTCAGTCCAGAGTTTTATCCTGCATCTGAAACAAAAGCAGAATTATTGATGCTGATATTAGATGCCAAAAAGAAAAAATGTAGTATCACAGAATGGTATGAGTACTTCAAGCAGTGATATCTCTATAATCAAATAAAAACAAGGGACAGCAAAGTAGCATGTTCAGAGGCCTGTCCAAATGCCATGTTATTGGGGTTGGGCTGGGCAAAGGGAAATGTTAGACAAGAAGTGCGTGTAGATTAGCTGTTCACCTGAATTATTCTAATGTCCCATGTGGGCAAGTTGGTTAGGAGCTCTTGTGAATGATCGGATGAAGAACAAGAACATTTTATATAGGGCATCACACCAAAGTTGTCTATTTGTATTTCTGCCATAGAAATAAGTACATAACTGGCATACAGCTCAGCTTGAGTAATTGCACTTCGTGGAGTGTTATTGATGCAATGGCTAATCAGGAGCATCCATGATCAATCCTTGGTCTGTACTCAGTTGGCTGGTCTAGCCAGGCTGATTGTGAGTGCTATTATTGACCTCATTGTCCCTATACTATGGTGAGGACCATCAGCGAGGTCTTCCACTTCTGATCACTATCCAGGGGCTCATGATCCTTGAATAAAAGCAAAAAAAACTGCAGATGCAGTTGAAATAAAAACAGGAAATGGTGGAAAAACTCAACAGGACTGGCAGCATCTGTGGAGAGAGAAAGAGAGTTAACATGTTGAGTCTATATGACTTCTTCAGAGCTGAAGAGAGCTAGAAATGTGATGGATTTTATGCTGTTGAGGAGAAGGGGTGGAGCAGGTGGAGCAAAATAGAAGGTCAGGAATAAGTTGGAGCTCAGCAGAGATTAAATGACAAAGGTATCATGGACACAAGACAAAGGGAGTGATGATGATAGTGTTAATAGTGGGATAAAGGTCAGATAGCACAATGCGTTAATAGCAGAACAAGGGTCAGCACAATTTAAAAGTAAAACATGAGAACAAGTTCCAAACTGGCCTTGGGGGGTGGGGGGGGGGGGGGCGGCTGGGGTGCGGGAGAGCGGAAGAAAGGGAGGTGGGGTGGAAAAATTCAAAATGGGGTACAGAGTTCAACGTTTGAAGTTGTTGAAATTCAATGAAGCCCTAGGCACATTGGAGGAACAGTACCTCATATTTTGATTAGGCATTTTACAGCCTTCTGGACTTAACATTGAGTTCAACAACTTCAGATCATGAACTGTGTCTTCCATTTTGATTTTTTCCTTACCCCCTCCCCCAAGGGCCAATTTGTAAGTTCTTCTTATGTTTTGCCTACAGAAAGTGCTAACTCTTGTTCTGCTATTATGAATTCCTGCTATCTGACCTTTATGCCACTATTAACACCTGCCATAGTCTTTAACTATCATTACCAAAGTACAGGAATTTTGTGTCTCAGTATTAGTGCATTTAGAAGAGAATAAAGGAAAAGGATTGGCTTAGCTTCGTTTTCTTCTATAGTAGAAATACTTCCCAATGAGATAATATTTCAACAATTTATCTCAGTCATTAATTTGCTCTCGGGTTAACTGATAATGGAGCCGAGCAGAAGCTGAACACTAATTTCCAAGTATCTTTTTATTGCTGGTTTCTTTAGCAAGCATAAATGAGTATTAAATCATTTTTAATTCTTGCCTGAACACTTTGATGTCCTCAAGTCAACAGCAGAGACCCCAGCACTGACTTACTAGTAATTGCCTTGAGCATAAAAATCAGAGCTGTGATTTACTGCTGTTTTCCAATCAATAATTGAAGCCCAAGGAAAAGCCCTTTAAGTTTACATCAGTTTGAAATGATATCTACTGTCGGATGAGCTTAACAGATATAAATACAATGAACTGCAGACTATCTAGTCTGAATTGGCCTTAGCTACTGAGTTACATAGAAAGAATAAGACACAGGGCTGATGTAACTTCTTCCTCAGGCTTATGTTTAAGATATTAGATGACTGTAAATAAATAAAATCTCCTTCCATGGTTTGTAACTGGTACAGTGGAAATACTGACTTTCAGCTGGTTGGATGCATATTGGGTGGCAGGTGGATAGGGCCAGGTGGGTAGGGTGGCAGGTGGGTAGGGGCAGGTGGGTAGGGTGGCAGGTGGGTAGGGGCAGGTGGGTAGGGTGGCAGGTGGGTAGGGTGGCAGGTGGGTAGGGTGGCAGGTGGATAGGGCCAGGTGGGTAGGGTGGCAGGTGGGTAGGGGCAGGTGGGTAGGGTGGCAGGTGAGTAGGGTGGCAGGTGGGTAGGGTGGCAGATGGATAGGGGGCAGGTGGATGGGGCAGGTGGGTAGGGTGGCAGGTGGGTAGGGTGGCAGGTGGATGGGGGCAGGTGCGTAGGGTGGCAGGTGGGTGAGGTGGGTGGGCAGGTGAGTAGGTGGTTTGGAGGTAGTCAGGTCTGATCAAGAGGGGCAGTCAGGACAGGTCAGGAGTTTGGGGCTAGTCAGGGGGTCAGGTGGGGTGTAGTCAGGTGGTCCAGGGTTGGTGTGGTCAGGAAGGTTAGTCAGATCAGGTTGGGGGAATTGGTTGGGGGGGTAGTCAGGGGGTCAGTGGGGATAGCTGGGGTCTTAGGGTAGTCAGTGAATTAGTGTGAGTGATTGGGGGGTCGGGGGGGCAGTGTTAGTTCTGTAGTTACCCAGGAGTTAGACTAGGCATTAATAGCCCGGATCTTTCACGAAGCAGCAATCACCATCGGATTGCTGCTCCAACCATACTTTTCTGCAGCCTGATGCAGCTCCACATTTCTGACCAGGTCTTCGGTTGGGGGGAAGACTGGACACATCCCCATTTTACAGCACTAGCTGCCATAGGTAGATTTAAATGTCCAATGTGAATGTTTGAGAATGGGTGAGTGGATGAGTAAATGAATGAGTGAAAGGGTAGAGTGGTAGGGTGGGTAGATGGATGAGGTTAAGTAGATAAGTGAATAGGGTGGGTGAGGTAAGTGGGTAGAATAGGATGAGGTAAGTGGATAAGTTGGCAGGTGGGTGATATGTGTTGGGGGGGTAGTTGGGTGTGGCTGTGAGGAGTAGTTAGTTTGTGAGCTAGTCAGGTCGGATTGGGGGAGGAGGTAGTTGCATAGTGGTGGGTGGTCGGGGGGTAGTTGGTTGGTGGGGGTAGTCAGGATTGACTTTGCAAGGCTGCTTGCAATGGCCAGGAGAAGAGCACATCAGAGGGGCAATGTGCCTGACTCAAGTCCGAAGGGTAGGACATCGGGATAGGCAAGGCCAGAGGGTAGGCCAGCGGGACAGGCCAGGCCAGAGGGTAGGCCAGTGGTGCACTGTCCCCTTCGTTTTTCTGGTGAGTGCCTAGCTGCCCTCCTGGAGGAGGTGGCAGTGCGGTGGGAGGTCCTTCTTCTGAGGGACAGGAGGCGGAGGCCTCCCACCTGACCAAATGTGTGTGGGAGGAGGTGGCCAAGAGTGTTAGCTCCCGTGATGTGGTGCGGTGCACATGGCTCCAGTGCCGCAAAAGATTGAATGATCTCCTGCGCTCGGGAAGGGTGAGCACCATGTTGGCTCAGGTCACTTAATGCAGCCGCCACCCTTTCCCCCAAACCACCTCCCCTCCCCCGCCCACCCGGCAACTCTGAGTACAGTAATGGCACTGAATCCTTTACAGCGTGTATCCCTCACCGGGTGAGCCAGCAGATATTGCCCATGCCGGGTGCACCCTGAGAGGGTTGAGCTAGGATGTGTCCTGCATCCGCTGCATGTGTGACACTGACACCAAGAGTATAGAGTGGGGGTGAAAGTCAAGGGTCTGCACCTAGGCAGAGTGCTGGAACTGGGAAGCATGTCAAAGTCAGGGTGCTAACATGCTGGGAGGGGAGCTTCCAGGTGGTGGGGCACCAATCCATCTGCTGGTCTTTGCGCTCCACCTGCTTGTGCCTCCTTGCTTAGCAAAGTGACACCTTGTGGCGCCACATGTGAAGGAGGCAGCATTTCGGCAATGCAGGGGGTTGGGGGGGGGTCAGCCCTGGCTTGTTTGGGTGAGTGTGCAACAGCTGTGAGGTGATGAAGAACTGGAGACCTGCAATGTACCACTCTGGCTGGGTTGGCTGGGATGTGATGGGAATTCAGATGCAGGCTGGACTAATCAATGCTCCTCTCTCCTTTTCGGGAAAAGACTGCACACAATAGGTCTGAACAAATGCAGACTGATGGAGGGCAAGCCCAGGTGGCGATACTGACACCTTTCCAACAACAGGCCATGGATCTGGAGAGGCGCCTTGCCCCCAGGTCCACTGGTGGCAGTGAGACTGGGGTGCCACGAGGAGGTATGTTTGGTGAGCAGTCAGGTCACCATGTGTGTCCCAAAAGCCACAGCACTGCTGAATGCTCAGTGATTGAAGTTAGCAACATGGGTTTACCATTGATTATGGAAGGATGAGCGCATAATGATCTGGGGGAGCAGCATGTAAATTGACATTGTCTCCACTGTAACTAATCAAATGTCCTTTTTCTTCCTTTCAGCATCACCAGAACAGGGCCGGGAGGAAGAGGCAGAGGACCCACCTTTCACCCCTGAGGCCCCAGAGGAAATCCACTCACCAGCATCACACCATCTCAACCAGGCAGGCACCAACGCAGATACTAGCACCTCAGTGGGAATTAGATCTTTGGCTAGTGTGCCAGGGCATGGCGATGAGGGCATGTCACACTCGCTTGAGGTGCGGGCAGAGACAGAGAGAGTGCCCAGGGCGCCGACAGTCGGAGGACTCCTGGGGACCATGTACATGCTCGGTTGGTGGCTGATGATGTGCCTCTGGAGTCGCCTGTGAGGCAGCAAACACTGGAGGTGCAGCAGGGTATGCGGGGCAATCCGGCAGAGATACATAAGGCTATGTGTGGCATGGTGCCCATGCTTGAGGAGTTCACAGGAGGTTATGCTGAACTGTATAAAACGCTGGTTAGGCCACAGCTAGAGCATTGCGTGCAGTTATAGAATCCGCATTATAGGAAGGTTCTGATTGCATTAGAGAGACTGCAGAGGAGATTTACCAGGATGTTGCCTGGGCTGGAGAGTTTTAGTTATGGGGAGAGATTGGATGGACTGGAATTATTTTCCCTTGAGCAGGGGAGATTGAGGGGGGACATAATTGAGATGAATAAAATTATGAGGAGCATAGAAAGGGTAGACAGGAAGGAACTTTTCCCCTTGTTGGAGGGATCAATAACCAGGGGCATAAATTTAAGGTAAGGGGCAGGAAATTTACAGGGGATGTGAGGAAGAATTTTTTTCACCCAGAGGGTGGTGGGACTCTGGAACTCACTGCCTGAAAGGGTGGTAGAGGCAGAAAGCCTCATAATATTTAAGAAGTGTTTGGATGTGCACTTGCAATGCCAAGGCATACAAGACTATGGGCCTAGTGCTGGAAAATTGAATTAGAATGGTTAAGTACTTGTTTGGCTGGCGCAGACTCAATGGGCCGAAGTGCCTTTTTCTGTGCTGTAGACCTCTATGACTCTATGACTATCCCAGCTCGGTGTCCATCCATCCACGGTGAGCAGGGAGGTCTGAGGCGACCTCACTTCAGTGCAGTGGCTGCCTGTCATCTCTGCGGACACCTCCCAGGGCACTCCGGGTGAGGGCAGTAGCTCCTCTGCCAGTGACCATGGCAACCGATGAGGCTGTGGCGACTGATGAGAAACCAGCCGTGGAACTGGCCACTCCCTCCCAGGCGGGGCCATCAAAGGCTCCACGGGCCAGAGACCGTCCGCCAGGATCATCGAGGCCCACGGGACAGCACAGTGAGCAGGCTGTCTCAGATGCCAGTGCCAGCAAGGGGACAGCACCTAGACATAGCAACCCTAAGTGTAAGTTTAAGGCGCCTTAGGAACACCACGGGTTTCTCACTGGTGCTTTTAAGTTGGACCTTAGCAGTTTTTGGAAGACTTGGTGTGATGTCCAACACCTTTTTTTGGTTTATGAAGTTACATTTGTTCTCTCAATAAATTTGGACATGTTGCCATGCCTCAGGGTGATTCCTTACTTCTGCAAGTGGATAGGAAGCCATGATGTTATGAGCGAGTTGTTTGACATTGAGCTTTATTGACAAGAGCCTTAGTTAATGTTACTATCCAGGCAGATTCAGCACTCAGGTATCGAGTATGAAGCCTGCAGCCCTGGCATGTGCTGAAGATCCATCTATGTTGGGCTAGTTGAAGGTCCTTTGGATTAAAGCCTCCCGGGTGTCCCTGCCTCACTGGAGTATGCCCGAGTCAGTGTCTACCCCTCAGTGTTCTCCTCTGCATGCTCATCCTTGGACTCACTGCTGGACTCATTGTGTGCATCCGGAGAAACTGTTTCTACATCTTCCTCATCTGCTGCATCCCCCCTTTCCAGCACCAGATTTTGGAGAGCGCAGCCTGCAACCACTATCAGTGACATACTATCTGGGGGTATTGCAGTGCACCCTTTCAGTGGTCCAGGCATCAGAAGAGCATCTTGAGAAGACTGATGGCTCTCTCCACCACAGCCCTTGTGGAGGCGGGGCTCCTATTGTGCTGCTGCTCAGCCTCTGTTCTTGGATGGCAGAGATGCATCATGAGCCACCTTCTGAGGGGATAGCCCTTGTCACCCAGCAGCCATCCATCCATCTAGCTGGGCTGGAGCACTGAAGAGCCCCGGCACCTGGGAGTGTCTGAGTATGTAAGCGTCGTAGGAGCTGCCTGGGTACCTTGCATAGACTAGTAGAATCAGCATCCTGTGATCACACACTTGCTGCATGTTCATAGAGTGGAAGCCCTTCCTGTTGACGAAGACTCACCTCTAACGCCTTGATGGCCACATGTGTGCAGTCTACTACACCCTGGACACGGGGGAAGCCAGTAATCACCGCAAAGCCTCTGGCTCACTCTGTCTGACTGGCATCGTCACAGCGGTAGTGGATGAAGGTCAATGCATGCCTGAACAGAGCATCTGTCACCTGGTTGACACAAGTGTGGACAGCTGATTGGGAGACTCCGCAGAGATCACCCACCGACCCCTGGAAAGAGCCGGAGGCATAGAAGTTGAGGGCAGCTGTGACATTTAGAGCCACTGGCATGGGGTGTCCATCCACACTGTTTGCGGAGATCTCAGAGCCTATCATCTGACGGATGGAGGATACTGTCTCCCTTGAGAGACGGAGCATCCTTCGGCACTGCACCTCAGACATATTGAGGTAGCTGCATCGCCGCCTGTAAATCCTGGCAGCAGGATAGTGGCGCCTTCTGCAGCCGCATCCACCTTGGACAACCTCTTGGCCCTGCACCCCTCGTGCTTGTGCCTGTCCTTCCAAAGGTGGCTCCCCGGAGGCTGAATGTGGACTCCTGGCCTCCTCCCCGTTCTGGCCCTCCGTCCCTCCTCAGAGGTAGTGCCTCCAGTGGAGAGCACAACTCCAATCTAAGGGAAGGCTTCCTGAAAGCTGCAGGTTCCAAAAATGATCTTTACTGAAGAGTCCTGGCCTGAAGGCTTTTACTCCTGTCCTAGCAGCTGGGTATGAGTTTTGAAGTATTCCTGCTCACACAGGCAAGTATCAGTAACTTTCACACTTAAATACCTGTAAGAAAACATTCTCGACCCCACTCACCCCTTTTATCCTGTCAGTGGATGAGGTTTATACAAATGTCTCCTACCCGCCAGCCCGATGTGCCAGTGCAACATCCTGAAGATCGCACGGGCCCAGAAAAATTGCAGTCAATTGCTGCCTCAAGGGCCTTAACTGGGTGATTAATTAATGGCCATTGCGCTCCTGGCCACCTAAATGTCACCGAGCGTCATTTTATGTGTCAGCCTGCAGGGCCTGCCCCCACACGCCAACAGGAAAATTCTGGCCTTGGGATTTTTCTGTCTAACTATCCAGGCAAGTACATTGGAACTGTCTGAAGTCTCCAGCTCTAACTCAGAGTTGCAGACGTCATTGGAGGGTCACGGGGAGAAGGGGAATTGCCTGTCGGAACTTGAAACTCCCCGGGTAATTTCCTCTGAAGTCAGTGCATCAGGACTTCCACTGATGTGCATCTTGGCTCATACATCCAGTCTCAGGCGATGTGAGCCCTTATTTTGTGCAAGTATCTCTATAAAAATCAGTGCTCCTTGAATACAAAATAACTTATTTATTTAGCTTCCTATAATATTTATAAACAGTGAAGGGGCAGAGAAACTTAGTAAACAACTAGTAGTTTAAAAGAGTACGGGAAAAATGGAAACAAGTTGTCTTAAAGCAGAATGTGGTCCCTTGAGCTGGAGATGAGCCAATTGGTATCTGGCTCCAAGAAACATTTACTTTCATGAGTTCATGGATATGTTTTCACTGGTGATTTCTTCATGGGGAAGAGAACAGTGCTTTTCCTTTCTCCCTTAAGTGAATTAGAAAAAATACTACATAATAACGATAATTTAGTTAAATTATCATTCCAGAAATGATCATTTCAGTGGTTCTACATATCAACGCAATGTTTGACAGAGTAATGGTAAATGTACTTTCCCCTGTCATTGTCTCACAGGGAGTTCCCAATCTTGGCCTCAAGAAGTGGCACCACAAAAGGAGAGTGAAAATTGGAAAGCAGTCCACACAGGCAGTTTGTACAGAGTTCCTACAACCTATCAAGCAGCATCAATGGCAGGGATCTGATACGATAGAAAGGCGACCAGACATTTAAGGAGTTACATAACAAAGATAAAAATACCTGGAAAAACTCAGCAGTTCTCTTGTCAACAGATTCTGTTGAAGAGTCATACGGACTCGAAATGTTAACTGTGTTCCTCTCCACAGATGCTGTCAGAGCTTTTCCAGGTATTTTTATTTTTGCTTTGGATTTCCAGCATCCGCAGTTTTTGGCTTTTATTTAAGGAGTTACGTTGAGTTACTATCAATTTTTTCTCTGAATTACAAAGTTATGAGTTCAGGTGGCGTCTCAGGACTTTATACTAAAGTTTTCCATCTGTGAGGAGCCTCACCTGCTGCAAGTATATTTGATGAACCACATGAATGCAATGCAAAATTTCTCGTCTGCTAACAATAGTGAATAGAATATCACGGCCAGTATGTGCATAATGTCCAAATTTGTCTTCTAAGTGGACAAAGCAGTGCACTAGGATCAAGGAACTGAAAGTGTGCCCAGTAATTTAGGCTGCAACAATAACTTGCATTCATATAGTGTTTATAACATAGAAAAGCATCCTGAAGGGCTTCATTGAGGCATAATCAGAAAATAATAGAAGCAGAACCCAAGATAGAGATTTTAGGAGGGATCACCATAATCTTAGTCAAAGATGTAGGTTCCAAGGAGATATTAAAGGAGGACATTGAGTGAATAGACAGAGTCGGGGGGGGGGGTGGGGTACAAGGAGAGAATTCCACTGCATGGGACCCAGACAGCTGAAGGATGATGGGAAAAATGGAAGGTGGATGCACAATACGCTAGAGTTGAGTCAGAACTTAACACTCTAGTGCAGTACTGACAGAGTATTACACTGTCTGGAGGTACCATCCTTGAGATTACTGTTAAAAATAGGACTTGAATACCTCTTTAATTTTTGCAAGTGGACATAAAAGATCCATAGCGCTTTCCGAAGAAGAAAAGGGATGCCATGGGTAAGATACATTGCTCAACCAAAAGCACCAAAACAACTTAGCTGGTCATCCATTTTATTTCTGGTTGTAAGTCATTGGCATGAGTAAAAATAGCTGCAGTGTTTGCTTGCTATAATTCCCTTTTAAAGCAATTTATTATGAAGTGCTATGAGATGGTTCTGAGACACTTGATAGGTGCTGTATAAATGCAAGGGCAGAATTTTTAGCTTGACGGGCGTGCGCCCAACCCGGTCCGGCATGAAATTGCGCGAGATGACATCGGGCAAGCGTCCTGATGTCATCCCGTGCTTGCGCAATATTTCAGTCAGTGGGCACGTGCAAAAGTCAGACAGCATTTTCAATAGCTAAAAATTTACAGGTGGCTTATTATGATGCACGGACACTTTGCTTCAACTTCTGAAACCTTTATTTTTGTTTTTTCAGGTCTTCAGCTCCCAGCTCCCTGAGGCAGCTCTCTGCCTTCAGGGAGCTTTCTCTCAGCGCTGGCCCACGTCCGCGTTGACATCAGCGCCCGCCCTCTTCCCGACAACTCCACCCCCCCCCCAACCCCAGCAGCGCTGAGCTTCAAAGCGCGCATTTCACACTGGCAGGCCGTTAATTGGCCAGCCAACGTGAAATCACGACCAGGGGCTGATCGCAGTTGGCGGACCACCGACCTAAAAGTTCAGGCCCGAGTCTTTCCTTCCCAAGAGTAGAGAAAAGCCATCGCATAAAACAAGGAAAAGAAAATGAATGATAATTTTCAAACTTCAATAAAAAACACAAACTGAAAATGCCAAAGTTGTAAAGTGAGCATAGCTTGCTGCCTATGCACAGTATCAAGAAGCAGTTCTAAACTTTTAACAATAAATACCTTGAAAGGGATGTTAAATCCAAGCATTTTCCTCATTCAGTGTAATAAATGAAAACTGGTAATGTTATGCTTTAAATATTATGGACAATGTTCCACACTCTGCAGTGGACAGTCCACAATTTTTCTTACTATTAAAGAGAATGGGGAAGGATGAATTGAGAACTGGTGAGTGCGCATGCAGGAAAACCCCACCTATTTCTTTTTCCACCCCTATTAGCTGGTAAAGTATATATTTATATAAATTATATATATATATATATATATATATACAAAATTTTCCATGTTTTTCTTCAGTGACTCTGTGGCACTTTATTCAATCTCCTTGTTGATTATTTACTGAATTACAATGGTTAACAGATTCTCCCAGGCTATTTATTTTGTGCCTGGTTTGAGACTACACAAGCTGACATCACAAAAGCGATAATAATTCAGAGAAGCTGCTTGTGTAGGTGATCAATCAGCATGTTTCACAGCAGAATCTATATGCAATCAATAAAACAACTGGGCACCTCTATTACTGAATTGAATCTAACTATCTGGCTGGTGCACCAAACATCCTGAGGATGATGACAGAAACTCCTGGAGGAAAGAAGAGAAATATGTTCCTCCCAAATTTGTTGGCGTGAGTTACACCGTCTTCTTCCCCCACCTCCAAATTCCAAATTGCACCTGATATTGCCCATCTGACACCCCAATAATTCTTCATACATGGCTGCATTTCTGGAATTGGACCCCAAGAAGTGCTGAGTGACAAATGACCATCTATTAGTATCAGTACATGCCTAAGCACTGCCCCAAATCACCAGTAACACACAGATATGTTTCGGTTGTGTTCTAAGCCACAAGAACAAAGCTTGAGACCTTAATAAATACTTCCTAAACTAAGAGATGTCACTGTTCTAAAACATAATCCTCCATTGGTTATTCTTTATAGTACATAAAAAAATCTTACTGTGCTTTCCACCTTCGAGAAAGATATTGGATATAGAGGAGGTTAACAAACACAGTGCTGAGGCAATAGATTTTTTTGTGCACTTCACAGGATAGAAGTTACAGTCAATGCTATTTGCATATTAACACAATGGGTGGGATTTACTGACCTCCCACCTGGCAAGTTTGGTGGCGGGGGGAACATTTAACTTGTCATGTAGGAGGCAGGTGGGGACCCTGTTGCTTTCCTGCCTTTGCACAATTAAGACCATGGCAAGCAGGCCTTTCCACCCTGTAAGCTTTTTTTAAATATATTCATGGAATGTGGGCCTCACTGGTTAGGCCAGCATTTAATGTCCCTCTCTAGCTGTCCTTGAGAAGATGGTAGTAAGCTGCCTTCTTGAACCGCTGCAGTCCATGTGGTGTAGGTATACCCACAGTGCTGACAGGAACAGAGTTCCAGAATTTTGACCCAGTGACAGTGAAGGAACGGTGATATATTTCCAAGTCAGGATGGTCAGTGGCTTGGAAGGGAACTTCCAGTGGTGGTATTCCCATGTGCCTGCTGCCCTTGTCCTTCTAGATGGTAGCAGTCCTTGGTTTGGAAGGTGCCACCTAAGTATCCTTGGCGAGTGCCTTGTAGATGGTACACACTGCTGCCACTGTGTGTCGGTGGTGGAGGAAGTGAATGTTTGTGAATGGGGTGCCAATCAAGTGGGCTGCTTTGTTCTGGATGGTGTTGAGCTTCCTGAGTGTTGTTGGAGCTGCACTCATCCAGGCAAGTGGAGAGCATTCCATCACACTCCTGACTTCTGCCTTGTATATACAATCATACAAATTATTCTTTCCTACCCCTGGTAACCTTTCACCCCTCTGTTAATCAAGAATCTATCACGCTCTGGCTTAAAAATACTCAAAGAGGACATGGTGGGCAGGCTTTGGGGAGTCAGGAGGTGAGTTACATGTCACAGATTTCCCAGTCTCTGACCTGATCTTGTAGCCACTGTACTTATAAGGCTGATCCAGTTCAGATTCTGGTCAATGGTAACCCCCAGGATGTTGATAGTGGGGGATCCAGTGATGGCAATGCTATTGAGTATCAGGAGATAATGGTTTGATTCTCTCTTGTTGGAGATAGTCATCACCTGGCACTAATGTGGCGCAAATGTTACTTGCCACTTGTCAGCCCAAGCCTTGTATATTGTCCAGGTCTTGCTGCATTTGGACATGGACTGCTTCAGCATCTGAGGAGTCCTGAATGGTACTGAATATTGTGCAATCATCAGTGAACATTCCCACTTCTGGCCTTGTGATGGAAGGAAGGTATTCCCATGTCCCTGCTGCCCTTGTCCTTCTAGATGGTAGCAGTCCTTGGTTTGGAAGGTGCCGCCTAAGTATCCTTGGCGAGTGCCTTGTGGATGGTACACACTGCTGCCACTGTGTGTCGGTGGTGGAGGAAGTGAATGTTTGTGAATGGGGTGCCAATCAAGTGGGCTGCTTTGTTCTGGATGGTGTTGAGCTTCTTGAGTGTTGTTGGAGCTGCACTCATCCAGGCAAGCGGAGAGCATTCCATCACACTCCTGACTTCTGCCTTGTATATACAATCATACAAATTATTCTTTCCTATCCCTGGTAACCTTTCACCCCTCTGTTAATCAAGAATCTATCACGCTCTGGCTTCAAAATACTCAAAGAGGACATGGTGGGCAGGCTTTGGGGAGTCAAGAGGTGAGTTACATGTCACAGATTTCCCAGTCTCTGACCTGATCTTGTAGCCACTGTATTTATAAGGCTGATCCAGTTCAGTTTCTGGTTAATGGTAACCCCCCAGGATGTTGATAGTTTAGGAAGTATTTATTAAGGCCTCAAGCTTTGATTGATGAAGCAGCTGAAGATGTTTGGGCCTAGGACACTACTCTGAGGAATGCCTACATTGATGTCCTGGAACTGACATGATTGACCTCCAACAACCACAACTATCTTCCTTTGTGCTAGGTATGGCTCCAACCAGTGGAAAGTTTTTCCCCTGGTTCCCATTGACCCCAAACATGTTGGGGCTCTGTAGTAATTATGGTTTTATTTAATGTGTAATGTACCTTTAAGAATAATACTTGTTAAGGAAGATCATGTGATCTGTAGTAGACAATGGGAGAGTAGCGTGGGCTACCTCAGCAGTTAGTGTAGAGATAGAGTTGGAGTTGAAAGCACACGTATAGTTGCTGCTGAGTATGTTGTAAAAAAAACTTAGGCCAGGATTTCCCGGTCAGTGAGCGGGGGCGGGGCCCACTCCCCGATGCGTCAAATGATGTGGGATGACGTCGGGTGGAACTCTGTTCCGAACTAAGTCCCCATCCTTAAACCCGACCAAAGAGTCCAAATTTGTGGAGACTACAAACTGACGGTTAATAAAGTAGCTGAGCTAGACAGGCACCTCATTCCAAAAATCGAAGACCTGTATGCCAAGCTGGTAGGGGGGGGGGCAATGTACACAAAGCTTGACATGTGTCATGTTTATCAACAACTAGAGTTGGATAATGCCTCCCAGGAATTTGTCACAATTAATACCTACAAAGGGTTGTACCAATATACACGATTGCCTTTCGGTGTCTCCTCCACTTGTGCCATCTTTCAGAACAATGGAAAGCTTACTGCAGGAACTGCCCCAGATTGTAATCTATTTAGACAATGTATTCATGACAGGATTCACTGAAAAAGAGCATTTGGCAAACTTAGAAGAAGTCTTAAAACGTTTCTTGCAAGCTGGAGTGTGTTTAAAAAAAACAAAAATGCACATTCCGAGTGAGAGAAATGATCTATTTGTGTCACCGGGTAGATTCACAGGGCCTCCACCCAGTTGAGGAGAAAGTGAGAGCCACAAGAGAGGCATCTGCGCCAAGAAACGCCTCAGAAGTCAAATCATTCCTTGGAATGATCAATTATTATGAGCAGTTCTTACCCAATTTGTCGACAGTGCTGCCCCCCTCCACGTTCTCTACTCAAAAAGAACCAATGTTGGTCTAGGAAGGCACCCCAGAAAGAATCTTCCATAAAGGTGAAACAATTTTTGCATTTGTCCAATCTATTAATGCATTATGACCAGACGAAAGGTTTGGTGCTGACATGTGAGGCATCTCCCTATGGAGTGGGAGCAGTGCACTCTCATCGGCACAGAACAGCCAATAGGTTATGTATCAAAAATGCTCACCACAGCAGAAAAGGGATACTCGCAGATAGAGAAAGAAAGCCTGTCCATCATCTTTGGTGTCAAGAAATTTCACCAGTACATACATGGCCGCCATTTTACAATCGTTTCAGACCACAAACCATTGCTAGGATTGTTTAGTGAGGGCAAGGCTATACCACCACAGCCTCAGCAAGAATACAACAATGGGCTTTAATTCTGGCAGCATACGAATACACTTTTCTACGTAAACCTGGCAATCAAATCGCAAACACCGATGCCTTTAGTCATCTGCTTTATAAGAAAATGATGAGCACGTCCCAGTTCCACAGTAACTTGTTTTGCTATTAAATTTCTTAGATTCCTTGCTGGTATGTGCTTGACAGATCAGAGACTGGACAAGTCGAGGCCCAGTCCTATCTCAAGTACAAGAACAAGTGCTGCATGGTTGGTCACAGGAGCCCGTATCAGATGAAATGAAACCATACTTCAACAGAAGACATGAAATAACCAGCCAGGATGGCACCTTATTGCAGGGAGCACAAGTGATCGTTCTTCCAAAGGGAAGGGAGCCACTTTAAATTGAACTATCCAGTGCCCATTCAGGAATTTCCTAAATGAAGATCAAAGCACACAGCTATCTATAGTGGCCTGGGATGGACGGCAAAATCAAGAATTTAACAAGATACTGCATGCAATGTCAGCAACTGCAAAAGTTGCCCGTGACAGCTCCATTACACCCAAGTGTCTGCAGATTAGCTCTATCAATAGTAGCAACTCGACCACGCTTACAGCAGGCTCCTGGATGCCACACTCAGTCAAATGCTGCCTTGATGTCAAGGGCAGTGACTGTCATCTCACCTCTGGAGTTCAGCTCTTTTGCCCATGTTTGAACCAAGGCTGTAATGAGATCAGGAACTGAGTTACCCTGGTGAAACCCAAACTGAGTGTCAGTGAGCAGGTTATTGCTAAGCAAATGCCGTTTGTTGATGACCCCTTCCATCACTTTACGGATGATCAAGAGTAGACTGAGGGCAGTAATTGGCCAAGTTGTATTTGTTCTGCTTTTTGTGTACAGGATATACTTGGGCAATTTTCCACATTTCCGGATAGATGTCAGTGTTAAAGTGTGCTGGAACAACTTGGCTAGGGGCGCAGCAAGTTCTGGAGCACAAGTTTTCAGGAATATTGCAGGAAGATTGTCAGGACTCATAGCCTTTGCCACATCCAGTACCTTCAGCGGTTTTTTGATATCGCATAGAGTGAATCAAATTGGCTGAAGGCTGGCATCTGTAATACTGGGGAACTCCAGAGGAGGCCAAAATGTATCACCCATTCAGCAGTTCTGGCTGAAGATTGTTGAAGATGTTATGTTTTGCACTGACGTGCTGGGCTGTTCCATCACTGAATTTGGGGATATTCGTGGAACCTCCCCCTCATCCTGCTACTACTGGTATACACCTAATGATAGACAACGGGCTCGCCATGCAGAAAGCTCGATAAACAAACCCTGTTAGGGTTGCTTGTGGGCTTGTGGCAGGGCATCCCTCATTCAAAGGCACTGATCAAGGGACCACTGTCGTGAAGGGGGACCCTGCTGAGACCCAGGCCCTTCCTTTGCTCCCCACCATTACTCTTCCTTCAACCCTGCAGTGCCCTTCCCACCATTACTCACCTGTGGCCTTGGTCCTTTGGCAATCCTTGGGTCTCAGGCATGCGAATTACCAGCAGCAGCCACTGCCTCCCTTATGGCGCTGCCAAAGAATGAGAGCTGCCAGCCTCTGATTGGCTGACAGCTCTCAGCAGGCAGGATTTCTACCCCAGGGTCCTTAATCCCAGAGAAGCCCCACCACTGTCCAGGCCTTCCCAAAAAGAAGCGACATGGGCTCTCCGGCCGGTGAGAGAGGCCCCCAACGTCGACATTAAATTCAACCCAATGGCCAGGATATTGAGGTTGGCGAGCGGGGCAGGGAGTGGGGGTGGGTGGGGTGGGGGGGGTGGGTGGGGAGAGCTCACCGATGCCTAAAACAATGCAGGATGACGTCGGGCAGAACTCCCAACATCACCTCGCATCATTTTAATTTTCAGGTCGGCGGCGGTGCAACTAAATCAGCTGTTGCGCCCACTGACCTATCAACGGCCTATTGAGGCCATTTAAAAACTAATTGACGGGTGGGATGAGGTTCCATGTAGGTTTTTAAAAATTTAATAAAAGTTTAAATGAAAGTGATGGACATGTCCCAACACATGTGGCAGTGTCACATGAGGGGACATGTCAGGGAAATTTTAATTTTGTGCATTGACCATTTTTGAGTTTGGCGCCGATATCCCTGAGGCAACACTTAGCCTCAGGGAGATGAGTGTGCTCCTTTGTGCGCATGTGTGAAAGAGTGCCCTCCTGGCTGAGGGAATCCCCCTCCCCCACCCGCACAGGGAGCGCATAGCACTTCCTGGCATACATCATGATGGGTGGGCCTTAATTGGCCTGCCCACGTAAAATGAAGGCGCACTCCCAACTGGGGGCACCGATCAGAGTTGTGCCTGCATGCACCTGCTCCTGCACTTCCCCTCCAATGGGGGACAATTCTTCCGAATGTGTTTATACCAATTTTGTCTCTGTTATTAAAATAACAAGAGGTAGATTTGTTACAGGTGTGTTGCCTTCATATAAGAACATGGCTTATCATAATTTTTACCCTATCATGTCATGACTAAGACAAAAATAATACAAAGAACTAGTTCACAGTCTCCTGTCAGGCAATGTAGAACCTACTTTCTATATATCTGTAACAATGGGATTGTATACTAACGATACTGCCTGAATTTTAGACAGTACTATCTGACTTCAGACAGGATGCAACTTGCCACACCTATCTGAGAAAAGGTAATGATAATTGCTGCACATTTTAATTGTAACTGGTGTAGTAATCAGGCAGAAAATCACCTGTGATATTATTAAAATATTCTGCCCTCCAAAACCTCTTAAGTCTTGTCCTCAGCACAGCAAGTTTCTAGCAGGAAAGAACTGGCCTGCTAGCTATGGGCCCAATTTTAACTCATTCAAAACCCATTCATACAATCATACACACGAACATACGAACTAGGAGCAGGAGTAGGCCAGTGGGTCTGTCGGACTTGCTCCACCATTCAGTAAGATCATGGCTGATCTGACTGTAACTTCCCGCCTACACCCAAAAATCTTTTACCCCCTTGTTAATCAAGAATCTATTTACCACTACCTTAAAAATATTCAAAGACCCTACATCCACTGACTTTTGATGAAGAGAATTCCAAAGACTCACGACCCTCTGAAAAATAAATTCTCCTCACCTCTGTCTAAAATGAGTGACCCCTTATTTTTAAACTGTAACCCCTAATTCTAGATTCTCCCACAAGAGGAAACATCCTCTCCACACTTGCCCCGTCAAGACCCTTCAGGATCTTAAAGATTTCAATCAAGTCACCTCTTACTCTTCTAAACTCCAGTGGATACAAGCCTAACCTGTCCAACCTTTCCTCATATTAAAATAGCATCCAAAATATGTGTAATTATGTTCTAAATGAGTTCACAAACATTCCCTCCTGTCAATATTTCGAGGGAAATAGTCGGCTGAATTTTGCCATCGGCGAGCAGGGGACGGGTAAAATAACGCGAGATGACATCAGGCGGAACCCCCAACGTTATCCCGCCCCATTTAAATTTTCAGGAAGGCAGGGGCGCAGCAAAATCAGCTGCGGGCCCACCGACCTGTCAATGGCCAATTGAGGCCGTTAACAGGATCATTGAAACAATTAAAGGACCTGCCCATCCAACCTTCAGGCTGGCGGGCAGGCCAGGTGCCTCGGCGGGGAATAGAGAAAACATGAAGCCTCATCCACCAGCGGGATGAGGTTTCATGTAAAGATTTAAAAAGTTTAATAAAGTTTTAGTGCAATTTATGAACATGTCCCATCTCATGTGAGATTGTCACATGAGGGGGACATGTTAGGGAATTTTTTTTTCTATTTTTAATATTTTCAAAAGTGTCAGCGATCTCCCTGAGGCAGCACTTAGCCTCAGGGAGATGTGCGCTCTTTAGTGCACATGCGCGAAAGAGCGCACTCTCGCCTTTGGGGAATCCACCCCTGCCCACACAGGAAGTGCATAACGCTTCCCACCGGACGTCACACTGGGCGGGCCTTAATTGGCCCGCCCATGTAAAATGGCAGTGGGGCCCACTTCTCCAGCGGGGATCGGCTCCCCGCCCACCAGAGATTGGGTCGGGCCCGGCAGGCAGAGAATTCTGCCCAGTAAATGCATTTCATTTGTAACACTGATCGGACTAAAACTACACAAACTTATTTACAAATTTGATTCATATTCAACATATTGAGGCAAGGACATGATTTAATGCTCCTCGCACTATGGCAATGGGAGACTGAAAAAATTTACCCCATAATGATCAAAGCGATTCTGCCCCAAGATTTCTAAATTCACGGCAGTAAGTTGCATTTGAATTTAGTGAATGTTTCTCTGTCTGCTCACGTAAAACACATTTCAGGCAGTAAAACATCTGAATTTGACTGCCTGCAAATATAAACATTTTAAATTTATCTATTACCATCAAGATAGAAAATAGTTGCGATGCAAACTATTTTTTACTGCCATTGCTTCCTTCAGAACCTTCCCCTTCACTACTTGCCCAACGCTGTTGTTCTATTACAACCTCTATTGAGAACAATAAATAAGGACCATAAGTAAAACGTAAACCTACTTTAACAAGACGAAAGCCCACAAATGATGCTAAAAAATACATTGCGATCCTAAAGTGTCTAGTCAGTATGACTGCATCCTGCCACGCTGCAGGGAATCTGGTGCCAGTACTTTGATCTGTGCACATGAGCTGCATGTAGACACTGCATCTTACAGATGGAATTGGATGGAATCCCAATGGATATAATGAAGAACTTATTAATCAACGTCTAAATGTTGAGCAAATTAAGCTGGTTCATTAATAATGAAAATTCCAATCCTGGATGATGTGTTGTTGGATCCAGATAGTTAAACACATTTGGAAGTTTTTCAAAATGTCAAGCAATTCATCTAACTCAGAAAGCTTAACTGTACACTTTTATGAAATTTACCCACACCTCTTTATTGTTTGGCTAATTCAAACAGTATAATATGCTTTTATGAACACTTTCACTAACAAGCCTGTAAGGCATAATAAGTGAAGCCTGTAATGCATAATAAGTGATAAAGCAGTCAACATTGGAGGCATTTAAGGCATGACATTTATGATTAAAAAGAGTGGAATATATCAAATGGATCTCATTTCTGAACGGAAATTAATGATGCACACTCCAAAAGTGTGAGACTTGAAGTTCCAAGTAGGTTTCTGGTAAAACATAATTACCATTAGATTCAATAAGACCACATAGGATTCATTCAAGGAAGCCCAAAGAATCACAGAGGCTTGTTAATGGGCATCCCACATGATACATTGGACAGAAAAACAGTATTCATATTCATTAGTGCTGTTAATTTTAACGTAAACTGTCTAAAAAAGTAGAAAATATTTCCCTCTCTCTCTATTTGGGTGTGTCATCAATTCTACTTGATCATCACAATGTATCATTACTGAATAGGCTATTCTGTTTGCTTATTAAGAGACAAAGCCCTTTTGTTAAGTGAAACAAGTTACCCATTGCCTTTGTTTTCCAATTACACACTCTCTTGTAAAGGTGGTGACTCATATTGGATTACAGTAACACAGCCCCTGGCAACTCTCCACTTGCCCAGTGGCCGTTTCTCATGGGTGCCAGCTGCCATTTGAACTTGGAGAGCAATGGGATGGAGACTTCCATCATAGGTAAACCTTATGCATTCCTTTCACCAAACCTCCACACATGCACACTGTTGTGGATTTGATTTTCCAGATAGGTTTCTCATTAGAAACATTGAGCTTTATTTACAAGTTGCAGCAGCAGCAATTACATGCTCCCATCAAACTCCACAACTAGAACTCCCACTCTAAGATTCCCCATGCTTAGAGCTGATTCTTTCACACTGTCACTAGATACTATACAACACAATAAGTCTTAAAGCTACAGTCACTATATTCCTTAAAGCTCCAATTACTACATTCCTCAAACTTTAAATACTTTGTACAGTTTGTATTTACAAGAACATCTACCTTCGTGACATTACTAATATATATATACGGGCCATGGAGTTATAAGTTCAGTCCCTCAGGTGGTTTCCTGATCTGGGTGGAAAGTCGTAGCTCCATGACTTTTGAATCTCTTACAGGATCCACAATATCTGGAACTGCAGCAACTTCAGGTACTTCATTAGGCCCAGGCAGCTCAGTGTTACCTACTCCGACAGAGACATCTGGTATGTCTATCCTTGAACAATTTCAACAGGGACCACGGGTTCTACAATGGTTACAGGTGGAACATTGTTTTGTTGGGGTATCTCCCTTCTTCTCAAATGATCTACATGTTTGTGAGTGATCCAGCCCTCTACTTATGTGGTATGGAATGGGTTCAGTCACAGAAACTATTACACCAGGTAACCAACTCGATCCACCACCAAAGTTTGCATGTATACTGCTTCACCAACAGTAAATTCTCGCTCATAACTATGCAAATCATAAGTTGTTTTTTGATTCCCTTGACTTTTCTCCACCTTCCCCTCCAAATTGGGAAGTATCAGGCTTGACCTCATTTGAAGGCGTCGCTTCATAAGTAACTCTGAAAGTATTGAACCTGTAGTAGTGTGGAGGGGGTTGTTCTACAGTGAAACAGGAAACGTAAAAGTTTCATCTCCAATGGTCCTCCTGATAATTTTTTCATCCCAGCTTTAAAAGTCTGTACTGCTCCCTAAGCTAATCCATTAGATGACGGATGACATGGTGCTGTCTTTACGTATTTGATACCATTTAGACTCAGAAATCTTTGAAATTCAGCGCTAGTAAATGCAGTACCATTGTCTGAGACAATTACTTCTAGCAATCCATGTATAGAAAAGCTTTGGCAAAACTTTTCTATTGTTGCACCTGACGTCGGCAATCTAACCTCATACACGTCTGGCCATTTGGAATGTGTGTCAATTATTAGTAGGAACATGGTGCCTAGAAAAGGATCAATGTAATCTATGTGCAGCTTCGCCCAGAGCCTACCAGGCCATTCCCACGGGTGTTGTGTGACCACTATAGGTAACTTCTGTAGTTGTTGGCATTGTCTATAGTGTTTAAGCACCTTCTTGATATCACCGTCCATGCTCAGCCACCAAATGTAACTTTGCGCAATCATCGTCATTCTTGAGATTCCCAGATGCTCGCTGTGCATCTCTGCTAAGGGTGGTTCCCTTCCTTGTGAAGGAACAATTACTCGAGCACCCCATAACAGGATACCATCTTGTCTGCTCAATTCATTCCTTTGAGTGAAGAATGGCTTCAATTAATTAGGGACTGATTCCTTTCAACATTTGGTCTCTCACTCTAGACAGGACTGGATCATGATTCATCCAGTTTCTTATCTGCCTTGCATAGGCTTATGAAGAATCCAGGAAATTCATTCCAAAATGATCTCTTGGGGAATTGGGACATGTTCATTGCTCTCCTGCAAAGGAAGGTGACTTAGGGCATCAGCATTGGCTATATGCATCCCTGTCTGTGCACAGAATTGTATTTATATGCAGATAAAATTAGAATCCATATTTGGATTGTGCAGAAGCTTTGGGAGGGATAGCTTTTTCTTCACTGAACAGACCCAGGAACCACTCCCTGACGAATTGAAGCCATTCTTCACTCAAAGAAATGAATTGAGCATACAAGATGGTATCCTGTTATGGGGTGCGTGAGTAGTTGTTCCTTCACAAGGAAGGGAACCACCCTTAGCAGAGTTGCACAGCACACATCCGGGAATCTCAAGAATGACTATGATTGTGCAAAGTTACGTAAGGTGGTCAGATATGGACGGTGATATCAAACCCAAGAGCAGTTTGTGGTCAGACACTATAGTAAATTGTCAGTCATGTACGTAGTGATGGAATTTTTTAACTCCAAAAATAATCGATAAGCCTTCTTTCTTGATTTGCGAATACCCTTTCTCAGGTGTGGAAAGGGTCTTGAATATGTTGCCTATCAGCCTTTCCGAACTGTTGTCCATCTTGTGTGACAGCACCACTCCCACTCCATAGGGGGGCACATCGCAGGTTACTACCAGTTCCTTTGTCAGGTCATAGTGTACTAGCAAGTTTGAAGAGTGCAAGAGTTGTTTAACTTTTGTGAAGGCTTCATCTTGGGGTGACTTCCAAACCCAACGCTGGTTTTTCTTTAATGATGATTGTAGGACTGTTGATAAGTTGGGTAGGAATCAACCATAATAATTAATCATACCTAAGAATGACTTGAGTTCAGAGATATTTTTAAGTGAAGGTGCCTCCTTAATAGCTCAGTTCTTCTTCTACTGGGCATCACCCTTGGGCATCAACTTGGTGGCCCAAATAAGTGACTTCACTTGCTTGAAAAGTGGACGTTCCTTTTTTTAAGCGCACCCCTGCTTCCAAAAATCGTTTCAAGACTTCCTCCAAATTAGCCCAGTGTTCAGCTTCCATGAACCCAATATTAGGATGTCGTCCAGGGACCACCATTTGGGTAGTCCTTGTAGCAAACTCTCCATCGTCCTCTGGAAAATCGCACATGCCAAAGAAACACTGAAGCGCTTGTACTGATATAACCCTTTGAGGGTGTTTATGGTCACAAACTCTCTGGAGGTATAATCCAATTCCAGCTGCTGATACATGTGACTCATATCTAGTTTAGTATAAGTTGTTCCTCCTGCTAATTTAGCATAGAGATCCTCAATCTTGGCGAAATAGTACTCGTCCAACTTGGCAGCTTTGTTTACTGTTAGCTTAGAGTCCCAATAGGCGTGGGTGGTCTGATACATTTTTAAGACAGGGACTATAGGTACTGCCCATTCTCAGAATTGAACCAGGTGTATGGCCCCCAGCCTCTCTAAACAGTTCAATTCGATGTCAGGGCATATGGCACTGGCCTTGCTTTAAAGAAACTAAGAGTAGCTTCCCAGTCAATGTTGATCTTCACCTGTAGGCCTTTGATTCTCCTCAGTTTATCTCGAAAAACCTTGTCATATTTCTTCCTGGCAGTAGCTTACTCGTAGCTGGAAAATTTCAGACCAATTTAGTTTAATTTCTTTCAACCAATCATGACCTAGAAGGCTTTGCCCTTTGCCTTCTACAACCATCGCTGGGAGTTGTGCTGTTTGGTGCTTATAATAAACAGGTACAGGGGTAATACCCTCCACTTTGATAGCTTTGCCAGTATAAGTTTTCAGTTGGCTGAAGTATGCTCCAAATTCAATTGTTGAGTATCCTTGTTTAAATATTGGAAGGTGAGCCCTCCCACTACAGTGGTTGAAGCACCAGTGTCCACTTCCATTATTAAAGGTCTTCCATTTACCCGCAGAGTAACAGTGATTGGCTCTGTCTTCCCTATTTTTACATTAAATAGGGAGTAAATATCAGAATTGGTGGTTTCTGGTTCTTCCACATTATGTACTTTGATTAACTTTATTTACTTGACAATACTTTACAATGTTTCAGTATGTGTTCTCTTTTATGACAAAAATAGCACTCCACCTCTTCAAAACAGCAAGTTTCAGGAGTATGATTGCTTCCACGTCGGTAACAATTCATTTTCAGATTTGCTGTTGAGCTGTTTCCCGTATTTAATTTAAATTTTCGGGTTGCGGGGACTGTCTCCCATTCATGTCAGAATCCTGGCTTTTTGCACCACACCCAGCTATCCGTTCCTGCCCCAAATGGAAAACAGTGCCATTTTGTGCACCTTGTGTAGCCTTGCACATCCTGTTCGGTGCTTTTCATCATGGCGCTATTTCTCAACAGAGCTCATATTCACATGCCTTAGTTCAAGTTGTATCAATAGATACACTACATACTACAGTCTCTCAGATTGCAGTGTTCCATGGGTTTAAAAGCCAAATCAATGCTTTCCTATAATTTGAATTCATAATACTCATCTGGAATGGAAACATCAGGCAGCAGCATGTTGTTGCATGCTAATCACTACAACACTGTATCATGATGCTTCAACATGCTAGCCACTTGAGGTATAACACAAGATATTCATCCTGGTTCTGTATCAGGTGAAATCCTGATCTTGGTTGTGCTGTGAAAATATACAGGGGTGCTTTGAGATAAGGTGGTATATTGAGGCATGGGAGTACATTGTGGTATGTAAGCGCATCGAAGTAAAGGAACAGATTGACATATGGAGGTATAGGCATATTTCAAGGTATGGGGTACATCGAGGTATGAGGGATGCATGGAGGTAGGAGGGTACATAAAGGTATGGGACATATCAAGGTATGGGGGTAAATCAAGTTTTGGGGTATTTTGAGTAATGGTGGTGAATCAATGTATGGGGGTACATCAAGATATGAGGAGCACATTGAGATTTGCAATATACTGAGGTATGGGGTGTAGTGAGGTATGGGAAATATTGAGGTATAGGGGTGCATCAAAGTATAGTCTGCACCTCTATCAGAAAATGATACATGTCCTTGAGAAGCCTAAAAAAATAGAAGTTAAAAAATAATTAATTTTAAAAGTAGCAGGAAAGAGTTGCAATTCCCCAAAAGGTGTAACACTATTTGAAATAGTTGTACTCTCCACGCTGACCTCTGTAATCTATAATCATTCTTTGCATTATTGCAAAGATTCATGTACATTAATCTACAGAGAAATGATTGCACTTGACACGTCTACACAGTTGCAGTAGAGGTCTTTCAACTGCTTCAGTCCCCTCAGGGCAGGCTCTAATGCTGTAAAGGGAGTATTTTCATATATAGATCTTTCCTGTCTAAGTAAAGCAAAAACTGTTCACTCCCACCTTAGAAGACATTCCCATTTATATTTTTGTCCCTCCCTGAGGAGACTTTCATTTGCACCAATCAGGAAATCTCAATACTGACTAATTATACGAATGTAGTCAAGTCTGAATTTTACTAATTCAGACATTTCCTAGTTAGCATCTAGGCATAAAGGATGCTTCCCTGTGGGATTCCCATTAGAGTTCTGTAAGTAGACCTGAAAATGAAGCATTCATTTTGGGTAGACAGTTACTGATTGGGGGAGGGGGGAATTATTGGAATTTTTTAACTCGGTTAAAATCATAATAAGCATTACATTTCCACTGCTACAACTCCTCAAAGTCTCTATGCTCCTCCAATTCTGGTCTCCTATATATCCCCAATTATCATCACTCTGCCATTTGCCGTGCCTTCAGCTGCCAAGGCCCTAAGCTCTGAATTCCCTCCCTATATATCTTCACCTTTCTACCTCTTTCTCTTCCATTAAGATGCTCTTTAAAACTTACTACCCTGACCAACATGCCCTAATATCTCCTAATGTGATCTGGTGTCAAAGTTTGTTTGATCATGTTCCAGTGAAGCACCTTGAGACGTTGTATTACACTAAAGGTGCAATTTAAACAGAGTTGCTGTAGGCGAACTGTTGATTTATAATGGCGTTTAGTAATACAGATTTTTGCAGTGCTCTGGGTTCATGGAAACAACTAAGACAAGTAAAACTATGGCTTTGCCAAATGGTGCATGATATTGGCCAGCTTTATCTTTTAAATGGACAGTTTGCACCAAGAAACAATCTGACATCCTAAGTGACTGTGACAGTGGTAAACTATCCCTTCTCATCCTCTTAACCTGTATGCAACTTTTGACACAGTTGACCACACCATCCTTCTCCGACACCTCTCCACGGTCATCCTGCTGGATGAGCAGAAATTTCCTCTAATTAGGTATTGGGAAGACAGAAGGCATTGTTTTCAGCCCCTGCTCCAAACTCTACTCCCTAGCTACCAACTCCAACAGTCTGAGAATAAACCCATCTGGAGTCACATTTGATACCACATATTCATGCCAACACTAAGACCATTTACGTCCACCTTCATGATGTCGCCTGTCTTCGCCCCGTCTCAACACATTTGCTGCTTTAACCCTCATTTTATCCCAAGACTCCTGGCTGGTCTCCCACATTCTTCCCAATGTACTTGAGCGCACCCAAAATTCTGCTGCCTGTGTCTTAATTCACATCAAGTCCCATTCACCTATTACCCCTGTGCTTACTGACTCACATTGGCTCTTGTACAAACAACATGTCACTTGTAAAATTCTGATCTCTGTTTTCAAATCCTTCCATGGCCTTGTCCCTCCCTATTTCAGTATTCCAGCCCCACGATCCTCCAAGATTTCTGTGTCCATCTAATTCTGGCCTCTTGAACATCCCTGATTTTAATCACTCTACAATTCGTGGCTGTGCCTCAAAGTACCTAGGCCCTAAGCTCTGAAATTCCCTCACCAAACCTCTCCACCTCTCTACCTCGCTTGCCTCCTTTTTGACATTCCTGAAAACCTACCTCTTTGATCAAGTTTTTGATCATGTGAAGTAATAGTTCCTTAGATGGCTCAGTGTCATCTTTTGTTTTGTAATACTCCTGTGAAGCACCTTGAAGCTTTGTTTTATTATGTTAAAGGCACTATACAAACAGGTTGTTGTTGTTGTTATTCACATGGCCTGACATTCTCCGCCAGACATGCCAAACTGTCACAATATAAGGCCCAGGCCAAGGTTGAATATTAGAAAGCATATTCAAGTAAAACAAGAGGAGTTATGACTGGCAATGTACGAAAGGAAAGAAAGGCAAGCCTTGTTTAAATCTCCAGAAAGAAGTTGAGTTGAAAGTTATAAAAGAGAAATGGGAATTTACACAGGAGAAGAAATTGTGGTAGGAAGGAAACAAAATAAGGTGACGGAAAAAGGATGAGGAAAATGAACTGACGTTCTGAAGAGATTTCCAGAATTTTGCAATCAGTGGCGAAAAAACACACTTGTCTCTGACCTCAAATAAAACTGCCTCAAAGATTTAGCTTATTGTAAAGCATTGATTTCCTCATTTCCAACCGTCAGTTTGAATTTAGCACTATCTATATGGGATCTGTGGCGTACAACAGCAGGACAGGCACCTGGCATTCTGAACAGCCAATAAGATTGAAGAATTCTCATGGCCAACAAAACAGGAAGTAAAAGGTAAAAAGTAAGGCATATAATTCGTAGTTAAATCATTAGACAGAAAATGAAATAAAGATTGTGACATACACATGGGATTAAGGGAGAAGCTTAAATATCATTAAAAAAATTATTTATTTAAAATCTCCAATTTTAAATATTATTCTGAGAGAAAGACACTCTGCACTTCTCAGATTAGTTTTTCAGGACTAGAGAGGTTGTTCATTAGTAATTATGACTCAGATGCTACTTCTTGTAGCCACTCCTACCAGAAGATATGCTGTCATGGTATGTCACGCTTGTCTGTCTTGTGCCATTCTCAAACATCCACTGTAGCTCATCTGCAACTGCTCTGTGACACACATCATCCAACTACACCTAGGTCGGCCCCTCTCTGCTGCCCTCTTCCCTTGCTTTACCTGAATATGATTTCTAATGTTCAACTTTGTTCTAAGCCTTATATTGTGACAGTTTGACATGTCTGGCAGGGAATGCCAGAGCATGTGAATAACAACAGCATCTTATATTTGTATAGCACCTTTAACATAAAAAAAAGGTCTGCAGGTGCTTCCACAGGAGCATTACAAAACAAATGATGACACTGAGCCATGTAAGAAAATATTACTTTGCCCTCCAGAAGAGATCTCAGCAGCTTTTCAGCTCTGCTCAAATGGCCGAAATGCTGAAATTTTCTTTTCTGGATGTCATAAGCAGGCCATGAAATACATGAAGAGGTCCTTGGATTTGCAAGCACAAAAATAACTCTAAAAAAGGACATCCAGAAAAGAAAATGGCAGTATAACTTAGTACACCATTAAAAACTCAGTTACTTCTGGTTGATCAAAGCTTACCATTCTCATTGTTTTTTACAGTGAGAATAGCGTGTTAAACATCAAAGCTCACATCGAATCACTGATTCAGTGTTGATCTCATCTGCAAAGCCTGCAACAGTGCGCCTTGCAGGAAAGTGTTACTGACAGCAACTTCCAGATCTCAGCAGTTAACTGAACATCCCCCAGAAGTTGTTGCCAGTTTTATACAGTAATGACGCAAAAGCTGACAGTTTGGCCATCAGTGCAACCGCAAGTTTTGGGCCACTAGCATAAATGAGTAAATGTTTCAAGCTGACATATGTGTTAAGCACTGAACCATCTTATTCACAGAAATAACTGAAACTGTGGTGAAGCCAGCTCTCATACTTTGTTTGTCAGTTTAGACATGTCACTGTTTAGAACGTCACCAATATCAACATGCTACCCCCAGTTGGAGATCATGGTTTCAAAAAAAGGTAACTGGTGACACCTACTGGCAAAATGCACCAATGGCATATTACTGTCACTCGTTTCAGCTGAATTTTATTTTGCATGGAGGCTGTTTATTTGGATCAAATCAGGATTAGACATTTTGTTAAGTTGACACTTTAATAGTTGCAATCCTTTGTTAGTTTCAAAAATAGGTTGTTTCAAAAATATGCAACAACTACAAAGTCAATATGCTGTAGATTTCAAAAGATGAATATGTAAAGGAAGAACAAATTTTATTTCAGCTTTCATGGACCCCCAAAGCAATTTGCAACCAATGAAGTATTTTTAATGATTGCCATGATTGTTTTCTAGGAAAATGGAACAGTCAGGTTGAGCATAGTAAATCCCCCAAAACAGGAATGAATCAATGACCAGTTTAACTGTAAACAGAAAGCAAACTATACTGCAGATGCTGGGAGTATGAAATTGAAAAAGGAAATGCTGGAAATACTCAGCAGGTGAGCAAGCATCCGCGAAGAGGAGAACAAAGTTACCATTTCAAGCCGATGAACTTTCATCAGAATTGGATAAAGTGAGACATGTGACAGGTAATAAGCAAGCACAGAGGCAGGCGTGAAGACAACAAAAGAGAAAGTGTGATAGGGTGGAAGGCAGGAGAGATCAAATGATAAAAGGAGTGATGTGGCAAGACAAAAGCAAATTGTAATGGGACAAGTAAAGAAACAAAAGATGTGTCTAGAGGAGCTATAAATGACAACAGCAGAATCATTACCAGCAGAAAATGAGAGCAGTGATTATGATCTGAAATTGTTGAACTCAGTGTTGAATCTGGAAGATTGTAACATGTCTAATCAGCAGATGAAGTGATGTTCCTCAAGCTTCTATTGAGATTCATTGAAACAGTGTAGGCGGCTGAGGGCAGAGAGGTCAGAGTGGGAGTGGGGTGAAGAATTAAAATGACAGGCAACCAGAAGTTCAGGGTCACCCTTGTAAACTGAATGGAGGTGTTCCACAATACGATTTTACAATCTGCATTTGGTCTCCCCAATGTAGAGGAGGTAGAGGAGGTTACATCGTAAGCAGCGAATGCTGTACACTAAATTGAAAGAGGTACATGCTTCTCACCTGCGAGGGGTGTTTGAGGTCCTTAATGGTGGGAAGGAAGGAGGTAAAAGAGTAGCATGGGAAGGTTGCCACGAGAAAGGGAGGGCTGAGGGATGATTGAGGAGTGGACCAGAGTATTGCAGAGAGAATTGTCCCTTTGGAATGCCCAGATGGGGAGGGGCAGAGAAGGTGTATTTGAAGGTGGCAGAAATGGCGAAGGATGATCCATTGATGTGAAGTTTGGCGAGGTGGAAGGTGAGGATAAGTCACCGGCTTGAAATATTTGTTTCCCTCTCCTCAGATGCTACTTAACCTGATAAGTATTTCCAGCACTTTCTGTTTTTAGACCAGTTAAACTGTTTTGGTGGTGTTGGTTGAGGGAAGAACGTTGGACTGGGCACTGGACAACAGCCCTGCTCTTCTTCAGCAAAGAGCCACAGGATCTTATATGACTGTCTTTACAGACAGAGTGGACCTTTGTATATCTGATTTAAAAGATACCACTTCATACAATGCACACTTGCTCAGAACTTTATTGATAAGTCAGTTCAGATAATATGCTCATCCTGAAGTGGAGTTTCACTATATTTTAAATAAAATTTCAAAGGAAGTACAGAACATACGTAGGAACATACGACTTAGGAGCAGGAGTAGGCTACTCGGCCCTTCGAGCCTGCTCCACCATTCAATAAGATCATGGCTAATCTGATTTTAAACTTAGCTCCACATTCCTGCCTATCCCAATAACCTTTCACTCCCTGCCTCCACCACCTTTTGGAGAAGAGAGTTCCAAAGACTCACGACCTTCTGAGCAAAAAAAATTCTCCTCATCTCTGTCTTAACTGGGTGACCCCTTATTTTTAAACAGTGACCCTTAGTTCTGGGTTCTCCCACAAGAGGAAACATCCTTTCCACATCCACCCTGTCAAGTCCCCTCAGGATCTTATACGTTTCAATCAAGTCACCTCTTACTCTTCTATACTCCAGCATATACAAGAAGAGTCTGTCTAGCCTTTCCTCATAAGACAACCCACTCAATCCAGATACTAGTCCAGTAAACCTTCTCTGAATTGCTTCCAACGCATTTACATCCTTCCTTAAACAAGGAAGTTGTACACAGTACAAATCCACAAATACAATCTTCTTTAAATAAACAGAAAAAACCTTATCAAACATATCAAGTTTTGTTTATCTCCTTTTGCCATTTAGAACTTTTTTTGGAAACTCATTTAAGCTAACAATACAAAGCTGAAGATACAAAGCTAGGTGGAAATGTAAACTGTGAAGAGGACACAAAGAGACTGCAAAGAGAGACAGATTAAGTGAATGAACAACAAAGGTGATAGATGAAGTATAATGTGTGAAGCATGAGGTTATTCACCTTGGTAATAAAATTAGAAAAGCAGAATATTATTTTAAAGGTGAAAAACTTAAATGTTGATGTTCAGAGAGACCTAGGTGCACTTGTGCAAGGAATATAGAATGTTAGCATGCAAGTGCAGCAAGCAATTAGGAAGCTAAATGTCCTTTATTGCAAGGAGATTGAAGTGCAAGAATAAGGAAGTCTTGCTACAATTGTATACGGCTTTGAGACCACACCTGCAGTATTGTGTGCAGTTTTGCATTCCATTTCTAAGAAAGGGCATAACATACTTGCCTTGGAGATGGTACAGCAAAGGTTCACTAAATTGATTCTTGGGAATGAAATGGTGGTCCTATGATTGGGCCTGTACTCAAATTTAGAAGAATGAGAGGTGATCTCATTGAAATATACAAGGCCCGGAAGGGGGCTTGACAGGGTGAACACTAAGCAATTGTTTCCCCAGCTGGGGAATTCAGAACACAGGGGCACAGGCTCAGGATAAGAGCTCGATCATTTAGGACTGAAATTAGAAGGAACGTCTTAATTCATTCAAGGGTTTGTGAATCTTTGGAATTCTCTATCCTAAAGGGTAGTTTCTGCTCTATCATTGCGTGTATTCAACACTGGGATAGATGGATTTTTGATCTCCAAGGGAGTTGAGGAATATGGGCAGAGAATAGAGTAGTGCAGTTGAGGCATAAGATCATTCATGACCGTGCTGAATGGCGGAGCAGGCTCAAGAGACTATATGGTCTCCTGTTGCTCCTATTTCTTATGGTCCTATCACTAACACTGTAGCCACCAACCTAAGATTGGTAGCTATTGATTTACAGCAAGAATCTTGCTAATGCTGCCTGATTGTGACTCAGACTCCCAAAATTAGGAGACATTCTTGAGCATGAACATGTTTACACATGGGCTCTGACCTCTGTTCTCAGCTGGTAAATTGAAAATCTATAAGAGAACAGGCAGGAATAAGTAGCCCCCTCATAACGTTTAAATAAACTCTAGAATGTGTCCAAAGGGTCAAAACCATCCTCTGAGCACTTTTTAAATTAGGTTTCACACTACATGGTAGTTACACTCCATATGGCATTAAAGCAGAGTGAAGCGATCTAGCTTCCTCCAGGGTCTCACACTGCTCCCGTCTCGAGTCAGGTCAGATACTCAGTCTGGAATTACTCTGTCACATTTATGTTGCTGTGAAGTTGAAACTTCTGGCAGTAGAACCTCACCCCTAAATTGACTATTCACTTCCTGTCAACTGCTACTTGAAGTCTCACCAGGGGAAATTAATCCTATAAAATAAAATAAAATACACCTTTGGATTAGACAAGGAGCTAGTCAGTGAGGTAGGCGCGGAACTGTAACAGCCACAAAGGATTAGATGTGGAGAGAAAGCAGAGAAACCATGAAAGATTAGAGCTGGAGGGGTAAACACACTCATATTATTTGGAAAGTGGAGAGCTGGTTTGTTTTTTAGCCAAGGTTCCAGCATAACTCTTCCCCAGGGTAGGTAGGGAGTGGAATGTTCTACTTTTGAAAGGGGTCTGGTTATTTTTTTCCTTCTGTAATTGCATGATAAAGATGTAGATGAAAAGGAGAATAATAGACAGCAACATGAGCGCAATTCAGAAATCTGGGCTAATCAGATTGCGAAGTGTTTTTTACAGGACAGTACTCGTGAAATTTTGAAAGTGACACATTCACACTTCTTCTTTAGTAACTGACCTAAGCTTTCAGTTTGTCATTCATAGTTCATGGTGAATTAGTTTCAGCAATCCAACTGCCCCAAAGCTTCAAACAGAAGCAAGTCCATTGATCAGTCTCAAGTGGTGATGGAATCACTTTAACTTGACGCCAGTTTAAAATAATCTCAAAGCTCTTTGTCACAGATTAGTGTGATCTCACACCACAATACCACCTACACTGCTGTTGCCTATATTATCAATGCAAGCAATACCAATGGACAGGGTGCAGATATAGTCGGTAGGATGAAATCACAGCCCCAAAAACCCCTTCCCCTGGTGCCAGTAGGCCAGAGTGGAACCTGCATTCGCACAGTCTGAAACTCAAGAGCCAGCCTGGATTTTCCTCCTGAGCAGACTTCAGCCAGATGGGCACCAGCTGTTTAAAAGTATCAGGAGGAGGCCTGGTGAATTTTGAGTGTCAGAACTCTTGCCAACAACAAGTACTTGCATTTATATAGTGCCCTTAAAGTAGTAAAATATCCCAAGGCAACATAAGTCGAG
This sequence comes from Carcharodon carcharias, assembly GCF_017639515.1. Taxonomy (NCBI): domain Eukaryota; kingdom Metazoa; phylum Chordata; class Chondrichthyes; order Lamniformes; family Lamnidae; genus Carcharodon; species Carcharodon carcharias. Next base: position 28,758,266 of record NC_054484.1, read on the forward strand.
AACATTATCAAACAAAACTTGACACTGAACCACATAAACAAGTATTAGGACAGATGACCAAAAGTTCGGTTGAAGACGTAGGTTTAAGGTGTGTCTTAAAGGAGAAAAGGGAGGTAGGAAAGCAAAGAGGTTTAAAGAAGGAATTCCAGAGCTTAAGGCCCAGGCAGTTGAAGGCATGGCCACCAATGTTGGAGTGATGGTAATTTGGGATGCATAAGAGGTCAGAATAGGAGGAACGTAGAGATCGCAGAGGGTTAACAAAAATAGTGCCGGTGGAAATCTGACATAAAAACAGAATTCTGACAAAAGGATATTGATCTGAAATGTTGGACAGAATTTAATGTCCTCCCCTGTGGTGAGTTTGGTGGCAGGGGGCATGATGGGTGGGGACTCCACCACCTTCCAGCACCTGCTCCAATTTAATGCCCTCTCTCATGGTGAGTTTGGTGGCAAGGGGCATTTAATCAACCAGGAGGTTAGGACCCCACCGCCTTCCAGCCAGTATCCCAATTCAGTCCATGTTGGGAAGGCCTGTGGACGACCTTATCACCCTGTCACCAACTGAGGCCCCTATATGGGCAATTAATGTCTCATCCCACCACAGCTGATATTCACGGCGAGCAGGGTACTCGCCATGCGGAAGCCTGAGAAACAAACCCTGTCCAGGTTTGTTGTGGTCTCCCTGAGGGGCCATTTGTTCAAAGGTATTCAGTGCCTGATCAAAGGACCCAAAAACGGGAAGTGTTTCTGAGCAACCCCACCCAGCAGCACCCTTCCCACTATCAGTCATCTGTGCCTGGGTTTATCGGCGACCCTAGGCTTCCGATGGGCATAATCCTAGCAGCAGGCACTGCCTCCTTGATGGCGCTGCTGAGCAACGATTGGCCGGCTGCTCTCGTCAGGTGGGACTTCCATGCCCAGGGTTCTTGATCCTGGGAAAGGCCAGCAGCTGCCCAGTTAAGTGCCTGATTGGCAGCTGAGAATTCATATGAACATATCATCTACATATTGGAAATATGTAAAGGGTAGAAGGTTAGGTGTCATTCCATAGAAAATGCATTTCTTGTGAAAACCAACAAAGATGGTTGCGAAAGCTGGGCCTAGAGGGGATCCCATGGCAACACCATCTATTTGGGCATACATGGTATTGTTAAAACTGAACTCAACTACACTAGTTGATGAGTTCATAAGTTCAACGAATACAGATTCAGATACGTTCACTACATTTGAACCATAGTTGCATGTAAGAACTTCCTTACATACCTTGACGGGCTCCATCCTGCGCTCAAATTCACCTTTGGAATGGAGCAGTCAAATGTGCTCCCTTTCCTTTCCATACTAGGTGAGAAATATGCCAATGGGTTCTCTATTACTATCTACCACAAGCCTAACTCCATTGGTCAATATACACATGGGATTCCTACAGTTCCAAGTGCTATCACATTGGCTTTCTCCGCAACCTCATAAAGAGGGCCCGAGCCATTTGCTCACTGTGCAAGCTTGATGCTGCAATAGGGCACATCAAAGCCATCCAAAGGGACATTGACTACCCTGATCAGCTCATTGCTCACTGTATATCACACAAACTCATGAATGGGCCTAAGGCCGCCACTTTCAGCCCTGAAAAATGCCCAGTCTACCTCAGATTACCTTGGAAGGATAAGGGGCCTCACAAATTTGAGCAACAAGTGAAACTAGCTGTTTCACGGTGTTATTACACGGTAGCAACACAAATGGTATGCTCCGGTAACAGGATTCTGCTGACAAGCCAAAAAGATGCTCTGCATATCACACAAATTAATAATCTGGTCTGTGAATTTCAGTGCCGGTGTGATGCCAGAGGTATAAGGCTATATGTCCCAATGGCGGATCGTATCAAACAGCACATCCCTTCGGCTCTTTGCAACAGGCAAAGTACAAACCATATCCAACCAAACACAAAACATAGGGTGGAATTCTCCCAAAATGGAACTAAGTGTGATGGCGGGCAGTTTCAGTAGCGCCCAGCCCACCATCCATAATGGCAGCAACTCACGCCCGTTTCTGCACTTGGAGCCTCATTAATTATGCAGAGCCGCATTTCACTCTGAATCACCTGGCGGGTCAGAAGCTGATTCGTCCGCCCGCCGTCTGCTGGCGGGTTCGAAGGTCCGGGTGCCATATCTAAACGCCAGTCCAACACAAAATCTCAATCGAGCCCACCAGAGATGTCTGCAACCCAAAAGAGAAAGGCCAAGAGCCTCAGGATGAAGTCCGCACTCAGTTTCACCCACCAGGCCCTCCAAGCCTTGATCAGAGGGGCACAGGAGCAACGGCACATGCTCCATGCACAGCAGCCTCTTGGACACCATAGCAGAGCAGGTCAGTGTGGCTGACACCCGCACCCGAAGTGCCACCCAGTACAGGGAGAGGATGAATGATCTCATCAGTTCCACCAGAGTAAGTTATCCTTCAACACCCTCCAATATCAAACTCTTATCATGGCATCATGCACTCAACTGGCTACTCTCATCAGGGGTTTTACGCAACTATTAGCAGGGGACACATATCAACATTCGTTCTCTCATCAAGACATTCACATCGCCACCATCCCATCTATCATGTTGCTCACACTCCATCCTCTGGCCCTTCTGGGGAGGGCTCACCACACACAGGGAACAAGCACCTCACCCAACGTCTGCTCCATCCCTTCTCATCACATGGCTTTCTTTCTTCTTCATACAGACCATGCTGGCGCTCAACAGGCATAAGAGAGCGCAGACCAGGGGAGGGACATCCGACATTCTTGTCCTCAGCAAATTCAAGGAGGCTGCAGCTGAGCTGGGTGGGGAGGACAGGGGTCGCTCCTGTGGGGAAGGGGAGATCAGCCTCTCCCAGCAACCTAGTATGGATCACAGCTCCATCACTTCATCAAATCCTGAAATTCACAGTGAGTCACGTGCAGGTTTATCTAGCTCATGCTCGTTAACTGAAACTCTCTTTTCTGTTTTCTGGCACCAGCAGATCGAGGCCCCCAAGCCAGTCCAGCACCACCAGTGCGAGCTCCCAGACCTCATCCAAGGAGGAAGCCCCAGGAGAACCGTCACATCTCTCACACACACCCTCCACCAGCTCAGAGACACACACGTCGATGGGACACAGGTGTAGATTGGGCTCGGGCTCACTTACTGTGGAACACCTCACTGACACGTCCACACGTCAGAGGCAGGGGCAGCTCAGGTCTCTGGCACTCAGAGGGCAGCTGGAGACCAGCCACCCGCTCGGTCCGAGTCAGGTGATGAGCTTCTGGAAGTGGCCACAAAATCTATGCTGAAGATGCAACGACAGGCGGCGGAACATCAGGCAGAGAGTTGACAGTCACTCAGCAGACTAGAGTGAACGATGCAGGAGTCCGTCCACGTACTGTCTGATGTTGTGGCTCTGACATGCGAGCTCCTCGAGGTCACCATGGGAAGGCTGGCAACCACCATAGAGACTTTGGTCCAGCAGGTCTTGCCAGATTTGCGCTCGGCTTTGCACTCCATGGCCACACACCCTGGTGAGCACCATCGGGATATAGGCGACATGGTGACAAGGGACCTTGACCTCCCTCCGGGTGCATCATCTCCAGCTGGAGTCAGGGCGGGGCCCTTGGGCACCCACAGGGAGGATGGGCGTCAGCCAGACATCCTGGGGGCCTCCTCTCAGGACACTCCCAGGGTGTGCAGCTGCTCACAACCCCCTCTGCCTGTGACCCCATCCACTCCTGCTTCTGCCCTCAAGCAGGTGACCCTTATCAGGTCGGAGTCCTCCAGGCCACGGGCCATCAGAGGAAGTCCGCCATGGTCATCACAGACATTAGGACGTAGCAGTCAGTAGGCTGCCTCCAACTCTGCTGTGGATGTCAGGGCTGCACCCAGGCATAGCGCTAGAGTTAGGAAAGTTAAGAAAAATTGATGGCATTGTTTGGTCACGGGTGTGCTAGATATGAACCTAAATTGCACTTTTGTAAATACATTTGATGGTTATGTGAATGTTCCTGCCAACTGAAGGAGTGATTTTGTACTTTGGAGTCCCCTTATTTCAAGATTTAGCCTTCTTCCCACTCAGTGATAGTGTCCCACAGTGAGATTCACATTCCTGTGATTTCAACCTCAGTTGAACAAGTCTCCGCACCCTTGTGTGATGTCAGGGAGGTGTGTTTAAATCTTTATTGGAAGTGTGTGATGTTATTGTTTCTCACCCTTCTTTGTCAAAGAACACCATTGAGTGAGGCCAGCTCATCAGCATTGATAATCCAGCGGCATTTGTGTCTCCTCAGTGGCAGTGGCAGAAGGCAAGACATGCACGGGAGGAGGAGATCTCTAGGCATGTCCACCTCTTAGTCACAGCAGTGTTGGCATCATTAGATGGTGGCAAAGGCTTCAGTCTTCTCTCACATCGACCTTGTTCCTAAGTGGGCTCTAAGTTCCCAGAGTGAGGTTACTCACAGGTCCCTATGGACCAAAGCAAAGATCATGGCCTGGCAATTCATGAGACATGAATGGGGCTTGTTCTCACTGCAAGTGGGTGGATATCCGCTGAGTTGACAGAAGATGGCATTGAGGGCCAGGAGAGATGTGGCCATATTCCCTCATTTGACTTTATTCTTCCTGGAACCTATCAGCGATTAACATATCAAGGGCACATCTCCCACAAATCCCTTTCTCCATGGCGTGATCATGCTCATGCTGACTCTCAGCAGCCTCCTGATGTTCCTGGGCCTCTGGGTGTTCATCCTCCGATGATCTCTCATCCTCATCCAGGTCAGCCTTTGTCCAGGGTTCACCTCTTTGCATGGCCAGATTGTTAAGGACTCAACACACTGCGATGATGCGGGAAACCCTGTGAGGAGTGTATTGGAGTGAGCCACCTGAGTGGTCCAAGCATCTGAACCGCATCTTCAGAAGCCTTATGGTCTGCTCTATAAGGGAGTGTGTGGACCTGTGAGCAGCGTTGTACCTTTCCTCGGAACGACTCTGAGGGTGATGCACTGGTGTCATCAGCCGACGTCTCAGTGGGTACACCTTACCTCCAAGCAGCCTTCCCCGCAGACATAATGGCCCCTCTAAAATCTCAGGCACCTGGGAATGACTCAGGATGTAGGAGTCATGGCAACTCCCAGTGTACCATACACAAATATGCAGTATGTGCTTCCGGTGATCAACACCAGTTGCACATTGATAGAATGATAGCCCTTGCAGTTTATAAACTGCATACTGCCATGGAGCCCATATAGCCACATGGGTGCAGTCTATTGCACCCTGCACTCTAGAGCACTCTAGAGAAACCTGAGATGGCAATGAAGCCAGTGAATCTCGCAGCCTGGCTATCTTCGTCAAGAGCAAACCTGACATGATGATGGGCCTTCCTGTAAATGGCATCTGTGACCTACTTTAAGCATCGATGTGTTGCAGACTGAGAAATGCCTCACAGGTCATCTATTGATCATTGGAACAAAGGCCAAGAAATTCAGTGTTGTGGTAGCCATCAAAGCCATTGGCAGGGGGACCCTCCATCTCCATGTGGCATCTGGTCTTCACAAAGAATGTGGCATATGTGATGTGCCAGATCTTGGGACAAGCACAGGCGTGCACGACATTGACTCTCGCTCGTTCAGACGATAAACCCTAAGTCTGGCAAATCACCCCCGTTGACTGGGTCTCTCTTCCTGACCCTCCTATTCATTCTGTGGCCCTGCTTGACCATGTCCCTCCTGCTGAAGCTGCGTGCGGAGTCGCCTCGCCCTCCTTCGCCTCCTGCATTGCATTAGCCTCCTGGCAAAGCAACATTGAGCCCTAGATCCACATCTGCTTTTGCCTTCTTCTGAAAGGAAACATCAAAGACATTAATGCTTCAAGGAGAAAGAAAGTGAAGCTCACAGGATGACACGTGTGGAGACAGTAAGGATCTATAACTTTTCCTGCCCTACTTGCATGGTGGCTGATGCCACCTTGTCCCTGAGACACTATCGCACACATCGAGGTGACCCAGATGGCATCACAGATATGTAACGTCTTCAGCCCTGCGTGAGATGTTAAAATTAAAGTGAGATGATTGACCCAACCTAGCTCTGTGCTCCATCTCTGATGGCATATTAATGACCAAACAGTTGCTCATGGCCAATGAGTGGATGCCCTTTGGCTATTAGGAGTATCACATCTGGTGAGCATGTGACAGGCCTTCATTGATGAAATGCCATATATACTACAGCTGTGTCTTCCTTGCTATTGCCTGTAGTCCTAAATTCTACATTCCTATCTGTTACTCTTGAAATGCAGTGACTGTGATGTGTAGCCACTGAGTTCTGAGTATCCCTTTAACAGGGTTAATGAAACCATTGGCTTTAAGTGGCTTTTACTGCAAGGAGGTCTTCCTTCTTTCTTTCTAAGCAGACTCTTTCTCACTTCGACAGAAACAAGAGGTTAGTGGGCGATCCCAGAAAGGCCCTTCTTGTGTTCGCCCTTCCCCCTAACAGCCATTCCACAGCCTTCTCACCCTGTTGATCCCATCCTGTTTGTCAGCCCGACCCCTCACCTCACAGCTCACCCCTGGTTGAGGTTCTAGTCTCTGGAAGTGGAGGCCTGCATGAGTAGCACAGCACAGTCGTGTTCCTCGGGACAATGAAAGCAAAGCGAAGGAGCAGCCCCACCCTACAGCCCCAGCAGAGTTGCGTTCATCGCACAAGACTGACATCGCAATGGCAGCTATGTTCCATTCACCTCGACGTTACCAGTGAACTGAGGTCCGACTTGTGCACCCCACCCCTTTTCAAACAGCTTTGACGCCAATGTACTTTCCCGCTGGCGTGACAGAAGATTGGAAGGCATGGTAAGATTCTGGCGAGCAGCTGTTTTAATGAGCATTCACTATCGGTGGGATAACCGACCTGCCATGAAAACACCGTCGGGAGAATTGCAACCTCTTTTTATGACAGCGCGTTTCCAATTTTTTGTCTCCCTCTGGATTCTGTGCTCCCACCCATCACGAAAGCCGCCATGGGCAAGATGGGAGAATTCCGCCCATAGGGGAGGATCTACCAGTCAGTAAGCGGGGTCGTGGCCCACTCACCGACACATAAAATGACGGGAAAGAGCGCACTCTTGGCTGAGGGAAACCACCCCCCATCTGCTCGCCCGCCCGCACAGGGAGCACATAGCACTTCCTGGCGGACTTCACACTGGGCGCCTTAATTGGCCCGCCCACATAAAATGGCATCATGCCCCCGATCGGGGGGCACCGATCAGAGGCGTGCCTGCCCGTGCCCGCTCCTGCACCCGCCCCACCAAACGGGGGGAAAGTTTTTCCCATAGTTTCCAACACTAGATGTGATTCTGCAACTGTGATAAGAATCACACTGAAAACCAATTTAAGGTTATCAGTTGGGCTCACAGTGTGGCTCACTTACGCACACTGGAAGCCATATATGTTCACACACTGGACCCTGTCCTTTGCAGAGAAAAGAAGCATGTCCATGCATTGCGCCTTTTCCAACTAAACAAAATCTTGAGGGACAGCCATTCTCTGGTTCATTCCCCATGGTGATGCATTGACCAATCAGTGGCAACTTGCCTGGTTTGAATTTGAACAAAAGCCTGGCAGTTAGCTGTTCCCTGCTGCATTGTGTATGGCAATGCCTCGACCGACCAGCATCCACTTGCTAATCAATCAGCACTCTGTTCCCATGCAGTATATATTGATAACCTTAAATTGTTCCACTTACTGTTGGTTTTTCTTGCAATCTGACCTGATTGGTGCAAGACCAAAAGCTTCGATGGCATCTCTCTTTTTTCAGCAACAAAGAATTTCTTGTCAGATTTGCAAGACTTAATGAGACATTGTTGGCAGCATAGCTTCAATTTAGGTCCCAAATTTTAAGTTGTCCAATTTTTTGCCCATGCCAGCAGAGGAGGATTTCACAAAATCAGCTGTGGTATTTTCCTGAGAGGCAGCAGTCTCATCCATCTCTATTTCAGCCAGTTGCTCCCTTAGTATATCCATTGATCTGCATTGATCTTTGTGGTAGCAATGAGATTTGCTAACCCCTGTATAATGGCACTCTCCATCCAAGTCCCAAACATGTTGAAGTCAGACAAAAAAGCTGCATGCAGATTGGAGCCCAAGATCTCCACAGCAGCGGCCTGATCGGGCACAAAAAAACTTCCATAATGCAAAGGATGTCTGTCACCAAGAGCTGGATATACTGCACACTCGTTGATAGACTGCACTTCAGATAAGTAGCCTTGCCCAACTGAATTGATGGAGGAATTGATAAGATGGATGCAAGGAAATTATTCCCCCTGGTTAGGAAATTCATATTTTTGTTACTCAGAGTACTGTTATGATCCTGGACCAAACTCCCAAGTTCTTGTTACAATCTGGTTAGGGGCCAGTAAGCTTTTGTTTAAAGTAGACAAAGTTTAAGATTCAAGGCACTTGCTAAGAGAATAAATCCACAAAATTCCACAGGTTACGAACAAACAAAAATAAACTTTGCTGCACAAGGTCAGAAAGATAAAACAACTTACAATATCTATCTTATACTCTAACATTGAGGGTTAATATGAGGTACATGTTAATTAATGGGCAAACTGTGGTCAAACGCACCACATAGCACAATAAAAGGCAGATACGACGAAGACAGATTCCACAGAAATCTCAAGAACCCACCCAGACTTCAGTAAACACTGTGAGACAACCCTGACTGAAATTTTCCAGCCCGGTTAGCGTCGGGCGTCATTGTGGGTGGGGAGGGGACACAATATGGCGAGACAGACAAAAATTGGTTTGACGCCGTCGTGAAACTAGTTTGCCATCCTCCGCTCCACTCATCAATGGCGGCCCACGTTTCCCGCAGCCGCACATCAAGAACCAATACTTCAACATTTCATTATAAGCCCTGCTCGCTGTAATCATCCCCCTCCCCACACACATCCACCCCCCTCACCCCCCCACCCCCCCCCCACCCCCGGATAATCCAGGCACGTCAGTGTGTGTTTCATAACTGTACATAAGCGACATGCACCTGGCAAACTGCACTTTGCTCAGGACTTAGAAGATTGTTTGCCTACCTTGCTTCAGGCAGCACTCACGGTCATCAGTGCCAGGCTTCGCAGGCAGCACCATGTCACTTTTAGGCAGGCTCATGGGCAGGTCTCTACCTACCAGACCAATTATAAGGTGGGAGTGGCTTTTCAATGGCTGCAGGGTTAGAGCTCGCTTGGGGAAGGGGGTGAAGTGGCCTCAGGCAAGGGAAGACGCTGCAGGGTGAGGGCTATACTGGGGAAGAGGGGTATCCTACGATGCCTTTGAGGGCACGTTGATTTGTGCAGGTGGCCTCAAGATGGTGAGGGCTGAGGAGGCAGTCTCCAGAGGAGATGAGGCCTGATGGTGATGTGAGGGTGTGTGGAGAGAGTGGTGTTGTCTCTTGAGCTGGCAGTGAGTGAGATGCCAGTGAATGTGTGATGGCTTTGTGAATGTGTGAGTTTAGAGTGATAAGATGGTTGCCTTACCCAGGCAGCATGGATGAGATCATTCATCTGTTTTCTACACTGGATGGCCGACCTCTTGTGTGCAGCATTGGCACTGACTGCTTTGCCACCGCCTCCATAAAGCCTGCCAACCGTAGTCCTTTTTTGCTTGGAGGGTCTTTCTCTGCTCCCCTTTGTTCTTAACTGGGACCTCTCCTTGTCCCCTGTCTCTGTCCCACATCTGGGGCTTCCTTTGGGATATCTCCTTGTCCCCTGCCTGCGACTCTCTTGACTATGGCGTTCCGCTCCTGGTCATGTGACTGGAGCTTCAGCACCTTTTTTTCTCTTTTTACACCAGCACACCATTGTCCGAATGGTCGAGCCCTTTAACTGCTGGATTGCACATGCACCGCCCGCTCCTGGCCTGCGCATGCGTGAAACTCCCGGGGCCTGTCAGAACTTGGAACTCCCAGCTCCCGCTCCATGAGATTGTAAATTTGATCTCATCACAGTATGAAGAAATGTGATGCAAAGGTGGGAAAATGGGATTGAAACACCATTCAGCCACAATCCAATCGGATGGCGAAAAGGGCCCAATGGGTTGAATTGACCATTCCGGTTGTTTTCCTAAAAGATCCTATGGCACTGTTTAAAGAAGGGCAAAAGTGTTCTCCTGGTCGCCTGGTAAAGGATTACAGTATGCCTCAATCAACAACAACTAAGACAGATTATTTGGTAATTTATCCTGGATTGGATTTCATGTTTCTCAGCAGAGTAAGGGGGGGTGAAAGAGAAACTGAGTGGTCTGCTCGCTCCCGTCCCCACTGTCTCATCTCATCCAACCAAGCGCTGGACGGCCAATTAGTGACCATCCCGCAGGAAGGAGGCCAATTAGAGGTGCAAAGGGGGACTCTACATCCAATCAGCACTGTAGACCAGGATGTCATGCGGCAGAGGAGTTATGCCACGAACTGGCTAGAATAGTAAAGGCCTCCTGCTCTCAGAATCAGTCTTTTTTTTTATTGAAGGCTCAAGAAAGTTTTCAAGAATGACTTAAAAAAACATGCAAACCTTGCTACCCTCCCCAGCAGATTCTGTTGGTACATTCAACCATGGTTCCGGTGGCAGGCCTTTTCTCCTGGCCATGTTCCACCTCATCCTAGCTGCCAGAAAACACTCCCAAATTTTTTCATGTCCAACACTCCAAAAATGCAGTGGGCAACAAAAAAATTGAAGCCAATTGGGTTGTTAACAAGTTTAATAGTTTGTTAGTTAGTAATTTCAAAATGGCAGGTGGATTGCCAATTCCCACACCTGCTCGCCTTCTGTAATTTGGGCGACTGGCGTGATGACATTGTATTCCCAACCCAATGTCAACACGTCCTACTTTTACCTTCGTACGCATTTGTGAACATAAAATACAGCCCTTTGTTGCTGTTTTTGGGATCTAACTATGCCAAAAATGGCTCCTAATGACAGAAGTAACTACACTTCCAAAATGCATCTATGGCTGTGACTCACTTTCACTCATGAGGATATGAAAGGTATATTATCAACACAGTTACCTCTCATCTTGCATAACATATGTCATGGTACTGTGTCAGAGCATATGCATGTGAGTGAGTGACATCGTGAGTAACTGAGTGAATTCAAAAAGAACAAGAAGAAACAGAATGGTACTAGCCCCAGACTTGGAGGAGGCTTTTGGCTTCACCTATCCCCACTTACTGAGGCTCCAGGGTTTGCAGGGTAGCCTCTACCATAGCCCTAATAGCTTAAAGGTCTGTGATTTTCATACCAGGCAGAATTGCTGTTTTTTGCTCTGTACCAGATTGCCCAATAAGCAAAGTAGTATTGTAGTTATCAGTACAGCGACACACAAATACCAATTCTGTATCGAAGTGTGCAAACACATAAATGAACATTCAACATGCAGTTCAATTTTGTGGCTGCATCTTTACATGTGAGAATGCAAGGAATAGTTTCAAGTTGTACTGTACTTAGGAAGTTTGCCCTGCTGCAGTACAGGGACATATAGGAACAATGGCAGGGCATTCAGCCCCTTGAACATGTTCAACCATTCAAGTAGATTATGACTGGTATGTACCTTAGCTCCACTTACCTGCTTGGGCTCCATATCCCTTAATAATTTTAACAAAGAACTCAAACAAAAATTTGTCGATCCCAGTTTTGAAATTTTCAATTCACCTAACCTCAATATCCTTTAAGGGGAGAGAGAGTTCCAGATTTCTATGACCTTTTTATGTGAAGTACTACTTTCTGACATCACCCATGAATGGCCTGTCTCTAATTTTCATGTTCTGCCCCCTTGTTCTGGACATCCCAACCAGAAAATTATTTCACTACCTACCCTATCAAATATTTTAATTAGCTTAGACATTTCAATTATATCACCCCTTAATCTTCTATACTCTCTTGGGAATACAAGTTTTGTCTATGCAACCTATCCTTAGAATTGAAATGTTTTAGCTTTGATATCATTCTGGTGAATCTGCATTGCACACCCCCCAAGGCACAAATGTGAAGCTATGGAACAGTCGTGAGGTGGCTAGGTGCTTTGTATGCAAATGTAGTCAAGGCTCAGAGAATATACAGAGAATATATTTCACAATGTGCGTATATTGTCCACCCACTTTTTAGACAAACTGGGTAACCTTGACTTGATAGGTTTTCTGAAGCACACAATTTTTTTCTCATTCAGTCCCAGCTTTCTAAATGTTGGGCATCGCATTGATACCTTATGCCACCCCCTCAACCCACGCTACAGCCAGCTCTCTTTTGGTGCCAAAGAGGGCAGCCCTCTTTTCACCCACTTTCCTGAAGGTATAATCCCACAGCTGTATCTTTATGGGTAATGCACATTCTTCAGCAACCAGAATGATTTCCCACTTCCTATCTCCTTGCAGAAAGAAACCAACTTCACCTGTTACAGCTTTTGAGAACTGCAGCTGCCCCGGATTTCCTGCCCTCAATCAGCAAGAAGCCTAACCTAAAAACTGGGAGCTCACATTGAATGTATAAGTTGATTCCATGAAGATTCAGCAAGATCAGCTGTTCCTAATACATGCAAGTGCATAGCTCACAGCAGCCCATCCATCCCACAGCCTGAGTGTGGGACTGGAAAGTTTCCACTCTGGCTGCCAAATTTCTGGCTTGCGCCTACTGAATTCTTGTAAAGCAATGGGTTTAATTTCCTCTGTGTTCTAATTTTAACACACTGATAATGTGTTCGCATTAACTTCCTGTCTGCGCTATTTTAACACAATCATTAACATCTTTATTTTAAAGAAGCACAGACAGGAATTTAACATAACTGTGTTAAGGAAATGAAACCCCCAAAGGACTCATCTAATACATCAAAGATATTTAGAGGGGTTTTAAAACACAGTCCTGATGTAACAATTTTATGTGATGATTATGCTGCTTAGCACTCCTTACACCTTTTTACTGCAGAGATCACAAACTTATATTTTCTCCAACATCTTGTAATTTACTGTTAATTGCTATGGTAACAGTTTACACTGTTCTAAACTTGCCATAATTGCTACAGTCACATAGGTTGCACAGAGTGCAATGCAGACAGGAAACTGTTGTAAATGTGCCTGATAAACTTACTGCTTCAATCATACTTGTAATGACACAACTGATTTCACTGTGTTAGTATCTGCATGTTGAAAGTACTAAGTGGGGCGATTTTCCTCTTATGTCTATTGATGCAGGAGTGAGGTATACACAGTGGCTGCCCAGGGTGGTCAACATAAGATCCAATTGATTTTAGTTCTAACCCCTTTTAATAATATGGTCAGCAAGCTGTCGGTGCAAAGCAGGCTCCCAAAAGGCAGCTCACCAACCTGAAAGCAGGGCATTTGGGCAGGTATCTCCTTGTGCAGCAGTACTTTAAAGTGGGTGTATGTTTAGCAGCACCAAAAGAATCAGCACTTTGCAGCAGCATGCAACATCAGCAGAACATACAGCAGCAAATGCATAATAGTTTCAAAGGTTTTAAGGTGTAAAACCCACAAGGGATGGTCATAAAGAAATTGCTCCAAAAGCATCATCCAGCTTTCACCGAGAACAGCTAGATCCCTTTTAAATATAGCCAGAAATGGCCACCTCCATGATCAGTTGGCAGCAGCAGGAACTGACAGTAGTCAGGCAGACAGAGAAAACAGGTCTGTGATGCCTACATATAGGGTCCGTTTTCAATCAGTGCATTATGGGCTGACAGATCTACCTCCTTGGAACTCATACTGGAAAATCATAGGCCTGTTGTCCCCTGATCTTACTGTATGGAAAATTGTGACTGGCGTAATTTTGAACTATTATCCTTATTAAGACAAACTCAGAAAATACTTGCAAAGTATAGCAGATCAGCATCTGAAAGACAAAGATAAAGTAACGTGGCAACCTTCATCAAAACCGTTCAAATACACTAGGACCAAGAGTCCTTTTATGGGGCCCTTGCATCATACTGAGGTGTGCTGCACCAGTGAGAACAGGAGTCCAACCAATTTTTCTGAACTGGGCCATTTGCACTTGAGTATACATGTGAATGTAAAGAATGGGAACACACAGGAACAGGAAGTAAGCCATTCGGCTCTCCCAGCCTGTTTCACCATCTAATTAGATCTTCATTAATCTACATTTTACATCCATCTATCTGCTGTAGTTCCATAACCCTTCATAGCATTGCCTAACAAAAATCTATCAATCTCAATTTTGAAATTTTCAATAGATGCTTAGCTTCAACAGCTTTTTGGAGGAGAGAGATTCAGATTTCCACGACTGTTTGTTTGAAGCAGTGTTTTCTGAAATCACCCCTGAATGGCCTAAATTAAAGGTTTGACCCCTTGTTCTGGACTGTCCTACCAGAGGAAATAGTTTCCCTCTATCTAGCATATGAAATCTGTAGTTGGTTCCTCAACGTATTGGTCCAGAAAGCCATCCCGTATACACTCCAGGAAATCTTCCTCTACGGTATTGTTACTAATTTGATTTGCCTAATCTATATGCAGATTAAAGTCACCCTTGGGGATGAGTGACCATAATATGATAGAATTCTTCATCAAGATGGAGGGTTTCGTAGTTGATTCTGAGACTAGCGTCCTGAATCTTAATAAAGGAAACTACAATGGTATGAAGTGCAAGTTGGCTATGATGGATTTGGAAATGTTACTTAAAGGGATGACAGTGGATAGGCAATGGCAAACGTTCAAAGAGCGCATGGATGAACTGCAAAAATTATTTATTCCTGTCTGGCGCAAAAGTGAAATAGGAAAGGTGGCCAAACCATGGCTTACAAGGGAAATTAGAGATAGTATTAGATCCAAGGAAGAGGCATTCAAATTGGCCAGAAAAAAACAATAAACATGAGTATTGGGAGCACTTTAGAATTCAGTAAAGGAGGACCAAGGGATCGATTAAGAAGGGGAAAATAGAGTACAAGAGTAAGCTTGCGGGGAACATAAAAACTGACTGTAAAAGTTTCTACAGGTATGTGAGGAGAAAAAGATTGGTGAAGACAAATGTAGTGCCCTTACAGTCAGAAACAGGGGAGTTTATAATGGGGAACAAGGAAACGGCTCACCAACTAAGTACTTACTTTGATTCTGTCTTCACAAAGGAGGACTCTCATAACATACCAGAAATGTGGGGAACACAGGGTTTAGTGAGAGGGAGGAACTGAAAGAAATCAGCATAAGTAGGGAAATGATGTTGGAAAAATTGATGGGATTGAAGGCTAATAAATCCTCAGAGCCTGATAATTTACATCCCAGAGTACTTAAGGAAGTGGCCCTAGAAATAGTGGATGCATTGGTGGTCATCTTCTGAGATTCTATAGACTCTGGAACAGTCCCTAGGGATTGGAGGGTAGCTAATGTAACCCCATTATTTAAAATGGGAGGTAGAGAGAAAACAGGGAATTATAGACCAATCAGCCTGACGTCGGTGGTGGGGAAAATTCTAGAGTCCATTATAAAAGATTTAACAGCTGAGCACTTGGAAAACAGTGGCAGAATCGGACAGAGTCAGCATGGATTTACAAAAGGGAAATCATGCTTGACAAATCTACTGGAATTTTTCGAGGATGTAACTAGTAGAGTTGATGAGGGGGAGCCAGTGGATGTGATTTATTTGGACTTTCAGCAGGCTTTCGACAAAGTCCCACATAAGAGATTAGCTTGTAAAATTAAAGCACATGGGATTGGGGATAGTGTATTGAGATGGATAGAAAACTGGTTGGCAGACAGGAAACAAAGATTAGGAATAAACGGGTCTTTTTTCAAATAGCAGGCAGTGACTAGTGGGGCACTGCAGGGATCAGTGCTGGGGCCCCAGCTATTCACAATATATATTAATGATTTAGATGAGGGAACTAAAAGTAATATCTCCAAATTTGCAGATGACATAATGTTGGGTGGAAGAGTGAGCTGTGAGAAGGATGCAGAGATGCTTCAGTGTGATTTGGACAAGCAGAGTGAGCGGGCAAATGCATGGCAGATGCAGTATAATGTGGATAAATGTGAGGTTATCCACTTTGGTAGCAAAAACAGGAAGGCAGATTATTATCTGAATGGCTATAACTTGAGAGAGGGGAATGTGCAACGAGACCTGGGTGTCCTTGTACACCAGTCGCTGAAGGTAAGTGTGCAGGTGCAGCAGGTGGTAAAGAAGGCAAATGGTGTGTTGGCCTTCATAGCGAGAGGATTCAAGTACAGGAGCAGGGATGCCTTGCTGCAATTATACAAGGCCTTGGTGAGACCACACCTGGAATATTGTGTGCAGTTTTGGTCCCCTTATCTGAGGAAGGATGTTCTTGCTTTAGAGGGAGTGCAGCGAAGGTTTACCAGACTGATTCCTAGGATGGCAGGACTGACATATGAAGAGAGATTGAGTTGATTAGGATTATATTTGCTAGAGTTCAGAAGAATGAGGGGGAATCTCATAGAAAGCTACAAAATTCTAACAGGACTAGACAGGGTAGATGCAGGAAGGATGTTCCCGGTGGTCGGGGAGTCCAGAACCAGGGGTCACAGTCTGAGGATATGGGGTAGACCATTTAGGACCAAGATGAGGAGAAATTTCTTCACCCAGAGAGTAGTGAGCCTGTGGAATTCGCTACCACAGAAAGTAGTTGAGGCCAAAACATTGTATGTTTTCAAGAAGGAGTTAGATATAGCTCTTGGGGCGAAAGGGATCAAAGGGTATGGGGAGAAAGCAGGAGCAGGCTATTGAGTTGGACGATCACCCATGATCATAATGAATGGCGGAGCAGGCTCAAAGGGCTGAATGGCCTACTCCTGCTCCTAGTTTCTATGTTTCTATGAAATCATCTTAAACACCTTTATTAGATCACCCCTTTATCTCTTCAAGGGAATATAAGTCTAAGCCAGGATATTACATCGATCGGGCAGGCTCGGCGGGAGCAGGCGCGGGCAGTTGCAGAGACGACCGACACCCGCGATCGGCTCGGCACCACGATTTCACACAGGCGGGCCAATTAAGGCCCGCCCAGCGTGGATTGTGAGCCACAGCAATAAGCACTACCTGTGCAGGCGGCAGGAGGAGGGACAGTCGGGTCCAGCATGTGCGCGAAAGAGCATTTCAATCTCCCTGAGCCACGGAGCTGCCTCAGGGAGATTGAAGCCCTTTTTAATTATTGAAAACATTAAAAAATTAATGAAACATGTCCTATCATGTAACTGTGTCACATGAGATGGAACATGTTTTTATTTTCAAAATTAAGTTTTTATATAATCAGTATTAGCTCTAGGAAACCTCATCCCGCTCGTGGATGAGGTTTCCTAAAAAACTTAAAGGCTGCTTGACCTTTTCGCCTGCCCACCAACCGTTAGGTTGGACGGCAGCGTAAATTTGGAGTTAATTAGCACCTTAATGGCCTTAATAGGCTTTTCAGTTATCAGCAGGCGCGTAGCCAACTCCAGCTTGTGCCCACCGAATGAAATATCACGAGACAGCATGATGACCTCGGGACGCACGCCAGACATCATCGCACTTCATTTTGCGTTTCAGCGTGTCAGGCCTGCCTCCACAAAATGAATGTAAAATTCTGCCCCTAGTCTATGTAACCTATCCTCCTTGATTAGCCCTTTTATTCCCAGTATTATTCCAGTGAATATGTACGGCACAACTCCAACTAATGTTTCCATTGGTTTTCATGGCCTTCTTGGAGCCTTCACAGATCCCAGTCTGTTGAGGGTCCTACCATGGACCTCCATCCCAGTTTTGTTGAGAGCGTCATTACATTTTGGCACTCCATGGGAAACATGTTGTGAAAGTGAGATGGGAAAGCCTGCAAAGCCCCCACCCGCCACACCTGCATCCCAACACTGGGTCTATACCTACTGCAGTCACAGTCCCAGTCCTAACCATGGAAGGGAGCATTGAAAATTCTGGGGCAGCAGAGCATGGGGAGAAACCCTTTTCCTGCATTGCTACAGTGGCTCCACTTTAAAAGTATTTAATTGGCTGTAAAACACTGAGGACATTCTAAGGTTGTGAAAGGCGCCAAATAAATGCATCTCCTTTTTGTAATGAATCTGTGCTTCCATTTCCTATTAAGTCATTGTTAATGACTTCTAGGCATTCCTGAGGTGCAATGAAAGGGAAAGTTAAGCAAGGTGAGTGGATAAAAGGAAAAGTCCCAACAGGAATGTTATTCCATCTTTTCGCTTTTCAGCTGCTGGCAGGGTTGCAGATTAGCAGCATTTTTGTGTTTTTATTTCAGATTTACAGCAAGATTTGTTTTCTTTCTTCTGTTTACTTATTAAAATAATGCTGTAAATAACGATAGAGTGAGACATTAACCTGGTAACTCATGTTGCTTACCACAGCTGCATCTGCTGAGGGGGAAATCAAAAACTCTGTGATCTATATTATTACAAAAAAGAAAATATTACACCAATTAATAGTTATGAGATGGATGACAAGGCAGATGTATTTGCTGGCTTTATTCAGATGTCACATATAAACAATATACCAGTGCCTGATCATTTAGTGGAATTATATATTTCATGTGGTTACTTCCAAATGCGTTTCTTTGTACAAAACCCTTCTTTTCGAAGCAGTGCAGTGCAGTGTTAGAGAGAATGGGTAAAAAGGGGAGTTGCCCCCAACCATCATTCATAGTACAGGTGAATAATTGCAGATAAGTGTTAGCAAAAAGCTGAGGAGTCCTTCTTCACCTTCTCGGGCAGTCTCTCAGGATCAAGGATGACTTGCTTCCATTCCAGTTCAATGGGTTCTAAGGTAGCCTATAAGACCAATGTGCGATCTGCAGACTCTGCCACATGTGAGACAGGTGGTGCTTGAAGGGTTGGCTAGGTTGGTTGTTTGAAGGTTTGTGCGCTCCCTCCAACACCTCGACTTTGCCTTTGCACATTCTTGACAGAGTCTCTCCATGTGTTTGGTGCCTTCTCGAATGAGCCTTCTCCATTTTGGTCAGTCACAAGCCAGGGTCTCCCATGACTTGACAGGTATGTTTGACCTCTTCAGGGATGTTTTAAGGCTGCCCTCCTGGGAGTCTCCTGCCGTGACCAGGTTCCGAGCAGAGCATTTGCTTTTGGGGTCTGGCATCAGGCATATGAATGACAAATCTTGTCCAACGGAGACATAAGGATTTTGAGCGATTGGCGCCTCAATCCTGGGAAAGTTAGCTTGGGAGGGGATACTGCTGTTGAACTGTCAGATTCGGAGGCTCTTGTGAAGGCACTGCTGGCAGTGCCTGCTGTAGGTTGTGCAAGCCTCCTAAGAATACAAGGACACAGGGAATCACTGCTGCCCATAAACCATGACCTTAGTCTCGGGTTTGAGATCTTGGTCCTCAAATATACTTTTTCTCAGAAGGCTAAGCTGGCACATTAGAGGTGACAATGAATTTCGTCACCTATGTCTGCCTTCATTAAGAGGAGGCTCCCAAGATACAGAAAATGGTCCACATTTTCCAGGATCTCATAGTTGATCTAAATTGATGGGGTCGGGGTGGGGGGTGTTTTCCTGTGGGAGCTGGTTGGAGTTGCACTTAGTTTTTCAACTGTGAGGTAAAAGACCCATTTTCTCATATACTTTGGAGAATGAGTCAATAATAACCTGGGGCTCAGTTTCTGAGTGAGCACATACACAAGTGTCTTCTGCATACTTAAACTCCATGACTGAGGTTGGTAGATCATGTAATCTCAGGCAGGAAAGGTGCATAGAGATTCAATTTTGTTTTTATTTTCTTCCTTATCTTTGATTTTCTCTCGGATGACACACCTTGGCCATCCATTGACAACCAAGAGCCACCTGATGCAAATTTCTCAGCCTCACCTGTAAATGGAAGAGCAGCAACACCACCTGTTTCTGGTGGGATGCTGCTTAAGTATGCAGATCAAGTATGCAGACCTTACATTGGTTGTAGGACGTAAATGACAACTTGACTTTAACGTAGTGAGACCATCCTGACGTTCTTCGCAGGAGTGTTATCAAACAAAATTGACAGCAAGCCACATAAGGAGACATTAGAGCAGGTCACCAAAAACTCAGTGAAAGAGTTAGGTTTTATGAAGTGTCTTAAAGGAGGAGAGAGAGGTAAAGAGGCAGAGGTTTAGGGAGGGAACTTCAAATCTTAGGGCCTCAAGCAGGACCTGCATGCACCTGATCAATATGCTTCACACTGACATTCTTGCACTGATGAAGCAGGACTCCCAGAATTTCAGTCCCATAAAATTTAAATTACTGGGCAGAGTCGTCCCAGATTTGCACAAAGGCAGGAAAAAGGACGTTTTTTGCGCCATATCATCCCATTCCTGGCCTGTCCCACCACATTAATTATGCATTCCCAGGAAACACGCCAGGCCGCTGGAGGGGGGGCCCCTGATTCACCCGCCCCACCATCACCTCAGGCATTAAGTAATCTGGGTACCATATTTAAAGGGCATCCCTGCACAGAGCTAGCGCTCTTCAAAGGATAGGGAGCTGCTGGGTACTGATGGCTGCCAAAGGGAGGAAACATGCTGCCCCCAAATTTGGCGATGCCTCCCTCAGGCAGCTACTGGGTGCTGTGGAGGCCCACCGTGAAATCCTCTACCCCTGTTCTGGGCAAGCAAGGTCACCAATCCAGCATGGGAGACAATGGCAGCAGTGGTCAGCACCAAAGCCCTGCAAAAGAGAATAGCCACCCAGTGCCGAAAGATGATAAACGACGTCCTCCGTTCCGCCAGGATAAGTCAATCTTCTCATCATTCTCAATTCATACACTCACAAGCCCATCACACATCCACAGGGATCTCACTCACTGCCAGTTCAAGGAGCATCACCCATTCACTCTCTCGCACACACCTTCATTTGCTTTGCAGATCGTATCCTCATCCCGTCCATGGCATTACTCATGACCCATACATGACAGGCATCCTTCTCATCTGGCCTAACAGGTGCCCTGCTTACACTCTCCCATCTGTATTCAAGCTGGCACATAAAAGGGAGAGGTCACAGACTGGTGGAGGAATGCCTGACTTCAGGGTCCTCACAGACTTTGAAAATAGAGTCATCAGCTGGCCAGCGACAATCTGGACCGTTCCTGTGCTAACGGTGAGGTCGCAGTGCTCATCCAAGTGAGGATCCAGCAGTGCAACATCCATCAGACAACCATGCTCTGAGTCAGTTCCCCTGTTCCACAGCCCCCTGCCATGCACTAATTATCTCTCCTTAATTTCGCTGGCACATCTGGGATGCAGCCGAGGGGGTCCACAACCCAGGTCCTCGACTCAAGCCCTGAAGACACCTCGGAAGAAGAATCCAATGACACTCTAATTAAAGACCCATCACAGCGTTCACCCACACCCTCCACCAGCACAGAGCCACACACTTCAGTGGGACCTAGCTCTAGAGTAACCTTGGGGTCACAATCGGGTGAGCATATCGCACTGTCTGATCCACAGCAGACAGTGGCAGGCACTCCCCAGGTTTCCGGCACTTGGAGGACAGCTGGAGGCCAGAAATCTGCTGAGTCCAAGTCAGATGACGAGCCTCTGGACTCAGTCATACCTCAGTTGCTGGAGCTGCAAAGGCAAGCTCGGGAACATCAGGAAGAGATGTTTACTGCACTCCTCAGATTGCAAGGCACAATGGAAGAGTCTGTCCACCTTCATTCTGAGATGATCGTGTTGGCATGCCAGCACACCGAAGTCAACACCAGTAGGATGGTGGCTGCCATGGAGACCTCGGTCCAGAACATCGGTCCTGCACTGTTGCATGGGCTGAAGTCCATCACTGGCCTCCAACAGTGTCAACACAAAAGGGAAGCAGGGCAGCTCGATCTCACTCCAGCTTCCCCTTCTCCTCAAAGAGTCCACCAGGGATCCACGGGCACCCATAGGGAGGAGGATCAGCAGGTGCACACTCCAGGGCATTCCACCCAGTTGACTCCAGGAGTCCAACCAAATCCCCTCTTCCTGTGACCCCAGCAGCTCCAGCACCACAAGGAGGGTGCCACTGCCACACAGCAGGACCCCAAAAGCAGGCCAGGGCCCTCCAGGTCTCAGCCCTCCAGAGTACGCTTGTCAAGGCCATCACAGGCAAGGCGTTGGAGTCAGTAGCCTGTCACCACCTCCGCTGTGGATGTTAGGGAAGCACAAGATGTAGCGGCAGGGTTAGGAACATTAAGAAAATGTGATTTCATTGCGTGGGCATGGGCATTAATCACTTGTATTCTTTATCGTGGAGAGCTGTAGAGGCTGGGTTGTTAAGTATATTCAAGGCTGAGATAGACAGATTTTTAATCAGTAAGGGAATCAAGGGTTTCAGGGAAAAGGCAGGAAAGTGGAGTTACCTGCACCTCACTGGGACTCACCATTGCTGCCAGAATGTCCTGGGCTGGCAGCACAGAGTTCTGTCATTCTCTCTGTGTACTCTCAGCACCTTAGAGGTGTGGCTGGCCCCCCACCTCTTCAGCATCTGTGTCTGGTAACAGTGTTGTCCTGGAGGGTTCAGCTCAAGAAGGATGCCGTAGGATCAGGAGAAGTTTAAATTTCCCCGTTGCATCTCCATGATATGACCCAGTTCACAGAGCGCAAGCGAGCTGCCATCAGCCCAACAGGAGTTAGACATTCACATAAGCTTTGTGAGGATCTATGGAGTGTCCCCATTGCATGTCATCATCATCCTCCTGGAATGCAGGAGTATGGGCATCTGCTGTGTCTCTATGACAGGAGCCTTATCACAGAGGGTGTGTGCGCAGCCATCAGCCAGACAGGAGTGAAACGTTTACAGATGCAATGTGAGGATCTATAGAGTCTCCTCACTGCAGATCGCCATAATCCTTCACGAATGTAGCAGCTATAAGGACCTCCTGAGTGTGCCTGCTTCGCCTAGACAAAACAATCATCATCGTCTTCACCCTCGAGGACCTCATTAGCCTCATCAGAGGAGATGTGCAACTCCTCCACCTCCTCCTCAGGCAGCTCCTCCCCCCCAATTGCAGACCAGGCTGTGAAGAGCGTAGCAGGTGATGACGATGAGTGACACCCTCTGAACCCTGGCTCCACCAGGCCAGTCCAGGCACCGGAACCTTATTTTCAACATCCCACCAAAGTGCGAGTTGCAGTATGAGCCTCGTTATACCTTCTGTCTGCTGTATTCTGAGGCCGCTACACGGGCATCATCAGTGGGTAACCCTTTTCCCCAAGGAACCAAACCTGCAGCCTCTGTGGCCCCTGGAAGACATCAGGGATCTGAGACCTACTGAGAATGTAGGGGCCATGGAATTGTACACAGACCTGTAGGATGTGTCTGTGGTGGTTGTAGGCAGGCTGAACATTCAGCAAGTGGAAGCCCTTGCAGCTGACGTAGTTGACTGCCTGTTGCCACTGGGATCTAAGCGCCATGTGAATGCAGTCGATGGCATCCTGCACCTGTGGGAAGCCTGAGGCCTGCACAAACCCCAGCTCTCTTACTTACAGGCTTTCCTGATTCCAGGAAAAATGCACAAAGTTGTGTGCCTTCGCGAATATGGTGTCCGTGACCTCCTGGTACACTTACGTGTGGAGGCTTGTGAGATCCTGCAGAGGTCACCTGTGGAGCCTTGGAAGGAGCCACAGGTGTAAAAATTGAGAACAGTGATCCCTTTCACAGCCACTAGCAATGGATACCTTCCAAGTCCTGGTGGCGCCAAATTCTGCATATGTGGCCGACCAGTTCCCTAAGCATGGGCAGTCTTCGGCAGCACTGGTTCTTGATCATCTGCATGAATGACAAACACCATCTGTAGACCCTGGGTCTAGCTAGGCGCCGACCCGCGATGGCTCGCTGTGGCTCAGTCACCCCTCCTTCTTGAGGGTGCTGCTCCTCCCTCTGCCCAGCTAGGCTCCTCAGCCACTCTCTTCTCCTTTGTCACCACTCTCTGTAAGCCATGAAGCATACAACTAGGTCACCAGGCTCCAAGGTCTTGATGTACTCCTCCTGCAGAGTGAAAGGGAGAGATATGTGGGTCAGCACTGGTCTCCTATGGACCTCTCATGGTTACTTATGCGGCTCCGGTTATCTCAAGGTGCCTTAACACATATTGGAGAGTGCTGGCCACCACTTGGATTGCCAGAGTTTAGTGCGCTGCATGACTGCCCGAAACCCCACCCACCTCCATCCCATTCCACCTGACCGATTGGCAGCAGCTTCGCCCACTGGACTGCATGCTGTGCACTCAGCTCAGGCGCAGGCATTCTCCTAACCCACACTGCAAAGGCTGCACTATTAGCTTGAACCATGGGGGAAACTGTTCCAAACCTTAATGAAGACATTACATGAAGGGGCTGTGAGCGCCTCCACCAGTGACCGGTGACTGCTCCATGGCCAGCTTTTGCAAGGAGATTGTACAACTTGCCCAGTCATCCATTTGTTCTGCAGCCCCCTAAAACACTCATTAGTTTGCAGTCTGTGCACGAGGGGTGAAGAGCTCTGAGAACTTGGTGGCACCTTCATGCTCTGTGTTGCTTGAGTGGGCAGATAAGCTAGAGGCCTGACTCCAAGCATGTCAACATGGCTGCATCTGAACTGTCTCAGCTGCGTAAGAATGCTCACTTTATATGAGCTTTCCCTAATTTGCAGCCACTTCCCTCCCCCTCACCACATGCGCTTGTGCACTTCCATCAGACTGTGCTACCTTGCGCACCACACCGCATCTCCCCCCCACACCTTGCCCCAACCGCAGGGCAGCCCCTGCTCCCACACCGCACTGTCAGCCAGGTGGGAAAAAGTGACTTGCCAGTGCCCTTGCCTGAATGTACGGTGCCTTGTCTTTGAAGTTGAATGGGCAACCCTCACGACTGCTGCACAACAACCCTCAAAACTGCTGCGTACACTCACCTCCGAGTTTCCCTTGAAGTTCAGCTCACCTGGCGCACGGCTTCTAAATGCTGTTCTGAATCATGTTTTGAAGTCACACCGATGTTGGAGGTCAATTCAATTTGGGGGGATGATTCCGGCAGCAGGCAAGATGATGAGATGCAAATGCAAATGCATTGAAATTACTTACCAACGTTGGATGGTGGTAAAGGTAGTCCACCATTGACGGGCAGAGCGGGCGATCGCAAACTAGTTTCACGACGGCATAAAACAGATTATTGGCCTACTCGCCATATTGTCCCCCACCCGCCATGATGCCCGCTGTCAACGGGGACATAAAATTTCAGCCAATATTGCCACTCTATTTGCACATGTGCAAGGAAAAGGTAATTGGTTACATTGGTCTTCATAGGCAGCATTTTATCTCTTTTCCAGCTGAATAGCATGACACACTTGACCAATGTTACGACATGTCTGAGGGCTCACCAAATCATGAAATAAGAGACTGTGGCAAGACTTTTATTATACATTGCATTTTAACTATGAAAAAGGATAGGTACACCAAGTGGTAAACAGAGAACACTTCATCGCAAATGCCATCCATATGGTATGTGGTACTGTCAGCCAAACTTACCTGCTAGATTCCTAAAGGTTCATGAACCAGGAATTGCTCAATACGCACAACTAGTCACTCAACTGATAAGAGGGAAAAGACCGGCGCCCACCTTAAACAACAACCTGTCATTCACATTCAATTGCTGATCCATTCATTGTGTATTCCTTGCATTCTCTGTTTAAATTTCCAGCATTTGTAGGTTTTCCTTTTACCCCTGTTGGTTCTGTGTTCATCAGCCCTCTCAGAACTTTTCTAAAATTCTTTTTATTGGGATGTGGGTGTCACTGGCAAGGCCAGCATTTGTTGCCCATCCCTAATTGTCCTTGAGAAGATGGTGGCGAGCTGCCTTCCATCTGGTGCAGGTACACCCACAGAGCTGTTAAGAAAGGCAGTTGCAGGATTTTGATCCAGCAACAGTGGAGGAACAGCAATACAGTTCCGAGTCAGGATGGTGTGTCTTGGAGGGGAACTTGCAGGTGCTGGTGTTCCCATCTGTCTGCAGCCCTTGGCCTTCTAGATGTTTGAGGTCGTGGATTTGGAAAGTGCTGTTGGAGGCTTGGCGAGTTGCTGCAGCGCATCTTTTAGATGGCACACACTGCTGCCACTGTGCACTGGTGGTGGACGGACTGAATGTTTAAGGAGCTGGATGGGGTGCTGATCAAGCAAGCTGCTTTGTCCTGGATAGCGATGAACTTCTTGAATGTTGTTGGAACTCATCCAGACAAGTGGAGAGTTTTCCATCACGCTCCTGACTTGTGCTTTAATGGTGGACAGATTTAGGGAGTCAGGAGGTGAGTTATTCAACATATAATTCCCAGCCTCTGATCTGCTCTTGTAGCCACAGTATTTATATGGCTGGTCCAGTTGAGTTTCTGGCTAATGGTAACCCCCAGGATGTTGATAGTGGCATTCAGCGATGGCACTCACCTTCCGGGAGTGGAGACAGCTGGACCTGCAAGGGACACCTCTACTCGGGCAGCGGATGAACAGGGGGCAAGGCTTGGGGCCTTCACTCACTTTCGGGGAGCAGAGACAGCCGGGCCTGCGAGAGACATCTCTACAAGGGCAGCCTGTGGGTCTGAAAAAAATCTAGGAGTGAGATCACAGGAAAATTACAAGTTCATTGGTTGGTGAGAAGCTGTTGTTAAGGAATGTGTTTAAATAGCTTAAAACTAGAAAAATGTATCTTTTATAAAGAAGTAGCTTTTTGGATTTCAGTAAGGAACATTAGCAATAGGGAAGTAAAATTAAATCAAATCAAAGTGAAATAAAGTAATAAAGTAAACCAAAGTAAGATAAAGTTAGCGTAAGTGTGGTAATGTTAAGATACTAGTAATTTATTCTACTCACTCTACTTACTCTAAGTATGATAAATGGTTTTTAGAGTTACGAGGTGGCAGGTCACCTCGGCCTAGTAAAGTGTACATCCTGCGGTATGTGTGAAGTTGTGGATGCACCATGTGTCAATGGAAACACATCTGTAGAAGTGTCACCAGCTGCAC
Source organism: Carcharodon carcharias (assembly GCF_017639515.1). Classification (NCBI taxonomy): domain Eukaryota; kingdom Metazoa; phylum Chordata; class Chondrichthyes; order Lamniformes; family Lamnidae; genus Carcharodon; species Carcharodon carcharias. The sequence goes on from NC_054484.1 coordinate 28,785,229, forward strand.
AAGCTTCAGCTCCAGGTTGCGGAACTTGAGCGGCGGCTGGAATCACTGTTTGCATCCACGAGGCAGAGCACCACATGGATAGCATATTTAGGGAAGTAGTCACATCTCAGGTCAGAAGCGTGCAGCCAGAGAGGGAATCGGTGACCGCCAGGCAGTCTAAGAGAACCAGGCAGGTAGTGCAGAAGTCCCCTGAGTCTATCCTGCTTGCTAATTGGTTTACCATTTTGGATACTGATGAGGGCGATGGTTCCTCAGGGGAGAGCAGCCACAGTCAAGCCTAAGACACCATGGGTGGCTCAGCTGTACAGTAGGGGAGGAAGAAGAATGGAAGGGTAATGGTGATAAGGGATTCCACAGTCAGGGGATCAGACAGGCATTTCCGCGGCAGTAAACGTGACTCTAGGAAGGTGTGTTGCTTCCCTGGTGCCAGGGTCAAGAATGTCACGGAGCAGCTGCAGGACACCTTTCAGGGGAAGGGAATCAGCCAGAAGTCGTGGTCCACGTTGGTACCAACAACATAGATAGGAAGAGGGGTGAGATCCTGAAAGCAGATTTCAGGGCATTAGGAAGGAAATTAAAAGCAGGACCTCAAGGACAGTGATCTCAGGATTACTCCCAGTGCTACGTGCTTGTGAAAATAGGAAGAGGAGGATTGATCAATTAAATACGTAGCTGGAGAACTGGTGTAGGAGGGAGGGCATCAAATTTCTGAGACATTGGGGCTGGTTCTGGGGCAGGTGGGACCTTTACAAGCTGGACAGGTTACATATTAACAGGACTGGGACTGATATACTCGCAGGAAGATTTGCTAGTGCCGTAGGGGTGGGTTTAAACTAGCTTGTCGGTGGGGGGGGTGGGAACCTTAGAGGTGGCCCAAATTGGAAGAAGTAAAGTTGGTAACAGGAAGTAGTAGTGAGACTAAAAGGCAAGAGAAACAAAGCAGAGCATTGAGTACGCTTCGAATGCAGAATGATGTCAAAAAGACAAAGTTAAGGGCACTCTATCTGAATGCGTGCAGCATTCGCAATAAGGTAAATGATCTAAAGGCACAAATAGAGGTAAATGGGTATGCTATAATTGCCACTACGGAAACATGGCTGCATAGTGACCAAGACTGGGAATTGAATATTCAAGGATATTCGACATTTTGGAAGGACAGACAAGAAGGGAAAGGAGATGGAGTTGCACTGATAATAAAGGATAGGATCAATGCATTAGTAAGGGTAGATCTCAGATTGGAAGAACAATGTGTGGAATCTGTTTGAGTGGAAACAGCAAAGGGCAGCAGACATTGGTTGGAGTTGTTTATTGGTCACCAAACGCAAGTGGTAATGTGGGGCATGGTGCTAATCAGGAGATGAGAGAAGAATGTAGCATGGGCAATATAGTAAACATGGGTGATTTCAATCTGCATTTACACTGGATAAACCAATTGAGCACTAATGCTGTGGAAGACGAGTTTCTGGAGTGTGTTGGGATGGTTTTTTAAAGAAGTAGTTGAGGAGCTGACTAGAGGACAGGCTATTTTAGATCTAGTATTATGTAATGAAAAAGGGATAATTAATAGTCTTATTGTAAAAGAACCTTTAGGAATGAGAGACCACAATATGATAGAATTTTACATTATGTTTGAAAGTGAGGTAGTTCACTCTGAAGCTAGGGTGTTAAAGTTGTACAAAGGAAATTATGAAGGCATGAGGGACAAATTGGCTGAGGTGGATTGGGAAAATGCATTAAACGGTATGACTGTACATAGGCAATGGATAGTCTTCAAAGAACTATTACATAGCTTACAGCACCTATACATTCCTTCAGGATCCAAAAACCCAAAATATTCAGTCAACCGTGGCTGACAAAGGAAGTTAAGGATTGTGTAAGATTAAAAGAAAAGGCTTATAAAGTTGCCAGAAGTAGTAGTAAACCTGAGGTTTGAGATGTTTTTAGAATAAAGCAAAGGAAGACCAAGAAACTGGTAAAGAAAGGGAGAATAAATGCAATCTAGCAAAAAACATTAAAACAGTCTGTAAAAGTTTCTATAGGTAAGTAAAAAGGAAGCATTTGGCTAAGACAAATGTGGGTCCATTACAGGCAGGGTCAAGAGAATTCATTATGGGGAATATAGAAATGGCAGAGAAGCTAAATGACTACTTTGTGTCTGTTTTCACTGAGGAAGATACAGGAAATCTACCAGATTTAGAGATCCAAGGGACTAGGGAGAATGAGGAGTTGAAGCAAATTAGTATAAGTGAGGTTGTATTGGATAAAATAATGGGACTGAAAGTTGATAAGTCCCCAGGACCTGATAGTGGATGCATTGGTGATAATTTTCCAAAATTCTATAGATTCTGGGATGATTCCTGAAGTTTGGAAGGTAGCAAATGTCACCCCACTACTTAAGAAAGGAGAGAGAGAGAAAACAGGGAACTACAGACATGTTATCCTTAAATTAGTTGTAGGGAAATTATATAACTTATTATAAAGGATGTGATAAATGGATATTTGGATAATCATGATCTGATTGACACAGTCAGCATGGATTTGTGAATGGGAAATCATGTTTGACGAACTTGTCGGAGTTTTCTGAGGGCGTTACTAGAAAAATTGATAAAGGAGAGTCAATGGACGTAGTATACTTGGATTTTCAGCAGGCTTTTGATAACAGGAGGTTGATTAGCAAAATAAAAGCACATGGGATAGGAGTCAGTATAGTGACATGGATTAAGGATTGGCTAACAGGCAGAAAACAGAGGGTAGGAATAAACAGGTCATTCTAGCGTTGGCAAGCTGTGACTAGTGGGGTACCGCAAGGATCAGTACTTGGGCCCCAGCTGTTCAAAATATAGATCAATTGTTTGGATGTGGGGACCAAATGTAAAAGTTCCAAGTTTGCGATGATAGAAAGCTAGGCAGGAATGTGTATTGTGAGCAAGATGTAAAGCGGTTATAGGAGAATTTGGACAGACTTAGTGAGTGGGCAAGAACATGGCAGATGGAATATAATGCGTAAAAATGTGAGGTTATATACTTTGGTAGAAGGAACAGATGAGCAGAATATTTCCTAAGTGGTAAGAGATTAGAAAGTGTAGATGTACAGAGGGATGTGGGTGTCATTGTCCATAAGTCACTGAAAGCTAACATGCAGGTGCAGCAGGCAGTTAGGAATACTATTGGTATTCTTTTTTCTTTATGTTAAGTATGACTCCAACCAGGCAAGTTTTCCCCCTGCTTCCTATTAAATTCAATTTTGGTATGGCTTCCTGATACCACACTCGCTCAAACACCACCTTGATGTCACAGTAGTCTGTCTCACATCTTTGAGTTCAGCTCTGTTGTCCAGAAACCAAGTGGCCTTGGCGAAACACAAATTTATGACAAGTTTAAATAGTATGTATTTTTACCCTGCATTTGATAAATTTGCTAGAGTTTATCATTTTCAAACTTGCCCATAATTAGGAATTTTTGTGCTTCCAGATAGTGGCCTCAATATCAACTCCCACCACCCACCAGCCCTCCCACCCTCACTCACTACCATGGGAAGGAGGAGAGTTAATCCATAAAAATCAAGAAAAGTGACCCCCCCCCCACCCCCCACCCCACCCCCCAACCCTAGATTATATGCCTGCTGAAGTTTAATAGCAGTAGGAAACGTAACATGTGAATGTGCTGTTTTGGGATGGTTTATCACTCATTAACATATCAGGCTCCCACTGTGCAATTAGGAGCCTGATTTAAATTTAGCTTTCCCAAGGCTCGGGAAAGAGAGGCAAGAAATTCAACAGAAAACAGCCTTAGCAGCTGTTTTCAGCCTCTCCCTTCCCTTTCTGCTTCTCCATAAACATCAGAGCCAGTCTGCACAATCATTGCAGATGTGCTTTGCATTACTATTGAGACACTCTAGTGTAATGCATATTTTTAATGCAACTCAAAAGTGCATCTTGCTCCAAGGCAATAAAACCACTGCTAAGTTATGACCATATGAATTAGGAACTGGAGTAGGCCATGCAGCCCCTCAAACCTACTCTGCCATTCAATAAGATCGTGGCTGATTGGGTTGTGGTCTCAACTCCACTTTCCTTCCTACCCCCTATACCCTTTGACTCCCTTGTCAAAGGCTGTTGTGGAATCACAAATATCTTGAATATAGAGGTTGATGGGGCTTGAAGCCCTGTCAGTTGTTGCCTTTCTTCTTCTCAGTCTGTCTCCATTTGCTGATAGTTTCCATTTTAATTAAGTAACACTGTAAATTCCAGCCTAGCAGGAGCTCTTGCACATATGCATGTGACTGCTCAGCAGAGACATTTTTTGTTTTCCCATTCATTTTATTGGGTTAGTAATTGTGCCCCAGTTTTCCAAGTTCTTCAGCCAATACCAATAAGAAAGCTTGCATTTGTGTCCATCCAGCCCCATGGAGGAAACCCAAGAACTTCTGCACCAATTGTGGGCTTTTGTCAATGCTCTTTTAAAAAAATAAATGGGAAAAAAACATGCAAAATAAGAATATCATTATTTAGGATTTACTCATCAGACTCCCTGGCTCCACTGCAAGCAAAACAGTAGCAAATCATTGGTGTCATTCATTGATGTGGCAATAAAGCTGCTAGTTAGAACATTTATTCCTTTTTTAGAAGTCTTTTTATAGAGAATTTTTATCGCCCATGATGTCTGGTATGAGGAGAATCTGCTTAAACGCTGGCAATATTGTTCTATTTATCAGTAACCCATCTAAAAGGAAAGCAGGCCTCCACGCCTGTCAACATATACATAGAAACTCACATGACTTTTCCCAGTGCCAAAAATTGATCTGAGTCCAAGGCAGTGAGTGCAGCTGCTAGCCTACAACATTAAATGAAGACACTGTTTCATTCTGTGGCTTAAAAACTTTTCTCCTTTGTTTTGTGCACAGTCACTGTGATGGGCATTTAGTGCTAGACACGGTACTGAGCTTCAATCATGAGGCAGCCACATCAACACTTTGCAATGTCCACATGACCCCACTGGCTGATTTCCACTCACCATAAAATTTATTTTGTTTAAAAGGAAACACTGCACTGCTTTATGTTCTTAGATTTTTTTGGTGAATTTTTGTGGTCATCAATAGATTCAAATCAATGTACAATGCAAGTATCAAATGTGTTGCTTACATTGCCTTCATATGAAATTTCTTGAACAGCTATTTTAGCGGATGACATTAACCCATTTGTTTTTAGTGCCTAATTTATTTATTGAAATAGTAAATAGAAGCATTTCATATGAATGCATCAATACATCCATAACGTTCATCACACAGGATGAGTTCAACCCACAACGTTAGCCACAGGGAATAGGATACTTCCTATTTCAGACACCCCCAAAGTCAGCATCATGACTCCTAGGCTTTGAAATGAGTACATTTCCCTCTAATCTACCTCAACAATAAGTATTTGTCCCAATCTCAAAAGAGCCTTTCCTCTTGTGTAATTATGGAAATTTCCTGCTTCCTAAACCAACCATCCTGTGACATCCTAAACTCTTTCTTTTGGTCATTTTAGCAGAAATTCAAATGTAAATATAAAGAAGAGAAAAATACTTCATGCTCACAACTTTTTTTGCTAACGTTAAAAAATGTTCATCCATTTTGCACCAAGAAAGGATAGATCCAAGTATTATTAAATGATGAAAAGCTAGCAGTAACGGAGGTCCAAAGATACTTTGGGGTCCATATACACAGATCACCAAAATGTTGGAGACAGGTATAAAAATAATCTAAAATGCTAAGGGAATGTTATCTTTTATAAGTAGAGAGCAAGAACCACACTTTAGACCCAATTATGAGTACAGCACAGATTCCCCAGCATATCATCAGAACTCCAAGAGTTATTATGAGGCAAGATTACATAAATAAGCATGTAGTTCCTGGAATACGGAAGGTTAGGATGTGGTTTAAATTGAGGTTTTAAGATTTTGAAAGGAATTGACAGGATAGATAGAGAGAAACCATTTCCCCTGGTGAGGGGCACAAGAGAATATAATCTTAAAATCAAAACCAGGCCAATTTGGAGAGACGTTATGATACATTTCTTCATTCAAAGGTTCAACTCTCCCATACAAGGCAACAGATGCTAGCTCAATTAATAATTTTAATTTGCAATTGATAGATTTTTGCTAGATAAATGCGTAAAGGGATGTGGAGCCATGGCAGGTGAATGGGGTTAAGATACAGATCAGCCACGACCTCATTAAATGGCGGAACAAGTTTGAGGGGGTGAATGGCCTACTTCTGTTCCTATGTTCTTATGAATAAAAGAACTTTATGTCACTGAGATTGCCAACTTGGTGCTGCTATATAGTTTCAACAGATCATATTTGCTTGTACACAAAAATTTATGACAGTAGATTTTCTGTTTCCTTTCCACCCTATTTCAGGTGACACAGCAAGCAATTGGGAACAGAAAATTGACTAGAAAGCAACTCCCATGACTTGCCGCATTAGGTGTTTAATATATATATATATATATATATATATAAAGTCCCACTCTCTCCTGTCTTGAAGAAGAAAAAGTCATCTCTCTTTTAATGCAAGCATATGTGGTTGGCAGTTCTTTGTAGTTCTTCTGACCTAGTGTCCTAATTTTGGCAAAGGGTCTGCCAAAGCTCTGATAAAGTGGCTTCAATGGATAAAAATGGACGTTTGAGCATTTTCCCAGGGCTTCCTTCAATTTTCTGTCAGACTTACAGTGGGAGACTGGGGGGGGGAAATTCTGCAGATCTTCTCCTGAAGTGTCATTGATTTAAGCTGTGAGCGTGTGAGAGAAATATTTGGAATAATAAAGCATTCCAAATAGGAATAGAAACAGAAAAAGGGTGGAAAGGAAACAGAAAATCTACTGCCATAAATTTTTGCGTACAAGCAAATATGATCTGTTGAAACTATATGGCAGCACTAAATTGGCAATCTCAGTGACATAAAGTTCTTTTATTCATAAGAACATAGGAACAGAAATAGGCCATTCACCTCCTCAAACTTGTTCCGCCATTTAATGAGGTCGTGGCTGATCTATATCTTAACCCCATTCACCTGCCACGGCTCCACATCCCTTTATACATTTGTCTAGCAAATGGATTTCATTTCACTGGCACTCATTTTCAAATAATGTAAGTGTGCACATGTTATTTTTTAAAGAAAGAAAACATGTAATTGCATAAATTATTTCAGAATAAAACAAAAGACATGAGAATGTGATTTTGATTTTAATTTTGTACAGTAGCTTTGGGAAGATTTGGAACTGAATTAGCTATCCGAAAGTTTACACTTGAAAATGTAAAACCATATTAACAGCTATTTATAGTCTGGCTGGATCTTGGTGTATTTTCATGGCCGGAGAGAAGACAGGCTATTGCAGTTGGGTTGTTTTCCTTCTAATGTTTTCCTATAACATGCACTGTCACTATAAATGACATCCAGATAAATGTCATGGACAGAATGTATGTGCTCTCTTATTGCCCGTAATCAGTATGTTTTGTATGGATAGATGTGTGTTTTTTCTTAACTTTGGAGTGTGTATTCCAATTAAATAATTCAGCAGTAAGCTTTCATGAGTTTAAAATAAAGGTTATTATTCTCACACACTTACCCTGAATTAACACAACGTCACACACTCAGTCTCACACATGCACATACACAAAGAGCAGATACAGATGAAGATAGCACAATTTTGTAGGTTACAGTTAATTCAGTCTCTGATTTATGATTTCCAGTCTCCCAAATGGCAGCCCTCTGGTTTCTTGGATGAATTTGATGATTTAAATTTGAAATGAGGGTCTTGTAAATCGAGGAGTTCACAGCAGATTGTGAGGTTTCTTGTAGTCGAATGTCTAGGAGGTTAGTTCTTAGGTGAACTTTGAAACTTGAACAGTTTAAGTACTTTGGCTGCTTAATGACTTGTAGCTAGTTTCAGAGTCTGGTTCTTAAGACTGGCTGGTGGCTGATGGTTCTGGTTGGTCTGCTGGGTCCTGTGGTAACAAGGGCTAATTTCGATCACCTGTTGGGTCAATTGTTCTGAGGTGCACCTTGTCTGTTTTGGATGGGGAAGTTGATGGTGGCCACTGAGTTTCAAACTTCCCTTTTGTCCAGTATGAAACATGGGAGCAGAATTTCAGATAGGTGGGATTTTACAATCCCGCTGCAGTCAAAGGACTTTTGAAAGGCTCGCTGCAGTTTACAGCCCAACCCCTGCTGCAACAGAGCTGTAAAAATTCCCCCCATGGAGTCAGGCAGTCTTGAACTCCATTGTCTTTAGGTGTTGGTCCAGCATTAAACCATGAGATGAGTGAATTCCACACATGGCTGTGAGGTACCCTTACCTATATCCATATTAATTAGGTATTCGCTGGAGATTTGATATTGTCTGTAGTCCAAATGCCAAAAGTCAGATGATTTGCTGCAGCCATTCTAACAACTTATTTGTTTCCAATTTTTAAAAGTAGTGACTGAAAGTTAATGTCTGTACTGGGCATGACACAATGGTATAAAGGGATATGGAGCTAAAGCAGATGGGTGAAATTAAGATACAGTTAGCACAACTCTTCTTTGGTGAGAATCCCAGTTGAGCTCAAGTATTCCATGTTTAACGTTTTGAATACGTATGACTCTTCATCAGAACAGTGATGATGAAGAGTCATACAGACTCGAAACGTAAACTGTGTTCCTCTGCTGTCAGACCTGCTGAGTTTTTCCAACTATTTTTGTTTTTGTTTCAGATTTCCATCATCTGCAGTATTTTGCTTTTATTTTACTCAAGTATTCCATGTAGGCTGAATCTCCCCATTCATATCAGTAAACAAGAAGAAGATCTGGAATATTTTCCTTTCTTTTTGAAGTGTATCTCTTTGCAGGCTGACCAAGGAACAAGGATGCCTCATGGCATCTTGAAAGAGGTTATATATTTGGATCTTCTGAAGCAAGGAAATAAGGATTCTTACAGTTCCACGCGCTATAAGATTAGTCTTATCGGCAACCTTGTAAATAGGGCCCAAGCTATTTGCTCACCATGCAAGCTGGATGCCGAAATAGGGCACATCAAAGGCATCCTGCAGGATTTTGGCTACCCTGATCAGATCATTTCACACTGTATATCGCACAAACTCATGAACGGGCCTAAGCTGTCACTTTCTGCCCTGAAAAGTGCCCAGTCTACCTCAGATTATCCTGGATGTGCAAGGTATCTCAAAAAATTGAGCAACAGGTGAAGCTAGCTATTTCACGCTAGTACTATGCAGTGGCAACACAAGTGATATTCGCCACTAACGAGATGCTGCCATCAAGCCAAAAAGACATTCTGCTTATCACACAAGTGAGTAATGTAGTATATGAATTTCAGTGCCAGTTTGATGCTAGGTATGTAGGCCATACATTCCAAAGATTGGCAGATCATATCAACATCATGTCCCAGCCACTGTTCACAACAGGCAGGGTACAGACTGTACCGAACCAGCCTGTGCTTGCGAAACTCAAAACACAGTTACATGTGATTCTGCCATTGGATAACATTCGTTAAATAATCCTCGATTTGCTAAGAATTATACTGACAACCAATTTAAGATTATCAGTCGGGCTCACAATGTGGCAGATTTGTGTGTACTGGAAGCTACACATACTAATAAACAAGGCCCTGTTCTTTGCAGACAGAAAGAACATGTACATAGATTGCTCCAGTTTCAGCTAAACCAAATAAGTGACAGCCATTCACTGACTCATTCCTCAGGGCAATGCCTTGACCAATCAGGGTCAAGCTGCCTAAATTAAATTTCAAACAATATTTGGCAGTTAACTGTCAGTTACCATCAGTGATGCATTCTCCATGGCAACGCCAATTTCCAACCAATCAGCACTCTCTTCACATATAGTATAAATTGTTGTTTCTCCTTTACATTGATAGTCTTGTGACTGTCCTGATGAGTGCAAGATGAAAAGCTTAGACATGTCTCTTTTTTCAGCAACGCTCAAGTTCTGTACTACCAAACAACTATTTGAAATAAGGATTGGCCTTGGAGTTCTACATGGGGAGATGTGAAATTAGAAGGCAGTTAAGGTGACAAGAGATGAGTTCTTACTTTGAAAGAATGCTTATACTTTTCCAAAAGTTATCCAAACTTAAAATTAATTGATATTAAAGAACCTGTAGCCTGCTTAAAATATAGTGGTTAATAAGTCAAGAGCTAAGTTTGTCTTTCTTAGAAACTACCATCATCATTTTATGCAGACATTTTAAAAAGTTTTAACTTAATGAGCTCTGAAAGGATCTCAGCCAAATTCATCAAGTTACACAGGAGGGAAGAGTTTCAGTGATGCCAAAATGCACTTCCTCCTATCAGTAAAGAAAATTTGAACATCAGCCCACCACATAGTTTACAGATGTTTTCAAACTCACACACTCTCGAATAAGGCTAATAAGCAAACTTGATTATACTGCAATTGCACATTTGTTACAATGATGGCAAAATGTGTAAAAATTTGTGCTAAAGTTAATGTATAAAGTATCTTAGATCAAGACATTCACTGACGTTTTTAAACATGGGATTAATGATAGCCTCCCCAATCCTTCCCCTACCAAAAAAATCAATTTCAGTTAACTATGTATTTGCATTTCATGATAAATACACACAGTCCTTGTCATTTTAAGATTGTTAAATTGTAGTTTTTCTTGTACAGCTCATGATAAATTAAAACTTATGTAAATTATTTGCTTACAGATTGACAAGTTGCAATATCTCATAGTTTTTAAATATTTTTGAAACTTATGAAGGCCAAATGGCCTTGTTATGTGCTATTCTGCTCAATCCTCAAACTGAGATATCTCCCCTCTTTTATTCTTCCCTTCTAACAATCTGCTAACTTGGCCTCATATAAATTTGATTTACTTATCTTCTCTCCAAGATCCTGTGTCATTTTTTGATGCAATATCCACAATCAAAACTTTGCAAGCAAAAAACAAAATCACAGGGCTTCACAAGTTCCGCATCTCTGGCACCACTGGAGGTGGCATTATGGAAGCTGATCACTCTTCTAGGTAAGCATACTGAGATGCCAGTTGCTTCCTCTTGATAAGGACATTCGTGAAGACGTCCCTCATGTGCACTGGAAGCAGCTAAACTAATGCTATCCAGCTGATGTGACACCCATTCCTCTAATTTGGGCCACATAGCTTCAGTCAACTAATTTACACCTCACTCACTAAGTGTTCAGCTACAAGAGGTGTACAGTACAAATATTCCATGAGTGATCTGACCACACAAAGGCTGCAGCAGGTATCAGGGCAGCACTGGCAATGCCAGCACAACAGGGAGATGGTGCAGATACTGCAGAGAGGGCAAGTTCTAGTGTATCTTATAGATGATACTCACTGCTGCTGTTGTCCATTGGTGGCGGAGGGAGTGGATGTTTAATATGGTGGATGAGGTGCTGATCAAATGGGATGCTTTTTTCTAGTTAACGTTGAGCTTCTTTGCCATTGTGTTAAGTTTAAGCTTATATAAGTAACCCATCTTCACCCTTTCTCATTCTGGAATGATTTGCATACTTTACCGATAGATAAATTCCCAAATTACTATTTATAAGAACAGAGGAAAAGGAGTAGACCATTTAGACCATGACTCTGAAGTCATGGCTGCATTGCCGAAGCAAGACTTGTATTCTCTACAAAAACAGAATTACCTGGAAAAACTCAGCAGGTCTGGCAGCATCGGCAGAGAAGAAAAGAGTTGACGTTTCAAGTCCTCATGATCCTTCAACAGAACTAGGCGAATCCCAGGAAGGGGTGAAATATAAGTTGGTTTAAGGTGGTGGGGGGGTGGGGTTGGGTGGGGGAAGAGAAGTGGAAGGGGGTGGTGTGGTTGTAGGCAAAAGCAGTGATAGAAGCAGATCATCAAAAGATGTCACAGACAGCAGAACAAAAGAACATTTAGGTGTCGAAGTTGGTGATATTATCTAAACGAATGTGCTAATTAAGAATGGATGGTAGGGCACTCAAGGTATAGCTCTAGTGGGAGTGGGGGGAGCATAAAAGATTTAAAAATATTTTAAAATAATGGAAATATGTGGGAAAAAGAAAAATCTATATAATTTATTGGAAAAAAACAAAAGGAATGGGGAAGAAACAGAAAGGGGGTGGGGATGGAGGGGGGAGGTCAAGACCTAAAGTTGTTGAATTCAATATTCAGTCCGGAAGGCTGTAAAGTGCCTAGTCGGAAGATGGGGTGTTGTTCCTCCAGTTTGCGTTGGGCTTCACTGGAACAATGCAGCAAGCCAAGGACAGACATGTGGGCAAGAGAGCAGGGTGGAGTGTTGAAATGGCAAGCGACAGGGAGGTTTGGGTCATTCTTGCGGACAGACCGCAGGTGTTCTGTAAAGCGGTCGCCCAGTTTACGTTTGGTCTCTCCAATGTAGAGGAGACAGCATTGGGAGCAATGAATGCAGTAGACTAAGTTGGGGGAAATGTAAGTGAAATGTTGCTTCACTTGAAAGGAGTGTTTGGGCCCTTGGACGGTGAGGAGAGTGGAAGTGAAGGGGCAGGTGTTACATCTTTTGCGTGGGCATGGGGTGGTGCCATAGGTGGGGGTTGGGGAGTAGGCGGTGATGGAGGAGTGGACCAGGGTGTCCCGGAGGGAACAATCCCTACGGAATGCCGACACTGGGGGTGAAGGGAAGATGTGTTTGGTACTGGCATCATGCTGGAGTTGGCGGAAATGGTGGAGGATGATCCTTTGAATGCGGAGGCTGGTGGGGTGATAAGTGAGGACAAGGGGGACCCTATCATGTTTCTGGGAGGGAGGAGAAGTCGTGAGGGCGGATGTGCGGGAGATGGGCCGGACACGGTTGAGGGCCCTGTCAACGACCGTGGGTGGCAAATCTCGGTTAAGGAAGAAGGAGGACATGTCAGAAGAACAGTTTTTGAAGGTAGCATCATCAGAACAGATGCGACGGAGGCGAAGGAACTGAGAGAATGGGATGGAGTCCTTACAGGAAGCGGGGTGTGAGGAGTTGTAGTCAAGGTAGCTGTGGGAGTCGGTAGGCTTGTAATGGATATTGGTGGACAGTCTATCACCAGAGATTGAGACAGCGAGGTCAAGGAAGGGAAGGGAAGTGTCAGAGATGGACCACGTGAAAATGATGGAGGGGTGGAGATTGGAAGCAAAATTAATAAATTTTTACAAGTCCTGACGAGAGCACAAAGCAGCACCAAAGTAATCATCGATGTACCGGAGAAAGAGTTGTGGAAGGGGGCCGGAGTAGGACTGGAACAAGGAACGTTCTACATACCCCATAAAGAGACAGGCATAGCTGGGGCCCATGCGGGTACCCATAGCCACACCTTTTATTTGGAGGAAGTGAGAGGAGTTGAAGGAGAAATTGTTCAGTGTGAGAACAAGTTCAGCCAGACGGAGGAGCGTAGTGGTGGATGGGGATTGTTCGGGCCTCTGTTCTAGGAAGAAGCTAAGGGCCCTCAGACCATCCTGGTGGGGGATGGAGGTGGAGAGGGATTGGACGTCCATGGTGAAGAGGAAGCAGTTGGGGCCAGGGAACTGGAAATTGTTGATGTGACATAAGGTGTCAGAGGAATCACGGATGTAGATGGGGAGGGACTGTACAAGGGCCTGATCGTTCCCTCCGGGACACCCTGGTCCACTCCTCCATCACCCCCTACTCTCCATCCCCCACCTATGGCACCACCCCATGCCCACGCAAAAGATGTAACACCTGCCCCTTCACTTCCTCTCTCCTCACCGTCCAAGGGCCCAAACACTCCTTTCAAGTGATGCAACATTTCACTTACATTTCCCCCAACTTAGTCTACTGCATTCGTTGTTCCCAATGCGGTCTCCACTACATTGGAGAAACCAAACGTAAACTGGGCGACCGCTTTGCAGAACACCTGCGGTCTGTCCACAAGAATGACCCAAACCTCCCTGTCGCTTGCCATTTCAACACTCCACCCTGCTCTCTTGCCCACATGTCTGTCCTTGGCTTGCTGCATTGTTCAAGTGAAGCCCAACGCAAACTGGAGGAACAACACCTCATCTTCCGACTAGGCACTTTACAGCCTTCCGGACTGAATATTGAATTCAACAACTTTAGGTCTTGACCTCCCCCCTCCATCCCCACCCCCTTTCTGTTTCTTCCCCATTCCTTTTGTTTTTTTCCAATAAATTATATAGATTTTTCTTTTTCCCACATATTTCCATTATTTTAAAATATTTTTAAATCTTTTATGCTCCCCCCACCCCCACTAGAGCTATACCTTGAGTGCCCTACCATCCATTCTTAATTAGCACATTCGTTTAGATAATATCACCAACTTCGACACCTAAATGTTCTTTTGTTCTGCTGTCTGTGACATCTTTTGATGATCTGCGTCTATCACTGCTTTTGCCTACAACCACACCACGCCCCTCCACTTCTCTCCCCCCACCCAACCCTACCCCCCCACCACCTTAAACCAACTTATATTTCACCCCTTCCTGGGATTCGCCTAGTTCTGTTGAAGGGTCATGAGGACTCGAAACGTCAACTCTTTTCTTCTCTGCCGATGCTGCCAGACCTGCTGAGTTTTTCCAGGTAATTCTGTTTTTGTTTTGTATTTCCAGCATCTGCAGTTTTTTGTTTTTTGTTCTTATCTTGTATTCTCTTGTATAATAGTCTTCTAAATATAAAGATCAGCATGCCATTGACATTTTTGAATTTTTTCTTGTACCTGTTGATAATATTTTAATGATATCTGTAGTTGGACCCCCCACCTCCTCCTCCTCCTCCCCCCCACCAGGGAGAGATTTTCACAGGGTTTGGAAGAGGCTGTGGGCCTTTAAAAATGGTGGTATTTTGATTGACAATTTAAAGAGGCAATTAAAGAATTAGCTGCCATTGCTGTGAGGTTTAAACAGAAGTTTGCTTTTTATAAGAGATTAATCTTGTAAAGAGATTGAAAAGCATTGAATGGATTTCATGAATGAGAGTTTTTCAATACCAAGTGTGCATCAGTGAGAGCTGTGGTAGATTGTTATCCCTACATAGCTCCTGAGGTCTGCCCATGATGGATACTGGGTGAGAGGCTATGGAAGTGGCATGGGAGCTATGAAGAGGCACAGGGAGTGGACAGGGTACATGAGTTGGCACTCCTGCCTCTCAGCCTGAAAGTGCTGAAATTCAAGTCATGCCTTAATATGCAAGGATACTGTCTAGTTCCAACTCTTCAGTGCAGCACCTTGTGAGCTTTAGAAGTGTCATACTTTTGGATGAGACAATAAACCAAGGCAAAAACAGAATTACCTGGAAAAACTCAGCAGGTCTGGCAGCATCGGCAAAGAAGAAAAGAGTTGACGTTTCGAGTCCTCATGACCCTTCAATAGAACTGAATAATATTAGGAGACGGGTGAAATATAAGCTGGTTTAAGGTGGGGGGTGGAGAGAGAAGTGGGGGGGTGGTGTGGTTGTAGGGACAAGCAAGCAGTGAAAGGAGCAGATAATTAAAAGATGTCACAGACAAAAGAACAAAGAGGTTATTGAAGGTGGTAATATTATCTATACAAATGTGCTAATTAAGAATGGATGGCAGGACACACAAGGTACAGCTCTAGTGGGGGTGGGGTGGAAAGACTAACAGGGCATAAAAGGTATAGATTTAAAAATAATGGAAAAAGGTGGAAAAAGAAAAAAAATCTATTTAAATTATTGGAAAAAACAAAAGGAAGGGGGAAGAAACGGAAAGGGGGTGGGGATGGAGGAGGGAGTTCAAGATCTAAAGTTGTTGATTTCAATATTCAGTCCGGAAGGCTGTAAAGTGCCTAGTCGGAAGATGAGATGCTGTTCCTCCAGTTTGCGTTGAGCTTCACTGAAACAATGCAGCAAGCCAAGGACAGACATGTGGGCAAGAGAGCAGGGTGGAGTGTTAAAATGGCAAGCGACAGGGAGATTTGGGTCCTTCTTGCGGACAGAACGCAGTTGTTCTGCAAAGCGGTCGCCCAGTTTACATTTGTGCTCTCCAATGTAGAGGGGACAGCATTGGGAGTAACAAATGCAGTAGACTAAGTTAGGGGAAATGCAAGTGAAATGTTGCTTCACTTGAAAGGAGTGTTTGGGCCGTTGGACGGTGAGGAGAGAGGAAATGAAGGGGCAGGTGTTGCATCTTTTGCGTGGGCATGGGGAGGTGCCATAGGTGGAGGTTGAGGAGTAGGGAATGATGGAGGAGTGGACCAGGGTGTCCCGGAGGGAACGATCCCTACGGAATGCCACCAGGGGGATGAAGGGAAGATGTGTTTGGTGGTGGCATCATGCTGGAGTTGGCGAAAATGGCGGAGGATAATCCTTTGAATGTGGAGGCTGGTGGGGTGATAAGTGAGGACAAGGGGGATCCTATCATGTTTCTGGGAGGGAGGAGAAGGCGTGAGGGCGGATGTGCGGGAGATGGGCCGGACACGGTTGCGGGCCCTGTCAACGACCGTGGGTGGAAAAACTCAGTTAAGGAAGAAGGAGGACATGTCAGAGGAACTGTTTTTGGAGGTAGCATCATCAGAACAGATGCGACAGAGGTGAAGGAACTGAGAGAATGGGATGGAGTCCTTACAGGAAGCGGGGTGTGAGGAGATGTAGTCGAGGTAGCTGTGGGAGTTAGTAGGCTTGTAATGGATATTGGTGGACAGTCTACCACCAGATATTGAGACAGAGAGGTCAAGGAAGGGAACGGAAGTGTCAGAGATGGACCACATGAAAATGATGAAGGGGTGGAGATTGGAACAAAATTAATAAATTTTTCCGGGTCCCGATGAGAGCATGAAGCAGCACTGAAATAATCATCGATGTACCAGAGAAAGAGTTGTGGGAGGGGGCCGGAGTAGGAGTGGAACAAGGAATGTTTCACATACCCCATAAAGAGACAGGCATAGCTGGGTCACCTTGTGGGTACCCATAGCCACACCTTTTATTTGGAGGAAGTGGGAGGAGTTGAAGGAGAAATAATTCAGTGTGAGAACAAGTTCAGCCAGACGGAGGAGAGTAGTGGTGGATGGGGATTGTTCGCGCATCTGTTCGAGGAAGAAGTTAAGGGCCCTCAGACCATCCTGATGGAGGTGTAGAGGGATTGGACGTCCATGGTGAAGAGGAAGCAGTTGGGCCAGGGAACTGGAAATTGTTGATGTGACGTAAGGTGTCAGAGGAATCACGGATGTAGGTGGGAAGGGACTGGACAAGGGGAGAGAGAAGGGAGTCAAGATAACGAGAAATGAGTTCCGTGGGGCAGGAACAGGCTGACACGATCGGTCTGCCGGGACAGTTCTGTTTGTGGATTTTGGGTAGGAGGTAGAAGCGGGCCGTCCAAGGTTGGGCGACTATCAGGTTGGAAGCTGTGGGAGGAAGATCTCCAGAGGAGATGAGGTCAGTGACAGTCCTGGCTTAATGTTCAGTGGTGGGGTCATGGTCCAGGGAGAGGTAGGAGGAAGTGTCTACGAGTTGACGCTCAGCCTCCGGGAGGTAGAGGCCAGTATGCCAGACAACAACAGCACCACCCTTGTCAGTGGGTTTGATGACAATGTCGGGGTTGGACCTGAGAGAACAGAGTGCAGTAAGTTCAGAGAGAGACAGATTAGAATGGGTGAGAGGAGCAGAGGAATTGAGACGACTAATGTCACGTCGACAATTCTCAATGAAAAGATCAAGAGAAGGTAAGAATCCAGAGGGAGGGGTCCAAGGTGGAGAGAGAATATTGGAGGTGGGTAAAAGGATCTGTTGAACGAGGAGAGGACTCCTGCCCAAAGAAGTGAGCACGGAGACGAAGACGGTGAAAGAATAGTTGAGATGAGGGCGTAAGGGTATGAAACCTTTGCTGAGCACTGAACGTTCAGCGTCGGAGAGGGGGAGGTCAGGGAGTATAGTGAATATACGGCCGGGGTTGGGATTGGAAGATGAGATGGGGACAGAGGGACAGGCAGGGGTGGAGGGTCCTAGATGGGTGTTGGTGTCGATGAGTTGTTGAAGCTTGCGTTCCTTAGCACTTGAGAGAAAGAGAAAAAGTTTCTTGTTGAGGCGTCGGATGAGATGAAGAATAAAATGAAACTGGGGGCACTCGCAGCTTTGAAAAAGGGTGCGGCAGTGCTGCTGGAGGGAGAGGTCGAGTGTGTTCTTATGGCGGCGCATGGCACTGAGTGTGGATCTCAGAATGTGATGGGAACAGCAGTCCGAGGAATGTTGTATGTCCCGGAGATACGTGTAATCCTGGGTGGGTTCGAAACAAGAGGGATGGAATTTCAGTTGAAATCCACGTGGGGTAAGTCGGAGACGGAGACAGTCACTGAGAAAGGAAATATGGCTGTGAAAGCGGGTTTTAGTAACACCTTGTCAAACACCAGGAGAGAAACGGAAAACAATGAGGGTGAACAAGGCAAAAGAGAGATACGGAAATCCTGTCGGAGAGAGGAGCAGTACTTCTTCAAGGTAGGCATTTCTTGAAGAGGAGTGACAGTCAATTAAACACAAAGATAAAAATAAAAAACTGCAGCTGCTGGAAATCCAAAACAAAAACAGAATTACCTGGATAAACTCAGCACGTCTGGCAGCATTGGCGGAGAAGAAAAGAGTTGACATTTCGAGTCCTCATGACCCTTCAACAGAACTGAGTAATATTAGGAGAGGGGTGAAATAAAAGCTGGTTTAAGGTGGGGGGTGGGGGAGAGAGAAATGGGAGGGTGTGGCTGTAGGGACAAGCAAGCAGTGATAGGAGCAGATAATCAAAAGATGTCACAGACAAAAGAATAAAGAGGTGTTGAAGGTGGTGATATTATCTAAATGAATGTGCTAATTAAGAATGGATGGCGGGACACACAAAGTACAGCTCTAGTGGGGATGGGGTGGAAAGACTAACAGGGCATGAAAGGTATAGATTTAAAAATAATGGAAATAGGTGAAAAAGAAAAAAAAATCTATTTAAATTATTGGAAAAAAACAAAAGGGAGGGGGAAGAAATGGAAAGGGGGTGGGGATGGAGGAGGGAGTTCAAGATCTAAAGTTGTTGATTTCAATATTCAGTCCTGAATGCTGTAAAGTGCCTAGTCGGAAGATGAGATGTTGTTCCTCCAGTTTGCGTTGGGCTTCACTGGAATAATGCAGCAAGCCAAGGACAGACATGTGGGCAAGAGAGCAGGGTGGAGTGTTAAAATGGCAAGCGACAGGGAGATTTGGGTCCTTCTTGCGGACAGAACGCAGGTGTTCTGCAAAGCGGTCGCCCAGTTTACGTTTGGTCTCTCCAATGTAGAGGAGACAGCATTGGGAGCAACGAATGCAGTAGACTAAGTTAGGGGAAATGCAAGTGAAATGCTGCTTCACTTGAAAGGAGTGTTTGGGCCCTTGGACGGTGAGGAGAGAGGAAGTGAAGGGGCAGGTGTTGCATCTTTTGCGTGGGCATGGGGAGGTGCCATAGGTGGAGGTTGAGGAGTTGGGAGTGATGGAGGAGTGGACCAGGGTTTCCCGGAGGGAACGATCCCTACAGAATGCCACCGGGGGGGTGGGGGGTGAAGGGAAGATGTGTTTGGTACTGGCATCATGCTGGAGTTGGCGGAAATGGCGGAGGATGATCCTTTGAATGCGGAGGCTGGTGGGGTGATAGGTGAGGACAAGGAGGACCCTATCATGTTTCTTGGAGGGAGGAGAAGGTGTGAGGGTGGATGCGCGGGAGATGGGCTGGACACATTTGAGGGCCCTGTCAACGACCATGGGTGGAAAAGCTCGATTAAGGGAGAAGGAGGACATGTCAGAGGAACAGTTTTTGAAGGTAGCATCATCAGAACAGATGCGACGGAGGCGAAGGAACTGAGAGAATGGGATGGAGTCCTTACAGGAAGCGGGGTGTGCGGAGCTGTAGTCAAGGTAGCTGTGTGAGTCAGTAGGCTTGTAATAGATATTGGTGGACAGTCTATCACCAGAAATTGTGACAGAGAGGTCAGGAAGGGAAGGGAAGTGTCAGAGATGGACCATGTGAAAATGATGGAGGGGTGGAAATTGGAAGCAAAATTAATAAATTTTTCCAGGTCCCGACGAGAGCATGAAGCAATACCGAAGTAATCATCGATGGACCGGAGAAAGAGTTGTGGAAGGGGGCTGGAGTAGGACTGGAACAAGGAACGTTCCACATACCCCATAAAGAGACAGGCATAGCTGGGGCCCATGTGGGTACCCATAGCTACACCTTTTATTTGGAGGAAGTGAGAGGAGTTGAAGGAGAAATTGTTCAGCGTGAGAACAAGTTCGGCCAGACGGAGGAGAGTAGTGGTGGATGGGGATTGTTCGGGCCTCTGTTCGAGGAAGAAGCTAAGGGCCCTCAGACCATCCTGGTGGGGGATGGAGGTGGAGAGGGATTGGACGTCCATGGTGAAGAGGAAGCAGTTGGGGCCAGGGAACTGGAAATTGTTGATGTGACGTAAGGTGTCAGAGGAATCATGGTTGTAGGTGGGAAGGGACTGGACAAGGGGAGAGAGAAGGGGGTCAAGATAATGAGAAATGAGTTCCGTGGGGCAGGAACAAGCTGACATGATCGGTCTGCCGGGACAGTTCTGTTTGTGGATTTTGGGTAGGAGGTAGAAGCGGGCCGTCCAAGGTTGGGCGACTATCAGGTTGGAAGCTGTGGGAGGAAGATCTCCAGAGGAGATGAGGTCAGTGACAGTTCTGGAAACAATGGCTTGACGTTCAGTGGTGGGGTCATTGTCCAGAGAGAGGTAGGAGGAAGTGTCTGCGATTTGACCTTAAGCCTCCGGGAGGTAGGGATCAGTGTGCCAGACAACAACAGCACCACCCTTGTCAGCGGGTTTGATGACAATGTTGGGGTTGGACCTGAGAGAACGGAGTGCAGTAAGTTCAGAGAGACAGATTAGAATGGGTGAGAGGAGCAGAGAAATCGAGACGACTAATGTCACGCTGACAGTTCTCAATGAAAAGATCAGAGAAGATAAGAATCCAGAGGGAGGGCTCCAGGTGGAGGGAGAATATTGGAGGTGGGTAAAAGGATCCGTTGAACGGGGAGAGGACTCCTGCCCAAAGAAGTGAGCACGAAGACGGCGGAAGAAGAGTTCAGCACCCTGCCGAGCCCAAAATTCATTGAGATGAGGGCGTAAGGGTATGAAACTAAACCAAGGCTCTGTCATGCATTTACAGGTTATAATTAAAGGCTCCATAGCACTGTTTGAAGAAGTACAGGGAGTACTTCCTGTGTTGATGCTACCAAAAAAGATTAACTATTAATTCATCTTATTGCTGTTTGTGGAATATTGTTGTGTGAAAAATGACTGCATATTAAAAATGAATGCATTTCAGGCACCTTGTTGCATGCAAAATACTTTGAGGTTTTTCTGAGAGATGTAATAAGGTTGAGGTCTTTTTTTTAACTTTTGGGTTCCTAAAGTAATGGCTGTAATCTTACAAGTTCCTGCTTTGCAAGATGATAGATGTGTGTGGTATTAATAAGCTTGTTGAAACAGTGAGATTTGGTTACTTAATTGCCTGAGCTTATTACATTAAATGCTGGATAATTCCTATTTTGACGTGGCCCCTTTAAATGCTTCGTTTTCTTTTTTCATTACTTATTCAAATGAATTCCCAGAAGACAAGGGAAGTTTTGGCTGAGCTGAGCTCTACAGGATAGATAACAGCTGTGTACTGTGCTCACAACATTAACGGAAGATTCCAGTTTGTTTAGAAGATGGGAACTATTTATATTGCATTTCATGGAACATTCAAGGCCAGGTTTAGATATCTCCAAAACCCACGCAGCTCTCTATCAGGCAGCTTGCATGTAAAATATTGATGTTTTGGCATTGATGTGTTGTCATAAGGTTACAGGGCCCAACTCCCAAACACATTTGCCACTAAATGCCTACGCGCACAGTCTGACATGCTACTCCTTGTGTGAATTGTGCAATAACTGCTCCTATCAACAGCACTTATTCCATAGCTACTGTCATTAATGCCATTCAGTTTCATCATATGGCTTCACCTTCTATATCAGGAAATGAGTTTGAGTTCGAGATTGCAGCAATCAATCGGATCCCTTATGGGAAATAAAATATTTTATCCAAATCAATACATTGCTGAGTCATATCACTGTACATACTAGAAAAAAGAATAACAGGAACTAAAGGCAATGTTCAGATTAAGGGGATTAAAATACATTGTGAGATTACAATATTCAAATCAGTCCCATTTTTATGCTCGTTGCATGTCTTCTATGATTTCACGATGACAGATACCTTTTTCATTTTGGGTCTTTTGCTAGGCAAGTACTGAGAACAATGTCAAACACCAAGGGCTAAATTGTCCTCCCATTGGTAGGTTAGTTGCAGAAGAGATATGCCACCTCTGCATACACTGCAATTCCCTCTAGGGCTCTTATTTACAGTGCATGGCAGATTTGCAGTGGTATTTGCATTCCTGATGGATTAGCTATGTTTCAAGGTATACCCTGTTATTTTTGAAAATATGATTTTTCAACTTTCAACTGGCTGGAAATTTTGTAATTTGAACTAACACAGAGGGCACAACCTTGCCCTCGGATGGCATGCAGACCCCATCAGCTTGATGGTGGGCGGCCAGCCAACCCCTGCCACTGAAACGGGGCCTGCCGCAATTTTAAGTGGGCGGGCCAATTAAGGCCCACCCAACGGCATTCCTGTGCGGGGGTGGGGGAGAGATTCCCCATCTATCAAAGTGCGTTCTT
Organism: Carcharodon carcharias; assembly: GCF_017639515.1. Lineage (NCBI taxonomy): Eukaryota > Metazoa > Chordata > Chondrichthyes > Lamniformes > Lamnidae > Carcharodon > Carcharodon carcharias. Next base: position 28,807,950 of record NC_054484.1, read on the forward strand.
TCACGCATGTGCGCGAAAGAGCACACTTCTCCCTAAGGCAAAGTCCTGTCTCAAGGAGAATACTGACAGTGGAAAAAACTTTAAAAATAGAAACATAAAAAAATTATTAACATGTCCCCCTCATGTGGCAATGTCACACGAGATGGGACATGTAATAAAGAACACATAAACTTTATTAATTTTTTACAAAACGGACATGAAGCTTCATCCCGCCAGTGGATGAAGTTTCATGAATAATCAGAAGCCCACCCCCAAATCGCTGAGGGGAAAATCCTGGCCAGAGTAAATGCTTAAAAATGCAAGGCCACAATCGAAGGTGAAGGTGAGAAATAAACAAATCACCCTCAGGGCAGTCTGAAGAGAGGGACAATTCCTATAATCTGAACTCTCGTCTAAGCTCATAACTGATTAAGGAAGAGCCATTAAAAATGCAAAGTACCGGATTTTGAAACAATGGCTGCCATAGGTAGACCTATCCAAAACCTCTTGGAAATGCACAATGGGTGAAGTATTTCAAGGAAAGGTTGCCAGCAACTAGAGAGAGATTGCAAGTGACTCAAGCAATGTCCAGAAAGTCTTCAGCAGAGGATACAAGTTGGGGCATCTCTGTCGCCCTTTCTCTCTTATGGAATAAGCGTGTCGCTCAGCTGGAGAAGACAACGCTACCAGAAACCCAACAGCGAACCAAGATCTCATAATAACTGCAACAACTTCTAAACCTGACCACACCCCAAGAAATCAGTTAACCTAGATTAGCCACAGCGATTAAAATCTATGCCTCAAGGACTGTCAAAGGGCACTTAACTGGACATTCATTTACCTTTTTTTATTGGACTCTAACTCCCCTTATTTCTGATACCTGTGTGTGTGCGTGTTTGTGTGTGTGTGTGTGTGTGTGTGTGTGTCTGTCTGTCTGTTTGTGTGTGTGTGTGGGGGGGAGTGGTGTGTGTGTGGGGGGGGGGTTGGGTGTGTGTGTGGGGGGGGTTGGGTGTGTGTGTGGGGGTGTGTGCATGTGTGTGTGTGTGTGTGTGTGTGTGTGTGCGTGTGGGGGAGGGGGGGGGGCGTGTGTGTGTGGTGGGGGGGGTGTATGTTTGTGTGTGGCCCAGATGATTGCATGAGGGCTGAATGCCTGATGTCATGTTTTTATTATTTTTCTTGGGTTTGTGAGTTAATAAATTTGCTCTTCCTTTGACTCAAGGAAATCTTGTTTGATTGGCTCCTTATTGCTCACTGCTTAAATAGTTAAGTACATTCTGATTTGGAAAAGGACATATATTCGTGAAAAAGAAACTTAAAACTTTGTTGTGACCACCCGAGGAAGCTTAATAGAGGGGAGCTAGTTCACCCCCTCTCAATCGGTCATAACAGTTGTTGCTGGGAGCAAGGGAAATTAGTCTGGTGCAGCCTTTAAAATGCTGGTTAAAAAGGAACATCAGGATCTGGGGGAAAAATAGAACAATAACAACAATATCTGAAATAGGAACAGCATATTCAGGATGGAGTTGTTGTGGTGGGGTGGAAGATGTCCACCTGGAAGAAACCCAGAATCTCTGGAGCTGTTGCCCGCTAAAGTTGGGGCCAGAAACAGTAGACTGATCAAAGCAATCTCTACCAGTCGCTGAGGGCTAACATACAATGTGCAGAGTGGTTCAATGGCCTCACAACTGTTGCCAATACATATCCACTGCAATAATAGAGCCTTCACTCAACTCCTTATTTATCATATTTTCTCTTGCTCGTCATCTGGGCAACTCACTTCTGCAAGGGAATCCTTAATAATCACTCAGGCACCTTTTTTTCTCAAAACCACTCAACCAAATTTTAGGGCGGAATTTTTTATGCCTGCTGGCATCAGTGCTCGGCGGCGTGAATGAGCAATATGGCAAGGAGGCCAGAAAGTGGTTTCACAATGTCGTGAAACCAGTTTGCAATCGTCTGCTCAGCCCACCATCGGACGTCAGGAACCTCATTGTAATGCATCTGCGTATCAACATGAGGCCAGTCCACCTGAAACATCCGCCCAGCTGGGTCGTCCACCCACGTCAGCGCGATTGCACGCCGGTGCAGAACATGTCTTGACAACTGTGATGTGCAGAAGTCAGGACTTACCACCAGGGTCTTGCTCGCATTATGGACATTCCAGGAGCAGAAGATGCTGGAGATCGACACCAACAGCACACTGGAGGAACATCCATGGCATGTTGGGTGGATTCTCATGGGCATGCCTCTGCTGCGAAGCAGCACATGGAAGGTGGAAAGTCACAGTTAAGGGTCTGCTCACAATAGATGATGGTCAAGGTGGTGGAGAGGAAAGTCCAGCTGTGTTTGGGAGAGAAAGATATACCGGGGAATGGGAGAGGAAGATCTAGGATCGACTGGGAGAGGAAGAGGTGTCAGCATGGGGTAAGGTTGGGAGGGGAGGAATGAAGATGTCGATGGGGAGGTTGGGTGGGGAGGGAATATGGGAGAGGAGGGATAACAGGGGAGAGAACAGCAACTGGGTAAGTAGGTGTAAGGGGGGCATAAAAGGGAAGGAGTTCGAAGGGGGAAAGGAGAGCAGAGAGAGAAGGGAGTCCAGTGGGGGAGGAAGGAGTGCAGAGAGGGAAGGGAGTAAGGCTGGAGGAAGAAGTAAAGGTGGAGTAAGGAGTCAGGAAGAAAGAAGGAGTCTGGAAGGGGGAAGGACTAAGGGTGGAGGAAGAAGTAAGGGTGTCTGAAAGAGTCAGGAAGAGGGAAGGAGTAAGGTTGGAGGAAGAACTAAGGGCTGAAGGAAAAGGTTAGGAGGGGGGAAGGTCTATGGATGGTGGAAGAGGATAGATGCCTGAAGGAGTCAGGCAAGGCGAAGAACTAAGCAGGGGTGCAGTCTGGGGTAGCGGCGGAGGACCAAGTGGAGGGGGAGTCTGGTGGGGGGAAGGGGTTCCAATGAAGAAAGAGTTCCAAGAGGGGGGAAGAGGTCCGGATGTGATGTCCGGTTGAGCGTACAAGGGAGGGCTCTGATGAGTCCATGACTGCCTCCTGGGGAGTGAACTGAAGGTGGGCACAATGGAATGGTGAGAATGATCGGGGGAAGAGTGAGCTGGTGGGGTGTGAGGGTGACGGTTCGACAGTAGCAGTAGAAGGGACGGCGAGGGTGGTTGGTGGGGACTCGGAAGCAGACATGGACCCTGGGCGTGGGAAGGAGGAGGTCGGATAGGTGAATGTGGATGAGGGTGGGATTTTCAGGAAGGAAGGGAACATGCACGTTCACCAGGACATTCCCAAAGGAAAAGGGTTGTGGCTGGTAGGTCACAGAAGGAAAGTGGAAAGTAATGCCCAGGGGGTCAACTGTGATGGGGGAAAGGAAATGGGTGACTGGGGATGGGAAAAGATGCTGGAGTGCACAAAAAACTGAACACAGACCATGCTGTCCAAATCGAAAGTGAAACGATAGTAATGATGGGCGGGTTCAAGTGCTGCATGGGAGTGTGATCAGTGGGTGGGCGGAGATGCAAGTCAGCTCAGATGGACAATTGAAAGTGAACCCCAGCAGGCAGCATTCAAAATGCTCAGGACATTGAGGTGAGCCTGATATGCAAGGGATCCACGCGCATGGGAAAAAAAATGCACGAGCCTCCGAAAAGCCTTGTCTCACACACACACACACACACACACACATAGTTCTCCCTCCAGAATCACTCATTGGCCAGCTTCTCCCTCCGCAGTGACAGAGGACACAGTTGAGGGGGTCACAGGCAAAGGGGACTCAGAGGGAGCGGTCAGCATCTGAGATTCCTGAGTGGATGACTCAGAGGTGTCCAGCTATTGTTCCTCCTCCCTTCAGGTGTCTTGGGGCCCTGGCCTGACTCCTTGAGGGGAAGAAGCACCAGGAGGGACATTGAGGTGCCCCGTTTCCTTCTTGTGTTACCACTGCAGGAACTCACCCATGGCTCCCATGATGGAGTGTAGATCTGCACACATCTCCATGTTCTGCGGGACCAGGGTGTCCATGATGTCCGTCATCCTCTCCTTGGGGACCTCCATACAGGCACATGTGGGCACCATTTTGTCAGAAAACAGGCGCTCCTCTGACTCGGGTGCCACTCTGATGAAGGCTTCCAACAGTTCTGTGTGATGTTCCCCTGCTTTCTGCTGACATTCCACGATGAGTTGGGAGGTCAAATCCAGAGGCTTGTCATCAGACTTGATGCATCTTACTCAGCAGTCCTCCAAAAGCCGGGGAGCTCGGCCAAACCTGCCTCATCCTGCTGCAGACATGTATTCGTGCAGTGACCACCAGATTATGAACTGGAGCCTACTCTAGATCTAGATCCCACCAAGGTGTGTGCCTCTGGTGGAGGGTATGGGGAAGCACTGTGATGGGTCTTCCAGGCTGCTTATTTCCAGCTCTTCAATGGAGAAGTGTCCTCTTGGCTGGAGATGAGGACATAGATTGAGCTGAGGGACTGACTGGCTAAGGGTATTGCTCGCTTGGTAGAGCTCCCTATGAACCAAGGTAGAGATAATTAGTGCATGGCAGCAGAGTCAAAAGCAGGAGAGAGAGCACTCACATTTGCATTGAGAGGGAGATGAAGTGATTCAGGATCCTCACAAGGGTGTTCACCATCAACCTCACCATCAGCACAGGCACGGTCCATGTCCTCACCAGTCAGCGCAATGGCACACTCCTCAACGTGAGTGAGGGGCCTAATATTGGGCCACTCCAGCTCCTGGTCTGGGACCTCTCTCTGCTGATGTGATCAGGCTTCTCCTGTGTGGAAACAAATGGAGACAATGTGAGCCGGACACATGACACTTGGAATGTTTGTGTGGTGAGCGGAGCCATGGACAGGAGGAGGACGCAAGCTCAAGAGGATATGGGCCTGATGGAGATGTGAGGGTGTGTGTGAGAGTTAGTAGCATTGTCCCTTGAGGTTTGAGATTCCTGTGGACATGTAATGGATTTGCGAATGTGTGAGTTGAGAGTGATGAGAAGAGTGACTTACCTTGGTGGAGAATGAGACCATTCATCCTGTAGTGTCACTGGGTGGCTGTCCTCTTTTGCAAGGCATTGGCGCTGACCAGCGCTGCCACTACTCCCATGCTGGATTGGTGATGCAGCCGCCCATTCTTCTGCCAGAACAGGAGTAGAGAACATCACAGTTGGCTCCCATGGCGTTCAAAAGGTGTTCAAGGGACTCTTCACTGAAGCGGAGGGGGAGCTGCAGTCTTTTTACCTTTTGGGACTATCCTGTCTTCTGTGCAGCAGTCGTGCGCTGGAAGCACCGAGAGGTGTGCACACAGCTGCACTTTAAGTATGGCACCCGGCATGATGAAGCAGTGAGGTGATGGCATGGCAGGCGAATGAGAACCCGCCCACCATCGAATATCATGTTTCCCAGGAATGCATAATTGTTACAGCGGGTTTGGGACGAAACGGTGTGAGAAGCCGCCATTGGGGATGAGAGATAAAACGGCTATTTACCCACCCGCTACCGCACTTAGTGCAAATCTGGGAAGATAGTGTTTTCTACAAGGGCTGCTCTTCGTCCTCAAAGGTACTTTCTTTAAAGAGGCAATCACCTTCACATCATAATCACAAGATGTATGTACTAATATGAGGGTACCCGTATGCTTATAAAGTTGTCATTTCCTTTTCCAAAGGTTAAGATGGCCTACACAAATATTACTGAATTACAACCAGGGGAGGAGCAGCAGCACTGAAAATCTTGAGCGCAAGTGAAAATAAAACACTGCAAATCATGGGCAGGCAGAGAGGAGAAACTGTGAGAGAAGGAGGTGAAGATGTTAGAAGCGAGCTGACAATAGATTGGTAAAAAGCTGGGAAACGCTTATCAGAGATAATCTCAGATTTACATAATTCTCAAAGTACTGTATTGCTTTTACATGTAGCCACTACTTCCTCGAAGTGTGAAAGGTTAAAAAAGCTCTTCTTTGATACACATCATGGAAGTGGGGGTGGAATCTATAATCAGAGGCACTTTGATGATGACCACCCAGGGCCTCCCACTGCTGAATTAGCTGCTTGATCTACTATGTTCAGAATAGACAGCATAGGGACACAATGCAAGATCATTCATACTTTGGGTGAATGATGTTTGAGCATAAATTATAACGGTTGGAATCCTAAATATTCAAAAATATAGTAGTCAAATACAGGGAAAGAAATATATTGTCTGTTCTGAACTTCTGAGGCAGCTACATCATTTGAATTACTAGAACTTAGTTCTAGTGAAATTCACTGTGATCAAAATCTGTTTCAGAATTAATCATTAAGAACATTAGGGGCAGAATCTTATGGGTTATGGGGCTTCCTGTCCCGCCACTCAAAGGGTCAGTGGGGAACACACCCCCCACTGATGTCAGTTGCCCCACAGTCATTAAAGCTCTGAGATTTCTATCCCTCATTCAGGAGGAAGTCCCACATCAGACAGCTGCCAGCCAATCAGATTGACTGGCAGCTCTGTAGTCCCAGTAGCGCCCCCAGGAGTGTTGTCCACTGCTGGGACTACAAGCGATCTCCAGATTTTAAGTGTCAGAGCCCACATGACCAGATAGGTGCAGGACTAGAGGGGAGACCAGAGGTGGTGGAGACAGGGGTGTGGGGTTCTTGATAGAGATGCCAGTGTGTGAGGGAACACCGGAGGGGACAGACCTTGGAAGGGAGGGGGAGTGCCCTGACCTGGAAGGTGGGTCAGTGATGGAGGCGAGATCCCACTTTTCCCACCCGAGGCCCAGGCAAGGTAATCTGCCGAGCTGCCCCACCCACTACACCCCCCTACCCAACCATACCTGAACTCCTCACTTAGGAGCCTCAGTTGGGGTGAGGGAACATGGAAGAACCTAGATTGTTTTGAGCTGTCACCATACTTTGATGTGGTTTTACTTACTCTATGAGTGACATGTAGATACTTTAGAAATTTTCTTGAAACTATTTATTAAAAACTATTTACAAAGACTTCATGGTAAGGACATGGTTCCATGGACACAGGTTATTCTGTTTCTTGCTGTCTTGGAGTCTCTTGGTCATCTGACCCTGAAGTCGTACAGACATCATCATTAGCATCATTATCTCACGAATAGAACCATGAGCCCTTTACTCTACATGGGCCTCGTCTGATCCCCCAACCCCATAAAATTGCAGTCGGGTTGGGGGTGAGTGTGAAAGCCACCCAGGGAACTTTAGCGCCCACCCACATGCAAACGTTGGTGGGGAGCTATAAAAGTCTGCCCTAGATTTTGCTTTTCACTGCATCTTAATGTAATTACTCAACATTATACTTAAAGCAAATCTCAATTTAAATCAACACATCAAAAAAGACTAAAAAAGAATTCTGTAACAAATTTCTCAGAATGTTTCTCCCTGTAAGTACTGAATTCTCTTTTTAAACAGGCATTCCTTTCTGCTCCTTTCTGCTTTACTCCTTGTAGTTGCATCAACAGTGACATCTATTGCAGCTAACCTGTGCTGACATATTTTTAGAAACATAGAGCCTCCTCCAGAGGTCCCCAGCATCACAGATGCCAGTCTTCAGCCAATTCAATTCAATACATGTGATATCAAAAAACAGCTGAAGGCACTGGATACTGCAAAAGCTTTGGGTCCTGACAATATTCCAGCAATAGTACTGAAGACCTGTGCTCTAGAACTTGCCGCACCCTTGCTTAGCTGTTCCAGTACAGCTAGAACACTGGCATCTACCTGGCAATGTGGAAAATTGCCCAGGTATGTCCTGTACACAAAAGACAGGACAAATCCAACCCGGCCATTTACCCTCCCATCAGTCTACTCTCGATCACCAGTAAAGTAATGGAAGAGGTAATCAACAGCGCTACCAAGCTTAGCTTAGCAATAACTTGCTCACTGATGCTCAGTTTGGGTTCAGCCAGGGTCACTCAGCTTCTGACCTCATTACAGCCTTCGTCCAAACATGGACAAAAGAGCTGAATTCCAGAGGTGAGGTGAGAGTGACTGCCCTTGAAATCAAGGCAGCATTTAACCAAATGTGGCATCAAGGAGCCCTAGCAAAACTGGAGTCAATGGGAATCAGGGGGAAATCTCTCTGCTGGTTGGACTCATACCTAGTATAAAGGAAGATGGTTGTGATTGTTGGAGGTCAATCTTCTCAATTCCAGGACATCAATGCAGGATTTCATAAGGGTAGTGTCCTAGGCCCAACCATCTCCAGCTGCTTCAACAATGACCTCCTTCCTTCCATCATAAGGTCCAAAGTAGGGATGTTCGCTGATGATTGCACAATGTTCAGCACCATTCGTGACTCCTCAGATACTGAAGCAGTCTATGTCCAAATGCAGCGAGACCTGGACAATATCCAGGCTTGGGCTGACAAGTGGCAAGTAACATTCAGGCCACACAACTGTCAGGCAATGACCATCTCCAACAGGAGAGAATCTAACCCCCGCCCCTTGATATTCAATGGCATTACCATCACTGAATCCCACACTATGAACTTCCGGGGGGTTACCATTGACCAGAAACTGAATTGGGCTAGCCATATAAATACTGTAGCTACAAGAGCAGGTCAGAGACTAGGAATCCTGTGGCAAATAGCTCACCTCCTGTCCAAAGCCTGTCCACCATCTACGAGGCACAAGTCAGGAGTGTAATGGAATATTCTCTGATTGCCTGGGTGAGTGCAGCTTCAACAACACTCAAGAAGCTTGACACCATCCAGGAAAAAGTAGCCCACTTGATTGATCCACAAACCTTCACTCCCTCCACCACCGAAGGACAATGGCAGCAGTGGCACCATCTTCAAGATGCACTGCAGAAGTTCACTGAGGTTCCTTAGGCAGCACCCTCTAAACCCACAACCATTATCACCTAGAAGGCCAAGCTCAGCAGATAGATGGGAACACCACCACCTGCAAGTTTCCCTCGAAACCACTCACCATCCTGACTTGGAACTATATCGCTGTTCCTTCACTGTTGCTGGATCAAAATCCTGGTACTCCCTTCCTAACAGCACTGTGGGTGTACCTACACCACATGGACTGCAGCAGTTCAAGAAGGCAGCTCACCACCACCTTCTCAAGGGCAATTAGGGATGGGCAATAAATGCTGGCCCAGCCAGAGATGCCCACATCCCGTAAATGAATTTTTAAAAATGCATTTTAGTGTGTTACTTATTTAATATGAGCAGTACATTGGAACATAAATGAATGCCCATTCATGCAGGAATGGCTGATAAATATAGGACTCCTGAGATACAGCAACACAGAAAAAGGACATGGTACCACATCAAGCCCATGTGAACTCATGCTTCAGGCCCATTAGCTAAGAAAGCAGAGATTGATTCTTCCTTGATATAACCCGATCAGAAAAACCACCTTTTATCAGAAACTGTTCTGTGTCTAGATTTAGAATTGTGATCAATGAGCTGGTAATAAAACTGATGCCCCCTACACACATTATCATAGCTGAACATCTACTATTGCAACCAACTACAATGGGAAGCAGAATTTCTGCTTTCACTGAGAGTGCTATACAATTGTGAAAGACTTTGGAGAAGCCAGACTTCAAGGTTTGCCATTGATATCTGGGCAGCAGATATTGATAAGTTTTCAGTTTGCTAAGAATTATCAGGGAGATGATTGTCTATCAGGGGATGGTAAAACTTTTAGTCAGGCAGTATCAGAGAAACAAAGGAAACAGATAAATTCCTATCAAGCACATAGAGATATGATAAAAGCAGAATCTGATACAGGAGTCAACAGCTAGTCATACAGTGGTCATGCTAAGTAGATTAATGGATCTTCCACAATCTCTGGTTCAATACCCCATTAAGCAACATAGATGACTATGTGGGGGGTAGGATTAGTAAGTTTGCGGATGACACAAAGATTGGCCAGGTGGTTAACAGTGAGGTTGAGTGTCTTGGGCTACAGGAAGATATAGATGGGATGGTCAAATGGGCAGATAAGTGGCAGATGGAATTTAACCCTGAAAAGTGTGATGTGATACACCTTGGAAGGAGTAATTTGACAAGGAAGTATTCAATGAACAGCATGGCACTAGGACGTTCTGAGGAACAAAGGGTCCTTGGCGTGTGTGTCCATAGATCTCTGAAGGCAGAGGGGCATGTTAGTGGGGTGGTGAAAAAGGCATATGGGACACTTGCCTTTATCAATCGAGGCATAGATTACAAAAATAGGGAGGTCATGTTGGAGTTGTATAGAACCTTGGTGAGGCCACAGCTGGAGTATTGTGTGCAGTTCTGGTCACCACATTATAGGAAGGATGTGATTGCACTGGAGGGGGTGCAGAGGAGATTCACCAGGATGTTGCCTGGGATGAAACATTTAAGTTATGAAGAGAGGTTGGATAGACTTGGGTTGTTTTCGTTGGAGCAGAGAAGATTGAGTGGGCGAGGTGTACAAGATTATGAAGGGCACGGACAGGGTGGATAGGGAGCAGCTGTTCCCATTAGTTGAAGGGTCAGTCACAAGGGGGCATAAGTTCAAGGTGAGGGGCAGGAGGTTTAGGGGGGATGTGAGGAAAAACTTTTTTACCCAGAGGGTGGTGAGAGTCTGGAATGTACTGCCTGGGATGGTGGTGGAGGCGGGTTGCCTCACATCCTTTAAAAAGTACCTGGATGAGCACTTGGCACATCATAACATTCATGGCTATGGGCCAAGTGCTGGTAAATGGGATTATGTCAGCAGGTCAGGTGTTCCTCACATGTCAGTGCGGACCCGATGGGCCGAAGGGCCTCTTCTGCACTGTGTGATTCTGTGATTCTGTGAATGTGTTAATATCAACTGTAGTTCATGTACTGACAGGACAAATGTGGGTTTTGGATCTAGTTATAATCTGCTCAGTGAGGATCTTTGGAGATCCTGAACTACAACATTAACAATTTACATTTCTGGAGTTCTCCTCACATGCAAAGATATATACCAGATCATTATACAGAGTGGTGATACACCAAAAGTGGCAAAGGAAAAGAGGAGCTCAGGATTGAAGGCACAATCAAAGGTATAGGTACCAAGAGAAACATATTGAAGAGAGTTATGAAGCAGGTAAAGGAGGTGACACAGCAGAGGTTTTGGGAGAGTTTCAGAGAATGGGGCACTATGGTTGAAATATTAACCATTGGTGGCAGCAGAGGGAGCAGGAATCATGCATGTGGACCATTGTTAGAGGAGCAAAGGATATATTTAGGGAGCTTCATAACACATATGGCTCGCTGAGATTACTGAGGCTGATGGGGAGAAGTTATTGAGGAATGTAAAGAAAAGGAAATGGATCTTAAAGTCAATTCACTGAGGTACATGGAAATGATGAAGCGAGGACAAGGGCCATGGATGTAAAAGTGAGTTGCGGATGAGGACGTGGCACTAGCACGTTGTATGCGTTGTAATTGGTGGAACATGGAGGCAGAGAATCTGGAAAGCAGATTATTAGAGAAATCAAGCCTTGTGATAGTAAAGACACAGTTAAAGGTTTCTGCAGCAGATATAGAGAAGTATGGACAGAGATGAATGTCTTTTCAGTGAAAGAACGCAAACTAAGGATTAACTCTCGATACCTCTAGTTGACTTTTATGATTTAAGATGACTGAGAAAATGTGTTTCCAGTTTCATGAATCATGTAAATCAGAAAGAAAGTTAATTAACAACCAAATAACATGAGCAAAGGCAACATTATTCAAAAGCTCACATAATCCTTTTCAGCTGTGTTGGCTATTTCATGAATGATCTTTATAATTCACCATTATTGTGAAATATATTCTATTTATTTCAAGTATATTGAGGATTTTGTAAAAAAAGCCACTTAAGCAACGTTCTTTTCTAAAGTTTTATATTGCCCGCTTTTGCACAAAGGAGTGATGACTGACAATTAACCTACATTGCTACTCTGTTGTCACAGGGCATTAATACTAAGGAACCAATCTGTTTAAGTGCCAAATGTTTACTTGAAGCCCCTTAAAGGGATAAAAGAATAGGGATTAGTGGAGAGCTGTAAAAGTGAAACAGAAATGAAACACAGGGTGGGGGTGGGGCAGGGATGAATTTTAGCCTCAGGTGGGAGGTTAATATGTTAAAAACCTGAATTCTGACCCAAACCCATCTCTGCGCCTAATATTCAATCAGTTCTGTTGAAGGGTCATGAGGACTCGAAACATCAACTCTTTTCTTCTCCACCGATGCTGCCAGACCTGCTGAGTTTTTCCAGGTAATTCTGTTTTTGTTTTGGGTTTCCAGCATCCGCAGTTTTTTGTTTTTATCTCTGTGTTTAATTGACTGCCACTCCTCCTCAAGAAATGCCTACCTTGAAGAAGCTTTGTTCCTCTCTGCGCCTAATATTCAATCAGTTCTGTTGAAGGGTCATGAGGACTCGAAACGTCAACTCTTTTCTTCTCCGCCGATGCTGCCAGACCTGCTGAGTTTTTCCAGGTAGTTCTGTTTTTGTTTTTTTCACTTCCAGACTTAATGGAGGTGTGTTGTGTGTAGATGCCCAACTCACTCCAAAGAAGCAAGCTTCATTGTTATTCAACATTGAAATGTAATGCTGGATGGCAGCTACACCCAATGACTGTTGCATTCAGGAAGTAAGTGCCTTTTTACTTACCTGCAAGATCCAGCATACCTGCCTGGTCAGCACCTAGCGATCGGCCACCAGGCCCTCAGATTCTCCCCAATCCAGACCTTCCCTGTAAGGCCTCTGACATTCCTCATCAGGTCGCCAATCCCCCCTGCCCCTCACATCTTTCAATTCCCCCCGCGCAGGCCTCCAACACCCACCCTCAAACCCAGGATCTGACCACCGTATCCTTGTTTGGGGCTCTGGGACACCTACCCCACCCCGGCTCAACCCCCTTCCCCAAGATTGGCCAACCATCCCCCTGCCTCAGAACCCCCATACCCTCGGATTTCCCCCAAATCACCCCTGGAGCACAAGCCCAACTTGTCCTGCCACTTCCACTGAACTGCCAAATTAGGCTGGTTTGCAGAAGGGAACCAGTCAGTGAAGTATCTCTCACACACACACACTGTAGAGTTAAAACACCATAGCATGCAGGGAACCCCAACTTTCCATTCCCATGTGCCTTAGCATTCCCCATACTCCTGGCAGCACAAATAAGTTAAAATCCAGCCCACAGTCTTAAAGAAAATTAATATAGGCAAGAAATATACCATAAGCAAACTGGAAGAAAGTAAGAAACAATTGTAATACAAATATCAAAATTCATCCAGGAAAATCATGTATTCAACTGACTGCTTTGAATTCCCTAAACCTCTCGTCTACCTCTCTCTTTCTTTAAAATGTTTCTGCAAACCTACCTCTTGACCAAGTCCTGTCCAACTGTGTCTTAAATGTTGCTTGGGGTCAAACTTTTTTCATAACTTTCCTGTGAAGCACTTTGGGATGTTTTACCAAGTTAAAAGCGCTACACAAATGTAAGTTGCTATATTTAATAAGTGAAAATATATTTTGCAGCATTAACGCATTTGGTAAAAAAAATCTAAGGTATTTTGTCAGTGTAACAGAAGCTCCATAACAGTGCAATTAAAAAAACACTGGCAATGTGCAGTGAGTGTACCAGAAAGTCGGGAAAATAAGATTATGTAAGAGAGGAATTTTCTGTACAAGTTTGTCAGGGTTGACATTTTTTGAAGGGCAGCATAAAACCCTGGCTGCTGGTTTAGTGGATGTTAAAATAATTAAAAATAGTGCAGGGCTCCTGATATTTGTTTCAGATTTTGATACCCAACCTTTATTAGTGTCTGTAGGAAGAGGTTAGTTGCCTACTGAGGGCTTACCCAGTGTTAGTTTAGCAGGCAGAAATAAGACAACAGAGGTTTCAGCAGCTGAACACAGCACAAGTTGTGGACACTACTGAATCAGATTCAGCACAAGCTGGGACATGTTGAAAGTTTCTACAATGTGGGCCAAGATAAATCATCACTTTTTAATCTTATTACAATTATAGACAAAGGAGAAACATCTATACTCTTTTTTGCATTACATAAATCACTTTTGGGCAGCATATCAGAACATTAAGTTCCCTTTCCCAAAACTGATGTTCCAACCAAAAATTACTTTGGATGACTTTCTGTTTATAGCCGGTACAGTTTTATCTGATATCACTCAGTACATTGAAGAGTTTAAAAGTAACAAACAAATAATGTGCTGTATTTATTTTAATAACTAATATCATTGTTTTGACACTTATTTAATGCTAATGGAGACAGTGTTTATACTCGTTAGAGAATGTGTAACCACGCTACAATTACTATAGCTTACAGAATGATTTAACTTATTGAGTAACAGTATGGGTAAGCCCTTTCTCCATTAGTGTTTTCCATCTGTCATAGTAGCATGAGAAAAACTAATATCATTGCACGTACAAAGACAGATTTTAAGATCTGGAATGGCCTTTCAGAACATTAGCCATTGAATGTCACTCTATTGGTCCAGGTTGGCCAGCCCACTTGTTTTCTTTCTGTACAGAGAGATGTCTTCAACTTGAAACCACTCCATAGTTACAGTTAAGATAAAATTTGCCATATGGAATAGCACAACTGTAAACACATTTCCTAGCTTCTGATACATAGCCCATTGCAGCTATGCCCCAAAATTATACCAGCATGGTACCAATATCAATTATCCAATAGTTACTCCTTTATTATTGTTTAAAGCTGCAGTGCCTCCACCAGGAAGTGTTTGGCAAACGCTTGTCTTTCAATTGTTTAGAAGCATGCAACACAACAGTGTAAGTCAGCGTGAAATACATCATGGCGTTTCTTGTAAAAAGAGCTCCTTTCTCTCCCGAAACCAGTAAAATGTTTATTTCTAAATATTTTCTCTTAAAGACTGTGCCCCTTTAACCAATGTGTGAATGACCAGGACTTGATCTGCAGCTGCCTTCCTGAAGGTATTCATTCACTAATAATCAGATGATAGAACCAGAAAAGCTAACAAATATAGAGAACCATAAATGTTAATAAATCCAATTCAGGAGAACTTCCTTTACCCAGAGAGTGGTTAGAGTGTGGAAAGTACTACCACAGGGAGTAGCTGAGGTAAATAATAAATAGCAAACAGCAAGAAGGCAGCAGGATGACAAGATGGGAGTAAGTTATTGCTCTTATTTAACTTACTCTTCCCACCCCCATCTGCTTTCCGCTAGGCAAGGTGAGTTAAAATTGGGACTTTTAAATGACAATTCACTCCTTACCCTTTTTGAAGTTAATTAGGGAGGCTAATGTCACAAATGATCTCATATGCAATCATCCACCGTGATACTGCACATGCCTGCTTTGGCAATAGAGTTTGGTGTTCAGAAGTTGCCCCTCCTTTCATTAGACAAATGAACTGATTCTTGTAAATTCACCCTGAAGGGGAAACCTGAGCGTAAATGTCAATCAAGACTGGGATTTGAACACTGGTCACATCATCAAGAGTCCAGTAGTTCTGGTGTTGTAGTTATCAGGCTATCTGCAACTGCTTAGTATATTTCTCATTCCTTCCCATTTTACACAAGGTTCAGAGGAACGGTTTCAGTCATAAACTAGACGCTGGAACTCACAAAAAAATTGAGGTGGAAAAATAGGAAGTTTCTTTGCTAAATATTTGAAATGTGGTAATATTAAGCAACCATTTGTGTGGTTACATAATGTACCTGTGGGAATCAGTAGGTAGCAGAACGTAGAATCGTTAATGTGTCCACTGCCAGCTTTTGTATAGTACATGCCTAAACATGAGTTGAGGAGCAAACATACTCTATATGCTCTCAACAAACTTTCTTTCTGTCAAACAGCCAAAAGCAAGCTGGATTAAATACACTGAATGTGTGTATTTGTACAACCCAGCCTTTCCTACCACACCATTCACATGCTGCAGTGGTTATCTCTAATTTTACACTTGTTGTTAATTTATAACAAGGATAATACCAACAACAAAATGAAGACTATGTTTGTTTGACCTTAATATCCATGATCATGTTTTATCATAGCAAGCACTTGACCAACCCATCCTTCACTTCTGTGAAAGTGGCATTGGCAGCAGAAACAGGAGCATAGTTTCACCCATTAAATTCTGACCAAATCTGAACCACCTCTAGACCGGATTCAAACCACATATGAACCACTGTAATCACTTTGTTACTCTTTTCACTTCATGGCAAAGCTAAAAACATAGATAATCCCTGCAAGTTTTTTGTTTACTTTGCCATTTATAAAAACAAGTCTCTCAGCAGCCCTGAACTAGGGAAGGGATAAAATCAGCTGGGCCTCTCCCTGATTGCTGTCCTGAAAAATGTAAGACAAGATCAGGCTTAAATGTTGTATCTGCCACATTTGAAATTCTCATTAGCGATTAAAAATATATATTTTTTAAAACAATGAGAGATGTTTTAGTAAAGGTCTTTAGAATTTTGAATGGTTTCAATAGCATAAGTAAGGAAAGGTCACTTCTGCTGGTTGGAAATCAGTGATGGGAGATTATTAATTTAAGAATGTCACGTAGATCATAGCATATGAGGTTAGGAGAAATTTCTTTACAAAGGGTGGTTGGAGCATGGAAGAATTCTTTAAGGAGTGATTGAGGCAGAAACTACTGCATCTTTTGGCAGAAAGTTGGTTTAATTATTTGAAGCAGGGAAAGATACAAGGCTAAGAAGAGGACACAGGATAATGGCATTAGTTTTGGATTGCTCCAGCAATATAGCTAGCACAGCCATGTTGGCTTAAAATGTCTCCTTTTGTGCTGTAAAGATTACAAAGTAAAGTATCCACAGCACAAACAGAAGCCTTTTGGTCCAACAGGTCCATGCCAGTGTTTATGCTCCATGTGAGCCTCCTCCCACCCTTCTTCATCTAACCGCATCAAAATAACCTTCTATTCCTTTCTCCCTTATGTGCTTATCAGCCTTTCCATAAATACATCTATGCTATTTGCCTCAAATACTCCCTGTGGTAGCGACTTCCACATTCTAACCACTCTAGGTAAAGCTGAATTCCCTGTTGGATTTCTTAACAACTATGGTTCTCAATATTATCTTTCATGGTTCTAGATAATTAGTAAGTGAAGAGTTTGCTCTCAGTAATTTTTCCAGAGCATGGAAGACAATCTATCTCCTTTGTGATAGTAATGAATATCAAAAGGGGAATGGAAAAAAAAGTCAGTCACACAGTGAACCATTCAATATATATTTATAGAATATTTAATACTTCTCCCTCTTCATGTGAAAATAAATTTCCAATCAAGTTTTGTATTAACAGCCTGGCTGTTGCTCCAATGGCCTCGTTGATAAATTTCCTACCGGAGGGCTTCCCAAACTGGATTGCAACCAGATTTAGACATCATGATCTTCAAGGCAGCCATTGGAGCTCAGACTGAGTGCTAACAGCCGCAAGGCCCTTTCAAATGCTCATATTTTTTCTAACTAAAGGCATGGCCTAACAGACAGATCTTGTGAGGCCTGATTCTGCTTTAAAAAAGGCTGTGAAAAGGGTTTTGTTAAACAACCTGCAGTTTAAACACTTCCCACCATGCTCCACCATGCACCCCAGCTCGTGAGCAGCAGCTTTTGCCCACCTCTTCACCCCAGTCAGCAGCTGAAGGGCACCTGCCCTGCATGTAACCCTAAATTTTCACTCTGATGTCATGTGAGGTCTGGGCGTTAAAATTGTGTCACACCGGGAAAAAGTTAGGGAAGCACTGCCCGACCCAATGTGGATTCGAACCCTAACTACCGTTGCACTTAGGGGAAAATATTGGAAGGGCAGTGATTTACAGAAAGGTTGCCTGCTTAAGCGACAGATAGTGTTATGAGTTCTTTTTCTTTCAATTTTTTTCTATTACACTCTGTCATTGAGTACTCAGCAACATAGTTTCTCTTTGGAATAGCTGAATCATTGATCTTAGACTGTTAAGCCACACAGGGGTTAATTCAATTTACTTGCTTTTGCTATCCCGGTTGGAGTGCTGTCTACCTTTCTGGTATCCCTACTTTGATGTGAGGAACACTCTGTCTGGATTTGTAATACTGGTTAAGCGATGCCTCTAATGCAAATTAAAGTGGTTAAACAGCAGTTCCCAAAGCATACATTGCAGTATAGATTCTTTTGCAGTTCTGTCACATCTTCACAACAAATGCAAAATGAACCAAATGACCTCCTTCCTTGCTGAACTTTATTAAATTCCATGATTTTCCACTAGAACTTACAGTAGAAATATGATGCTAGTGACCAAACTGCATCATGGATAGATCGGCAACTGCTCAATGAGAAATTCATGCAATTACACAGAAGTGCCTAATCAGCACATTCAGGAAAAACAACCGTCAGTAGGAAGGAATCTTCCCCAATGCATTACAGAGATTGTAGGGAAAATATTATCTGCTGGCATCAAAGCAAAAATGTATTTATACACATTTCACAATACAGATGCATTTAGCAAGACTATATTCTCCCCCGTTCTAATTTGTCATTCCATGTCTAATTTGAAATATGATACTATGGAAGCACATGATAAGTAGATGAGAAAGGAATAGAGTATGCCACAGGCTTTAAGTAAAGGAGGGTGCGAGAGGTTCATGTGGAGTATAAGCAATGATTTGGAACATTTAACCTCAATGACATGTTTCTGTACTGTACAACTTATCTAGTGCTATATAAGGCAAAGGTGAAATGTGTACCAAACTTAGTGCCCAAATATTTTGTTACTGCTGTTATCTTATTCAAATTTAAGTGGTGCATATGGCACAATTGCAAACATGGCACTGTAAAAGACGCCATGAAGGAGCAGACTAATGTCTTGCATATACCCATGCAAAGCAGTTGCCTTTTTTTAAATCTTGCTTCAGGCATCCAAAAGAAGCTCAGTGACTTTTGATTACTTTGCACCCGCCAGGGTGGAAATGGACTCTGTACTTTGGGCACAAAACGTGAATCCTACTTCTGACATAATCACATTGAGGCAATTTACTGTAATTCCTTCAGCGATATTGAATCAGCTGCATAGTACAGGGTGTTTCACATCATCTCATGGTATTGATAGGCAAAGTGCCACACAACAGGCATGAGGTACTAAGCAATATTTAACTGTGCATAAGGAGATATACGTAACACATTGTTCAACATATCCAGTATCAGATGCAACATATCATGCGATCCATCATCCATGCTGGGAGCAAGGAGGCACGAAAATGAATTTTGTAGTGAGGAATTGAAATAAGACAAAATAATAGAGATACGGAGCAGTATTTTCCACTCCAGAAACGAAGTGCCCATCCGTTGCAATGGCGACTTTCAGTGCCGGATCGCCCACTTTTCAGTTCATTCCATATACATTAACAGAAAGTACATCAGATCCCATAGCAGGCTGGGCTGCAATTAGCCTGCCTCACTGTGACCTCATCGGATCAGCTTCCTGGGTGCCATATTTAAACAGCACCTGCGCATTTCATTCACACTCTGCAGCCCCAAAGGCAAGAAGCTGAGTGCCCCCAAACTCAGTGACAGAGCACTGAGGGTTCTTATGGACACTGTGAAGGTAGAAGGAGGTCCACCAACCTCATCACACCAGCTTGGGAGGAGGTGGCCAATGCAGTCAGTGCCAACTCTGTGTGCAGGATATCCACCATCCAGTGCAGAAAAAGGATGAATGATCTCATCCATTCAGCCAGGGTAAGTCAACCTTCTCCTCATTCTCAGCTCACACTCTCATAAACCCATCAGACCTTCGCAGGGTGACATCCACTGACTCTCTCTCTCACACACCTTGACATCTTCATCTCCTGTGTAGCTCATGTCCTCAGCCCTTACACAGGTCCACTTAGCACCCACACAAAGCAGGCATCCATATTATATGCCTCACCATTTGTCCTGCTCACAGTCTGTCCAACTGTTTTTATGCAGGACAAACTCACCCAAAACAAAAGGGAGAGATCCCTGACAGGTGAGGGGATGCCTGAGCGCAGGCCGCTCACAGTTTGAAGAGCATGCGGCAGAGCTAGCCAGAGAGGGCCGGGACCGTGCTTGCGCCAATGCTGAGACCAGCAGCTCCCAACCAAGTGAGGACTCAACACCAACTCAACGTTCAACCAACGATATCGAGAACACTTATAATGTTGCTGACTTGCAGCCAATCACTAATAATCTGTTCTCTCCTTGAAAGTGAGAAACGCAAGAGGGACAGTGGCAGCCAGTCCCTCAGTCCCAGTCCCCAGACCACTTCAGATCCTCATCTACTACTAGACATACTAGATGAAGGCCTATCATAGCATTCACCCACACCCTCCACCGGTGCAGATACACAGAACCCCCAGCCAGAGGAAATATCATCCCTGCATCCAGTCTGTCCATCCCTGTCAGAATTTTATATGTTTCAATGAGGTCTCCTCTCACTCTTCTAAACTCCAGTGAACACAGGCTTAGTCGGCCCAATCTCTCCTCACAGGGCAATCTTGCTATCCCAGGAATCAGTCTGGTTAACCATTGCTGCACTTCCTCTGTAGCAAATGTAGTCTTTTCTTAGGTAAGGAGACCAAAACTGCACACAATACTCCAGGTGTTGTTTCACCATGGCCCTGTACAGCTGCAGTAAGACATCTTTGCTTCTGCACCTCTCGCAATGAAGGCCAACATACCATTTGCCTTCTTAACTGCTTGCTGCACCTGCATTCTTGCTTTCAGTGCTTAGTGGTCATGGACACCCAGGTCCTTTTGTATATCAACATTTCCCATCAACGTTTCCCAATCTATCACCATTTAAATAATATTCTGCCATTCTGTCTTTCCTACCAAAGTGGATAATGTCACACTTATCCACATTATACTGCTTCTGCCATGTATTTTCCCATTCACTCAACCTGTCTAAATTGCTTTGAAGCCTCTTAACACCCTTCTCATTGTTTACATTCCCACCAAGTTTCATGTCACCAGTAAACCTGGAAATATTACATTTGGTTCCTTCCTCCAAATCATTGATAATCATTGTAAATAGCTGGAGCCCAAGCACTGATACCTGTGGTAACCCACAAGTCTTTGCCTGCCAATCCGAAAAAGGCCCATTTATTCCTACTCTCGGTTTCATCTCTGCTAACCAATTCTCAATCCATGCCAATATATTACCCCCAATCCCATGTGCTTTAATTTTACACACTAATCTTTATGTGGGACTTTATCAAAAGCTTTCTGAAAATCCAAATACACCACATCCACTGGTTCTTCCTTATCTAATCTGCTAGCTATGTCCTCAAAAAACTCCAGTAGTTTTGTCAAACATGATTTCCCTTTCATAAATCCATGTTGACTTTGCCTAATCCTGTTGAAATTTTCTAAGTGTTCTGTTACCACATCTTATATAATAGACTCTAGTATTTTCCCTACTACTGTTGTTAGGCTAACCAGTCTGTAATTCATTGTTTTGTCTCCTTCCTTTTTCAAATAGTGAGGTTACATTTGCCATCCTTCAATCTGCCAGGACTGTTCCAGAATCTACAGAATTTTGGAAGATGACAACCTACACATCCACTATTTCCGTGGTCATCTCCTTTAGTACCCTGGGATGTAGATTATCAGCCCCTGGGGATTTATTGGCTTTCAGTTCCATTAATTTTTCTAGCACTATTGTTTTAGTAATACTAATTTCCTTCAATTCTTCCTTCTCGCTACACCTATGGTTCCCTAGTATTTGTGGGAAGTTATTTGCATCTTCCTCTGTGAAGGCAGAATTAAAGTAGTTGTTTAATTGCTCTGCCATTTCCTTGCTCTCTATTATACATTCTCCTGTTTCGGGCTGTAAGGGACCTACATTTGTCTTTGCTAATATTTTTCATTTTACATACTTAGAGAAGCTTGAAAGCTTACTCTCATAATCTATTTTCCCCTCTTAATCAATATCTTGGTCCTCCTTTGCTGAATTCTAAACTGCTCCCAATCCTCAGGCTTGCTACTTTTTCTAGCAACTTTATAAGACTCTTCTTTGGATCTAATACTATCCTTAATTTCTTTTGTTAGTCATGGTTGGGCCACTTTTTCTATTATGCTTTTGCGCCAGAAAGGAATGTATAACTGTTGCAATGCATGCATTTGTTCCTTAAATGTTAGTCACTGTCTATCCACTGTCATGCCTTTTAATGAAGTTCCCCAATCTGTCTTAGCCAACACATGCCTCATACTTTCATAGTTTTCTTTGTTAAGGTTGAGGACCCTAATTTCATATCGGACTACTTCACCTTCCATCCTAATGAAGAATTCTGTCATGTTATGGTAACTGTTCCCTAAAGGACCCTGCACAACAGGATTATTAATTAACCCCTTCTCATTGCACAATGCCGAATCTAGGATGGCCTGTTCCCTAGTCAGTTCCATGACGTACTGGTCTAAAAAACCATCTCGTACACACTCCAGGAATTCCTGGGCTAATGTGGTTGCCCAGTCTACATGTGGATTAAAGTCACCCATGATTACTGTAGCACCCTTGAAATATGAATCTCTAATTTTCAATTGAATGCCATCCCCTACCTTAGCACCACTGTTTGATACTCCCACTAATATTTTCCACTCCTTTTTGCTTCTTAGTTCCACCCAGACTGATCCTACATCTAGATTTTCTGAGCCAATATCCTCTTTCACTATCGCACTGATTTCATCCTTAACTAACAATGCCATGCCACTCATTTTCCTTTTTGCCAGTCCATCCAAAATATCAAGTACCCTTGAATATTCAATTCCCAGCCTTGGTCACCTTGCAACCATGTCTCTGTAATCGCAATTATATTGTACCTGTTTACATTTATTTGTGCTGTTAATTCATTTACCTTATTGCAAATGCTCCGTGCAATCAGATACAGTGCATTAAGACTTGTATTTTTAACATTTTTACACATCTCTTCTATCAATGAGCATGTTGTGGCATGAGCAGCATTATACCTTTCCTAAGAGGCACTTTCAGGCCACCAGATGGGTGTCATCAGCCACGTCTTTAGCAGGTAGCCTTTGTCCCCAGGGAGCCAAGCCTTGATGTGCTGAGGTACCTCGACAATCTGCAGTATCTGTGATTGACTCAAGATGTACAGGTCATGGGAACTTCCTGGGTACCTGGCACATACCTGCGTAATGTGCAGGCCAGATGGTTGCAGACCAGCTGCACATTGAGAGAGTGGAACGCTTTCCAGCTGATCAATTGGAGTGGCTGCTGCCAGGAAGTTCTATATGGAAGTGCAGTTGATGGAATCAAAACTCAGTGCTCTCGCAGCCTGGCTGGCTTCATCTCACGAGAACTGCATGTAATTGTGCGCCTTGATAAAAATGGTGTCCGTAACCTCCTGTATGCACTTGTGTGTAGAAGCTTGAAAGATCCCGCAGAGGTCCCCAATGAAGCCCTGGAAGGAGCCACTTGCATTGAAGTTCAGATTGGCAGTGACTTTGAGAGCCACTGACAATGGATGGCCTCCTGCAGCTTCAATTCTTCATGGAGAATGTGGCAGACGTGAGCCACCACTTCCCTAGACATGAGGTGGTGTCGAAGGAACTGTCTCTCGCTCATCTGGAGGTATGCGAAGAATCTTCTGTACACCCTTGGTCTGGCCAGACACCTACGCTCAATGGCTCTGTGAGCCTCAGCTTCTGAGATCTGAAAGGGCTCCACTGCCCCTTGCCCATCAGAGTGAGCCTCTTCCCTTTACTCAGCATGGTCTTGACATGCCCTTCTTCTCCACCTTTGCTGTTGCCTATATACCAGGAAGAATGCCACATTAGCTGGCACATCCAACTTTCCCTTGTAAACATCTCTGCAGGAACATTGGACAGAAAAATGGGTGAGGATTAGTCGCCAAAGGTCATCTTCCTGTCGCTAGCTAGAGAGTGCTGTGGCGCCAATGGGCTGCTTCAATGCCAGCCACTACATTCCCTTGGCAGTGCTATTACAGCCCTCAGGACCACCTGAAGTGCATCCACCACCACCAATGCACCTCCCTCCCCCAAACCCCACCCCCTGAACAGACTCTACTGAAATGACAGTGCTTTGGACAGGCGCTTGGATCTGCAAGAGGCACTGGGAGCCTCAGACTGGCCACTCTAAGACTGCATCCTTCAGTTTACACAACAGCCCAAATGACCGGTGAGGGAATAAGTGTATTTTTAGGGGGAAGGGGGAGGTGGGAAGTTCCCATCTCTGAAGCTGCCAGCTGCAAGGTTTAAAGATGATACGGCCAATCAGCATCTGTATTTTGTCCAGTTGCCCCCTTGTCTATTGGTGCCTTCTTAAAATCAGCATTTGCCAAGAGTGGGACCAAGGGTTTTTGCAAGGAGGTTGTTTAAAGGCCCAATTCGAAATTAGTCTCGCATAAAAGCACTACATAGTTAAGGCTCCAGATTCCCTCAATTGACATTGGAATGCTCCGAACATATCTCAGTTGTGCCTTCCTCTTCATTTGAAAATTTGGAATTTAGGAGGCTGCCCCTTCCACCGGCACACAAGTGCAATGGTTGACTCCTCCCACAAGCCCTGGGAACCCTACTCTGTGGATATTTTTCATACTTTTCTTTTTCAGCTGCATCATGGATTCAGGTTGGAAAACGGTGGTGCTGAAGTTCTACTATCAGACCAGCTTCAACCTTCTGCTGTGACTGTGGTAGTCCCCCTCCCCCTCCATCGTCCTGGAGGAGCATTATTCTCAGGTTTCCCTCCCCCATTTTCATAGTCATGGATATTACTGTCCTACCCCCTGAACACTTTGATGTTGATGTCCTTATGTCCCACTTAAACGTGGCCCCTCCCCATCTTGAGGCCTACTGCACTGTCACATACAGAGATTCCTCCCCTGTGAGACCATCGAGTGCCCGCCCTTACATTACCTCTTTCCCATCTATAGACTGCAGGTGCCTCCCTGACTGTGACTGTTCCATCTGTGGTCCAGTGTGAAGCCAGAAGCCCCAGATCAATGTGTGTGAGGGGCGACCATGCCCTGTGCACACCATGCTGGACACGGCTGACACAGAACTGACAGGCCCTCCTCCTTCCCGGACTGGGACAAGAACAGTCTTTCCAAGCTCAGCCATCTAAATTGTGTGCTTTGCCACAGAACAGCCTTTCCATTCTGGCCCCAACTAACTTTTGTGTTTCTGCACAGGACTGTCTTTCTGTTCCGGTCCTGAGCACACTTCTCCTCCCCTTCCCTTCCCAGCCCCCTCCCAGTGATGTGCACCCTTCCCCACTCTCCCCCACTGTCACATGCCTGTGTGGACCCTTCCCGAGTCGTCCCCCCTCTGAGTGATGTGTCTGCCTGCACCCTTCCCCAGTCTTCTCACCCTCCCAATCAAGCCTTTGTCCTCCCGTCCCTCCCAGGCTCTTCCCACCTTACCACTGGTCTGGAAATGAGAGCCTTGGCTCTGAATGCCCTTTGAGTTCCCTCTGGTCTTTCCTGCACAGCCTGGCATGGAGCTAGAGTAGCCACGAGTGCAGCGCAATGGATGGTAGACAAACGTACCTCGAAGTCATGAGTGAAGTGCAGGTCGCCAGGTGCACAACACTTATATCCAATTGTGAATCACACCAGTGTGGGCTTCTGATCAGGAGTGGGGACATGATTCTGGCAAACTAGCTGCATAATGAGCCTTCATGATATTTAAATCCATGCAAATACTGTTCCCAACAAGGCACAATTGGATACCCGAGCCATCATTAAAGTCGGGACCGGACAGCTGCATCCTGATTTTACAAAAACAGACTTTTGGCCTTCCTCCACATTTTCTGGACCTGTCCGCCATTACGCCCACCATTGGCAAGACCGACAAATCCCGCCCACGGTCTCATCAGAGTCACTGGTATCCACTGGTTTGGAGGGTACTTTTGGTGCCTGTGTGGCCCTGGAATCAGCACATTCAGTTCGGCAGTGGTGCAGATTTGGTAATGTATGGCAAGGGTGCCACAATACTGAGTCTATTTTTTTAAACTTGACCGACTTCCTGATTGACTGTTCAAATAAGTAAGCATGAGCTACTTGTGTTAGCAGAAACATCAGGATTATTTGCTTTATTGCACTTAATTTTACTGACTTGCCAACAGTACACATAACATTGCCATTCACAGTACAGTTTTTTATGGGTCATGTAAATAACCCAGTTTCACTTTATTTTCATGCAGTTTATTTGTAAAGCCAAAGTTGCCACTTGATAGTTAAATAACCAATGATAAATAAATACCAGTAAACAACATGTTAGCTACTAATACTTTCAATAGCAGACTAATCAGTCGCACTTTTTAACCAGACAGCCTCATACTCCCCTTCAACCTCACCACAAGGCAGACATATAGGGCGGAATTTAATATTGCTCTTGGGAGCAGGAAACAGGGCGGGCGGGGGAACTTAATTGTGTGGGAGGCGGAAAATCAGCTTCCCAGGATTGGGATTAAATGTTAGAATTAAGGTGCTGAATTGGAGGAGTATCAGGATTCCTGCCAACAAGTGGCGGTAACCTATTTGTAATGCATCAGCATTTCATGCATACTTAATGAAACACATGTTCGCTAAATTAAATGGTACCTTTGCAACTAAGTTGGCAGCAAATGAGAATGAAGTGCCTCCAGATTCACAACTGGTTAAGGTTGGCTTGCAGCAGGCAAGATAGTTTTTGTGGCAGGTTTGAACTAAGCAAGAGCACCTACAAGATGACGCTCCCGAGTTTGCAGGCTGGTGCCTCTCCTCCCTGTCGGTGCACAGTGAAACTTCCCAACTCGCGGAGGAGAAGGGGCACCTGAAGAGAGGTCAATGAGCCTTAGTCCCTCTCACCTAGCCAGCAACGTATAGAACCCATGGCCAGAGCAATGGAATGTAAGTACGTGTGCATATCCAGCAGCCACTGAGTGTTCTACTGGACCAGCTTTCCACGGCAGTTGCCAAACTCTCCATGGAGGAAGCCATTTGTTCACATACCAGAAATATGGCAGAACTCATGGCTTGGATAATCAGATCCTTCACTGGTCACACGAAGCTCTGCATCACCTCTGACATCTCTGCCAAATTTTTTCCCTGCCTGTTACAGCATCTCCAACAGGTTTCTTGCGGTCATCCCCTGATGATGCCTATCATCAGCATAGGACTCTGCACAGGCTTGGTCTCCATCAGCCCTTCAACTGATGGGGACTTCAGGTTTCACACCCTCATCAGCTGCTGCAACCTGTCTGAGATGTGCTCACCAGGTTGTGACCCCAAGTCTAATTGTGAACGCATTCCCACCAAGGTGACTGTCTCTGCACTGTTGGAGAGGGCGAGGGAATGATGTTATAGTGCAACCTCTGAGTGTTCCATGCCACCATCCTCAGGGATGGAGTTCTGGCCTGCACTGGCTTCAGTTATCATTTCTTCTGAATACAGGGATCTACAGTGGGGAACACAAAGAATTAGTTGAGGGTGAATCACAATCCCACTTCCCAGCACGTATCATGCGTGTATCCTGCATGCCCAGTTCTCGACACCAGGTTGGAGACATCCTCATTCTGTTGTCTTGACATTCTGGCCTTGCCGTTCACAATTGACTGACTGCCCTGCTCTCTCAACCACCTCCTCCTCTCCAGGGATCAATGTGTGGATATCAGGGACACCCCCACCTGTATCCAAGTGCTCCCTAGTATTATGCATTAGTGTTAGGCAGACCGAAGGATTGAGTGTCATCTCAATGGGCCCCTAACTCCTTAATAAACATGAACCCCAAGAGTGCTTATGGAACTTCCCTGCTAAGTGCTGCACACATGAACTGTGCTGCAACTGATACAACTTTCTCAGCATGAATGGGCTCCCACAAAATCAGTCTTCCTGTTCCATCTGGTACTGAGGCATTAAACACTAACTCCTGCCTGGACACCTCTCCACTTGCACATATACAATGATTAATGCCTTCATGAGAACCACTTTGCCTAAACTGCAAAGTGCCACCTACCCATGCAAGAGGTCATTGACCCTATTCTGGCATCGCACCCAATTTATCTTGTGGACCCTACAGCTGCTCACCTCCTCTGCAATCTCCATCTAGGCCACCTCGCTCAGGCAGGAGACTCTCTTGCTGCCATTGCTGGGAAACAGGACCTCCTATCTTCACGGACAGCCAGGAGGAAACCTGAAGGGAGGCATCACTAAACCGTGGGGCCACTCTTTTCTGCGTTGTGGCATTTGCCCACATTTGTATGGGGTGGCAGGCAGGCAGATGATAGGGATCAACAATGGAGAGAGGGTGGCAGCAGTGCCTGGGCTCCAAGGGTGGCAGATGGGGAGGGAGTGGCAGCAGTTGGAGTTGACAATCCTCCTCTCAGACAACCAGACTGATGCTGCTGGCTTGCAGGGATTAGATGCCTGTCCAGGTGCCATTTAAAAATGCAACCCAAACTCCGACCCCTTAAGTTGACAGCAAGGTCCAAGATTTCCTGTCCATCCCCACTGCACAATCAGCTGAGCCTCTCGACTCTGAATGTCTAATTGGCTGGCTGCCACGTGTTTGCGCATGGCCAGCTGTCCTGCCTCCAAGCGGATGTCCCACTCACTTCCAGTCCTGCCATTGGGACACCTGATGCTTTGACAGAATTCTGCACATAGTGTGTAACTGATCTGAACAGTAACTGTCAACCAATTTCCCAACAAATTCTTGACTGCTGTTATGGAAAGGAGAGGGAATTAAACAGTCCTGATTTCTCCTCTCGCTACCCATCTGTAAACAGAAAGGTGCTTTTTGATTGCTGCTTCCCCCCTTTATAAGGGGTGGTGTAGTTTCCCCAACCCTTCAGTTTGGAGTGATCCAATCCTCCATTAATAACCCCATAGCAAACTTGAGATAAGGTAAAATAAGAGGGTTGGTTTATTTTAGATACACAAAAAGCAGGAAGAACAAGACCACCATAGAAATAAGAGCTATGGCTTCACATGAGTTCAGAGTCCATAATCAAAAGTCTGATGGTGTATTCCTTCAGGCTGAAACTGTTGCAGGATGATTCATCTTCCAAGAAGTGATGAATTCCCCAATGGAAAAGGGCATGTAGAGCTGAATAAGTCTTACAGGCACAGAGGTAAGAGTTCTAATTTTCCAGTAGTACACAGTGTAGATGAGGGTAAGGCAATTTACTTGGACAGATTTCTTAATGTTACCTGTTAGGAGGTAAAATGGTTGACTGCCTGGGTTCAGTTGCACCCGGCAGTATTACAGGTTCTAGCAGCTTGGGGGAGGTCATTTAACATACTTGAGAGTAAGTGAGGGCTTCTTCTTCTGGGTTTTGGACAAAGGATGTATTTTTCCAGGTCTGGAAACTTGAGAGGTTTAATAGAGGAGTCAGATTCCCCTTTGTCCTTGCAGACATACCATCTCTGTTGGCTACAGCTCTGCCTTAGAAATGTAAAGGGCTTTGGTGCACTTCTTTAGAATTTGATTTTCTGTGGGCATTTGCGCCTCTTTAAAGTTAATGAGGTCCCTGCTGGTTTCTGGAGATTAGAAATTCCTCTGGTATGAGTCATGGCTAGTCAGGCATGTCAGGGTAAAGCCTTTGTCCATTTTAAAAATAAAGTAATAATTTTATAAAGGAGCCAGGTTGATGTAGATATCCTTCCTGTCTTCTGGATGGGATACGCCTCCCCCATTGCAGAAAAATGTGGTCATTAGGGGAGGAGGAATAGGAAGTGCAAAAGTGTACAGACATTCTCCCATTCATGCGGGCACATAAGACACACAGTTAGCAGGGAAAATGGCAGTTCCCTGCTGCATGAGGAAGTGTGTTCAGTGCCAGAATTCTGACTTCCCTCTCTTGGGGGTCAGGCATTCCAACCTCCTGATTAAGTATCATCCAAAAAGGTCTGGGGGTTTTACAGGGTGGTTAACACTCAGCGGGCGATTGATAATCAAGCTGCTGTGGGTGACCCACAGGGGATTGCTGGACATCTCACTCTGTGGGTACCAGGTCCTGAGATCATAGGGCTGTGCTTGTCTTGTCCAGCCTAGCTCTTGCCTATCCACTTTGGCAACCTGTGGGCTAAGGTGTTTGGACCCAGAGACTGGGGTTTGGCTGAGGGTCAGGAGAGTGGGGTGTTTCAAAGAGATTTCTGGTTCGGGGTCCAGCTCAGGCAATAGCACAACTGGAGAGTACCAGCTTCTGGTGCTAGGTGCTTTTGCTTGGCAAAGCAGCAGGCAGGTAATTGACCCCTGAACTTGGGCCAGCCTTTCTGGGCCAGGATGACAGGAAGATGTCCTTCCGGCAGGGGCCTCTCCTGCATCCATACCAGATATAGCTACAGGGCTGTAACTTGGTGGGGGTGGGGGG
Source organism: Carcharodon carcharias (assembly GCF_017639515.1). NCBI lineage: Eukaryota > Metazoa > Chordata > Chondrichthyes > Lamniformes > Lamnidae > Carcharodon > Carcharodon carcharias. Next base: position 28,838,218 of record NC_054484.1, read on the forward strand.
GGGGTGGGGGAGGTTACGGATTATTTTTAAAGGGGGTGGTTAACTCTGTCCAGCCATCTTACAATTTTGCATGATGGAGGGTGAGAATGGGGTCCAGTCTGGTTGGGGTCCCTCTGCTGGTCAATTGCGTGATAGTTTCAGTGTCTTTTGGGACACTTTTGCCCACTGGGGAATGGTTAGCCCTTGCTGTACCTCCGGCTGGCTTACCAAATGGATGAGGCATCACCCTCACTCTTTTTGGGAATATTTCTGCTCCACATTTAAATCCCCCATAAAGAGGTCAGCGAAATCAATCACTGGCTTCCTGGCTGGGGCCCTTGGTTTTAGATGGGGTGCTCTCCTAACATGTTCCATGAACTCTGGAACGCCACTGCCTTCGAGTGAAGGTGCAGCTCCACCTACCCTTCCTGTTGGCTTTTCAACGGGATAAGGCATCCCCATCCCGATCTGCTTATTGGTTTGACACATGAGATGGGACGTTTTTATTTTTAAGAAAAAAGTTTTATTTAACCCATAAAAGCTTTGGGAAACCTCATCCTGCTTGTGGATGAGGTTTCCTAAAAAATGTAAAGGCCGCTTGGCCTTTTTGTCTTCCCGCCAACCGTAAGGTTGGATGGGCAGCATAAAGTTGACCTTAATTACTTGCTTAATGGCCTTAATAATCCTTTTAAATATCGGCGAGCACGCAGCTGACTTCGGCGTGCACCTGATGAATGAAACATTGCAAGCCAGCGTGATGACGTCGGGCCCAGCCCCATATGGCGACTGAAAAAACCTGGCCTTAGTGTGGTAATCTGAGGTGTAATACACCTTTAAGAGAATGTGAGCAGATCGACCACATCACTGTAAGACCCAATAGCTGTGTAGCGCAGGATACCATGTTAATGTGAGTCTAGGATATGGTTAGGGAAGCATACATTATGTTAGTACTCTGTTGTTCGTATAGATAAATAGTATGTGCTTCATTTCATATTGGTCTCTGCACCTGCAGCATATTGTAATCAACTTACCTGCCGACTGCATGCAACCGGTTTGCAAGCAAAGCAACCTCATAGTAGAATACAACATAAGGATGGCAGCCTTAGTCTGCTCATAATTTTAGGACACCTCAGAAGGCAGTAGACCTCTTGGGCTCTCCCTAACAGCTAGCTGATCTTTTAATTTCTCAAAGGAGGTAAAAAATGATTCCACATCACTCTCTTCAAATTTGGTTCCGGGTTAGGGGGATAGGGGATACTGCTGGATAAAGAGAGATTTTCTCTTGCAGTGGCTAGTTGACTGCTGTCTCACCCTTTGAGCTGCTAGCTCCATTTTCAATTTTTAGAGCTGGTATTCTCTTTCCTTGTTCCCATGCTCTCTCTTCCCTCCATTTCTCTTTTAGCCTTTCTCTTTCTCTAGCTCCAATTTAAGCTTTTCCAACTCGATATTGGCTAGGGGAGGGGTTTCAGAGCCTTAATCTGACTGCTGTACTGGTAACGTCAGATCCAGATGGTCTAACAACACCAGGATTAGTTCACTTCTTTTGATTTTGCTAGGGAATTTGTACTGTTTCTCCCTGGCTACAGCTTTCAATTGATCTGTGCCAAGGGTCTCCAAACTTTCCCCACTTAAATTATCTTGCTAAATAAACATCTGGGCATCAAACGTTGCCATTCTCTTAGTGTTAGCCCAAGGAACTTGCTGTGGTAAGTTACTTGTCTTAAAATTGGTTGCAGCAACCGTATTTCCATTTTCTGGCTTCCAACTAACTCTTTTATCTCTAATTTGGCACTTCTCTTGACTTGGACTCTGATCAAATTCAAATTGGATCAATCCCAGACAGGAGGGGGATTAATTTAAACTGCCCAGATTTCTCCTCTCACTACCCATCTGTAAACAGAAAGGTGGTTTTTGATTTCTGATTTCCCCCTTTATAAGTGGTGGCATAGCTTTCCCAACTCTTCAGTTTGGAGTGATTCAATCGTCCATTAATAGCCTCACAGCAAACTCGAGATAAGGTAAAATAAGAAGTTTGGTTTATTTGACACTCACATAAAACACGGGAAGGGGTTTCAAAACATCCACCCCTTTTTGCACTCATACAATAAAAAAGGGATAAGGGAAAGAAAGGGGTACAGGGCAAGACCATAATAAAAATAAGAGTTATGGTTTCACGCGAGTTCACAATCCAGAATCAAAAGTCCAATGGTGTACTCCTTCGACGTTAGCAGACTGAAACTTGCAGGATGATCTGTCCTCCCAGAAGCAATGAATTCCCCAATGGAAGAGGGCACGTAGAGATGAATTAGTCTTATAGACACAGATACAGGAGCTCTGATTTTCCAGAAGTACACAGTGTAGATGAGGGCCAGGCAATTTACCTGGACAGAGCATTTTCTGCTTATATCTGTCAGGTGGTAAAATGGTAGACTTCCTGGGTTTATTTCCACACAGCAATATTACAGGTTCTAGCAGCTTGGGGGAGGGCATGCGACACACCTCCCACTTCTCCTCCTGGGTTTTGGACAAAGAATGTATTTTACCAGGTTTGGAATCTGGAGAAATTTAATAGAGGAGTCAGGGTCTCTTCTGTCCTTGCAGACATACCATCTCTGTTGGCCACCACTCTGCCTGAGATATGTAAAAGGTGTTGGTGCATATCTCTGGAATTTGTTTTTCAGCAGTCACAGGGGGCATTAGCGCCTCTTTAAAGGTAACAAGGTCCCTGCTGGTTTCTGAAGGTTAGAAATTCCTGTTGTATGGGTCATGGCTAGTCAGCATGTCAGGGTAAAGCCTTTGTCTATTTTAAAAATAAAACAAGAAATTATAGGTTGACATAGATATATAATTTCCTTTCTGTCTTCTGGATGGGACAATCCCACTTGGAATATCCAGATAGACAAAGATTACAAGGTTAAAATTAGAGACATATCAATTCAAGCTTTTTATCAGGACACAGGTGATACTGGCAAGGCCAAGATTATGGTTTATGTGTAGTTACCCCAAGAAGGTAGCAGTAGCCCTTCCTCTACCAGTTGTTTTTGTGAGTGTGCAATTTGTTCAGCCGTTCCAGAGCACAGAGTCTGTTACTACACTAAAATAAAATATATTGAGGCAATGGTGGAATTTTAGCCTGAAGGAGCGCATGGACTGAATTGTACGTTCGTCGGGCAGGTGCACGCCCGACCCAATCAGGCGTAAAATCACATGCGATAACATCTGGCGAGCGTTCCAATGTCATCGCGCACTCCCGCGATCTTTCGGTCGGTGGCTGTGCTGCCGAATCTCGTGCATGACCATGAACAATTAAGAGGCCAATTAAGGCCCTTAAGCAATAATTCATTTGTATTTTTGCTGTCCGTTCAACCGTTCGATTGGCAGACAGGTGAATAGGCCAGGCGGCCTTTGCATTTTCTACGAAACCTCATCCACGGGCAGGATGAGGTTTCCAACGGTAAATAAAAAAAAACAAAAAAGATTTTCAACTTCATTTTAAACATGCCCCTCTTCATGTGACTGAGTCACTTGTGGGCACATCTATTAAATTTTTAATTTTGTTGCTGCAATTCTTCAGCTCCCTGAGGCAGCTCTGTGTCCTCAGGGAGCTTTCAGCGCACGCTACCCCGTGCACGCGCTGACTTCCACACTCGCCCTCCTCCTGCCCCCACCCCGGCAGCACTGAGCGTTTCAGCGCACCTTTCACGCTGGCTGGCCATTAATTGGCCAGCCAGCATGAATTCGCGGTCAGGGGCCAATCGCAGGCGGCAGACCTTTTCCCAGTCGCTCCCAGGCCCGCTCGCCACACCCACCCGACGACCTCAAAATTCAGCCCCATGAGTTTGGGTGCAGGTGGGCTAGAAAACTTCTAAGTTTAACCCAAGTGCATTTGGCTGATTGGGAGAGGAAGGTTGCCTGATAACATATGCTAATCAATCAATTAGAGTGATATTTCAACAATGTTTTAATTTCAACTATGCATCTAGAGATTACCTTGCTTCCTAAATCTCACCATTGAAAGCAAGGTGAGAACACAATACTAGTTGAGGGGACTGATTAATATATTGAAATAAATACTCACAGCTTCTTTCTTATCTACCATAGGAAAGGTTTTGTTCACAGTACCTTTGCTGAGAGTACTTTCTACACATCAAAGAGGTTTTCTGAATCACAATGGGGATGGGTGCCACCTTAGATTGGACTCGGACAAAGGATAAAATGAGCAGCCCCATCATCAGCACCAACAGCAACAGCCTGCTTTGAGAGACTTGCAGCTGGACAGCAGAGTGTGGGGGACAGCGAAAGGTTATGGGGTCAGCAGAGAGGCGAGCAGCAGAGAGAAAAACAGCTCACAGGAGGCAATGCTTGTGACACAGGACATACAGGCAGAGACTGAGTTTCCTTGACATATTAAAACTGCTCCTGGTGGCGGTTGACATCTGCAGCCTCCTAGAAAAAGATTGGCTCCCTGCTGGGCTTGTGGCCTCCTGTTTAGGGCTGTCAAAGTCACCGCTGCCCTCAACTTTTTTGCCTCCGGGTCTTTCAGGGCTCTGCTGGGGATTTATTCAGGATCTCCCAGTCAGTGATCCACAATTGTATAAAAGAGGTGACTGATAGGCTGTTTCCCAGGGCTAGCAATTATGTGAGCTTTGCCTACAATTACGTCAGTCAGAATGATCAAGCACTCAGATTTGCATCTCTGGTTGGCTTCCCACAGGTGCAGGGCATCAGCGACTGCATGCATTTCGCAATCCAGGCAGCCCCAAGATCAATCAGGAGAATTCATGAACCACAAGGACTTCCACTCCATCAATGTAAAGTTGGTGTACAGCCAAGCTGGTGTGCAACCACAAAAATATTTCTGCAGTTGTGCGTAAGATTTTCCTGAGGAGCTGCCTTAGTACTTTCAGCTCGACTCACCCTAGAACCTGGAGCACACTTAATGGGTGGCTGTTGGGAGACAAGGAATACAGACTTCAAACTAGGTTGATGACACTTGCTGGAAACCCAACCAATGAAGTCCAACAGCACTACAATGAATGCCATATGAGGAGTTACATCCCTGGTGTCCATGGACCCCTGCTGCATGCAGAACACACTGGAGGAGAGAAAAAGTGTGAAATAATACTGGCTGGGTATGGATATTGCAACTTATCATTATGAAAATGAGTTTCACTTGCTGTTGAAATCAAGTCAACATTCATGAGGGTTACAGACAGTTAACTGTGTTACCAGGGAACTGGAAGATCCCCATTTCCAGTAACCATGGATGGTGGCAGGTCACTGATGTCCGGTGCTTCTTCCTCTGCAGCTGTTAGGTGGAAAATCTCTGGAGATTCTCTCCCTACTTTTCAGCGTTCTCTTTTCCTGCAACGAAGGAAAGAACAGGCTGATGACTGATTGCAATGGCATGTGTTCACTCAATGGATTTAGTGCATTTGGGGAGGGTGACTGTCAGGGAGAAGCATGTAATTGCATTAAGTCGAGGCTGAATGGCAGTGGTGGGTGGATAAATGGGGATGTCAGTAAGTGCATAGAAAGAGAAAGATGGAAGTGCTCGAAAGGTGTAATGTTGTGAGGAACAATGTCATGGATTAAGCTTGAGAAGGCTGAGTGAGGGAATGTGCGATGTGCACTGAAGGATGTAGCTGAATATGCAACTGCACTCACCTTTCCTGACCTGGTTAATTCTGAATACATGACACTAAATTCATGCTGGTAATCTCTTAGGCCTCCTCCAGCAACACCTTCTATATGGTAGCAGTAGGTTTCTTCCTCCTACTCCTGGGGAGATGAATCTCTCTTTGGTTCCTCATAGCCCCCAGCAAGTCATCAAAAAAGGTGTCGCTGAAGCGGTACATACTTTTTAAACGTCCTGATTTCACTGTTGCATCTTAACTTCTCTTGCTTCCAACTCCAAACTGCTCCAAATTCCATCTTCAGATTTGTCCTTTACATAGTGGAATTGAGATTGTGTTACGCAGGTCCTCGTCGTGCCTGCTGTCGTGCAATCGAAACCAAACACAGAAGTAAAATCATAATGAGCTGTCTGGGGTAAAATGCCACTGACAGATGTGCTGAGCTCACTTCCAGGTTCCCCACACAATAACAGTAACCCCCTCCCTTCACCCATCCCCCAACCCCACACCACCCCCACCCCACCCCACAACGTGCCACTGAGTTGTGATGATTCACTCAAGACCTTTTGCTTTTTAAATTGTTTAGTTGTTTATCAAAACAATAAAGTTAACCTCTGTGACCTCACAGTACAAAACATGGTGAAATATGAAAGACAACTGATGACCCAAAGAGGAGCATTAAACCGTCTGTGGCTCCAGGTGTCTTTAGTCATGATTTTTAAAAAACATTAGTTATACATGGGCGATATAAAATATGAAAAAGATTTTGACAATGTACTTAAGACTTCAACATTTGTGAGCACCAGATCATCCATTAAGCTTGGAACACATTTTGTTCTCTAAAGATGTCTTCCCTTCCCAAAAAACCTCTACATATCAAATCACAAGAATAATGTCGGCTTGTCACCCTCAGCCTCCTGCTGACAAAGGTCAATACTTGAAACTAGGAACCTAAAATATTTTGACTTTGCCCAAGCAAAACCCTATCACTGGTAAGAAAAGAAATATTACAATGGAGAAAACGAATCACATTATCAACTCAGGAGGAAGCCTCATTTGGAATTGAATTTTTAAGGATCTGAGGCTAAAATATGACTTCCAATGCACATTTCCTACAAACATTGTCACATCTTGACACATCAGATGATGTTAGCTTCAGAACCTGCCTGTGTGCCTCCATAGTTCAAGTGGATATGTCTGAACTGATCCAAAATGGAAACACTGGTAAAAAATTAAATAGGTTTGAATTGGCCCCACTCAGATCATATTGGATTTGGAAACCACTTAGTTTTATATTGATTAGCTTTATCCTGAAAGCCAAGATGAAAGGCTTCACAGATTGCTTTATTTTTAGTATTCTACAAAATGAAAACATAGGAACAATTCAGTGTGGGAAAAAAATCATGTTCACTTTTTATAAAGTTTTATATGTTTTTTATCCTTCTACTTTCAACACTTGACCTCGAATTTTGTACCTCTCTACATGTCATCAGTTTTGCTCTGTTTGATTAATGGACCCCTCATGTTCCTCTATATTGGGTGCACTTCAATGGAAGCTTTTCAAAAGTTACTAAAATTAATATTACAATGAATCATTTACTTTTTAAATGATTTCAACCCACATTGCCACTGACAAGTTTTGTGTAAAGTTATGAACTGCAATATTATAACTTGTCTATTATATTACCTGTATGATCTCCATTGCTTAAGCAGGGCCACCACCTCAATCTTGTCTTCTCTTGCTTCCAGCTCCAAACTGCTCCAGATTCCATCTTCAGATTGGTCCTTTACATAGTGGAATTGAGATTGTGTTACGCAGGTCCTCATCGTGCCTGCTGTCGTGCAATCGAAACCAAACACAGAAGTAAAATCATAATGAGCTGTCTGGGATAAAATGCCACTGACAGATGTGCTGAGCTCACTTCTAGGTTCCCCACACAATAACAGTAACCCCCTCCCTTCACCCATCCCCCAACCCCACACCACCCCCACCCCACCCCACAACGTGCCACTGAGTTGTGATGATTCACTCAAGACCTTTTGCTTTTTAAATTGTTTCGTTGTTACATCAAAATGATAAAGTTAACCTTGTTCAGTTCTGTGACAATTAAAGTGTCAAATTATTTTCCCGATGCACCTCTTCATTCATGAGATGTGGGCTTTGTTGGCTGGGTTAGCATCTATTTCCCATCCCTTGTTACCCTTGAGAAGGTGGTGGTGAGCTGCCTTCTTGAACTGCTGCAGTCCATGTGGTGTAGGTACACCCACAGTGCTGTTAGGAAGGGAGTTCCAGGATTTTGACCCAGAGACAGTGAGGAATGGTGATATCTTCCCAAGTTAGGTTGGTGAGTGACTTAGAGAGGAACTTCCAGGTGGTGGTATTCCCAACTATCTGCTGCCCTTGTCCTTCTAAATGGTAGTGGTTGTGGGTTTGGAAGGTGCTGTCTAAGGAGCCTTGGTGAATTTCTACAGTGCATCTTATAGATGGTACACATTGCTGCCACTGTGCATCAATGGTGGAGAAGTGAATGTTTGTAGATGTGGTGCCAATCAAGCTGGCTGTATTGTCCTGGACAGTGTCAAGCTTCTTGAGTGTTATTGGAGCTGCACTCACCCAGGTAAGAGGGGAGTATTCTATCACACTCCTGACTTGTGCCTTGTACATGGTGGACAGGCTTTGGGTAGTTCGGAGATGAGTTAATCATCACACGATTCCTAGCCTCTGACCTGCTCTTGTAGCCACAATATTTATATTGCTAGTCCAGTTCAGTTTCTGGTCAATGGGAACCCCTAGGATGTTACTAGTGGGGGATTCAGTGATGATAATGCCATTGAATGTCCAAGGGGGAAGATTAGATTTTCTCTTGTAGGAGATAGTCTTTGCCTGGCACTTGTGTGGCGTAAATGTTACTTGCCACTTGTCAGCACAAGGCTGGATATTGTCCAGGTCTTGCTGCATTTGGTCAGGGACTGCTTCAGCATCAGAGGAGTCGTGAATGGTACTGAACATTGTGCAATCATCAGTGAACATCCCTACTTCTGATCTTATGATGGAAGGAAAGTCATTGATGAAGCAGCTGAAGATGCTTGGGCCTAGGACACTACCCTGAGGAACTCCTGCAGTGATGTCCTGGAGCTGAGATGACTGACCTCCAATAACCACAACCATCTTCCTTTGCGCTAGGTATGACTCCAACCAGTGGAGTTTCCCCCTGATTCCCATTGACTCCAGTTTTACTAGGGCTTCTTGATGCCACACTTTGGTCAAATGTGGCCTTGATGTTAAGGGCAGTCACTCTCACCTCACCTCTGAAGTTCAGCTCTTTTGTCCATGTTTGAAACAAAGCTGTAATGAGGTCAGGAGGTGAGTATCATTGAGCAAGTTATTGCTAAGCAAGTGCCACTTGATGGCACTGTTGATGACCTCTTCCATTACTTTACTGCTGATCGAGAGTAGACTGATGGGGTGGTAATTGGCCGGGTTGGATTTGTCCTGCTTCTTGTGTACAGGACATACCTGGGCAATTTTCCACATAGCCAGATAGATGCCAGTGTTGTAGCTGTACTGGAATCTTCTGTAGGATAATTCTGTTACAGTTATTCACCATATTGCACTCCACCACATCTGAAGCCAAACAGTAAACTGGCAAGCCTTTTGCGATGAGGATAAATCAGTTCAAATATTATTTAGCAGTGAGAGTTGTAAATGGAAGATCAATTCTCTGCCACCACAGTAATGAGACTGATATTTTAGCTTCACAAAGGCAAATTTGCATGAGGAAAGCTTTTTGAGCCATTAACCACATTCTCTCTTGGAAACCTAAGATTCCCCCCATCATAACATCCTCTGACTGACAATTTTTATGGAATGTAGTATCAAGGAACCCTAGTAAAGTTGAAGTCAATGGGGATCATTAGGAATGTTTTTCCACTAGTTGGAGCTGAAACCAGCACAGTGAGAGATCAGGAGTGTCTTGGGCCCAACCATCTTCAGTTCCTTCAATTACCTTCCCTCCAACATATAGGTCAGAAATAGGGATGTTTGTTGATGATTTCAAGGTGATATTGAGCCACCTTCTTGAACCGCTTCAGTCCATGCAATGTAGGTACACTCACAGTGCTGTTAGGATTTTGATTCAGTAAAAGTGAAGGAACAGTGATATAATTCCAAGTCAGGATGGTGTGTGGCTTGGAGGGGAACTTGCAGGTGGTAGTGTTCCTACGCATCTGCTGCCCTGTTCTTCTAGGTGCTAGAGGTGACAAATTTGCAAGGTGCTATCGAAGGAACCTTGGTGAGTTGCTGCAGTGCATCTTGGACATAGTACACACTACTGGCACTGTGCATCAGTGGTGGAGGGAGTGAATGTTGGTGGATGAGGTGCCAACCAAGCAGACTGCATGTGCTGGATGCTATTGAGCTTCTTGAGAGTTGTCGGAGCTGCCCTCATTCAGGAAAGTGGAGAGTACTCCTGACTTGTGCCTTGTAAATGGTGGACACACTTTGGGGAATCAGGTGGTGAATTACTCGCCTCCGAATTCCCAGCCTCTTACCTGCCCTTGTAGCCACAGTCCTTATATGGTTGGTCCAGTTCAGTTTCTGGTCAATGCTAACCCCCAGGATGTTGATAGTGGGGGATTCAGCGATGGTAATATCATTGAATGTCAAGGGAAGATGGTTAGATTCCTCCTTGTTGGAGGTGGTCATTGCCTGGCACTTGTGTGGTGCAAATGTCACTTGCCTCTTATTGGCCCAATCCAGATCTTGCTCCACATGAACATTGCCTGCATCAGAATTTGAGGAGTTGTTCAGAACATTGTACTGAACATTCATCAATCATCAGTTAATATCCCCACTTCTGACCTTGTGATGGAGGGAAGGGCATTAATAAAGCAGCTGAAGATGGTTGGGCCTGGGACACTAATCTTAGGAACTCCTGCAGTGATGTCCTAGGACTAAGATGATTGACTTCCAATAACCACAAGCATCTTCCTTTGTCCTAGGATTGACACCAACCAGTGAAACGGTTTCCCCCTGATTCCTATTGACTTTAATTTTGCCAGGGCTCCTTGATGCCATGCTCAAATGCTACCTTGATGCCAAGGGCAGTCATTCTCACGTCACCTCTGGAATCCAGCTCTTTTGTTCATGTTCAGACCAAGGCTGCAATGAGGTCAGGAGTCGAGTAGCTCTGGTAGAACCCGAACTGAGCATCAGTGAGCAGGTCATTGCTGTAAAGATGCCATTTGATAGCACTGTCAATAACATCTTCCGTCACTTTCCTGATGATCGAGAGGGGGCTGATGGTTCAGTAACTAGTCGGGTTGGATTTGTCCTGCTTGTTATGGACAGGACATACATGGACAATTTTTTCACATTGTCAGGTATGCTAGTGTTGCAGCTATATTGGAACAGCTTGTCTAGGGGCGCAGCTAGTTCTGGAGCACAAGGTTTTGATAGTATTGCTGGGATTTTGTCAGGGCCTTTGCAGTATTGACTGTGAGTGCCATCAGTCATTTCTTGATATCACATGGAACTAACTGAATTGGCTGAAGATTGGCATCTGTGATGCTCAGGACTTCAGGAGGAGGCTGAGATAGATCATCCACTCAGCATTCTGATTGCAGATGATTACAAATGCCTCAGCCTTGCCTTTTGACTGATGTGCTGAGCTTCCCTATCATTGAGGATGGGGATATTGGTGGAGCCTCCTTCTGTTGTTAGTTGTTTAATTGTTCACTACCATTCACGACTGGATGTGGCAGAACTGCAGAGCATTGATCTGATCCATTGGTTACGGGATCACTTAGCTTCATTTATCTTAAGCTATCTTAAGCTGCTTCCACTGTTTGGCAAGTAGTCCTGTGTTGAAGATTCACCAGGTTGACACCTCATTTTTAGATATGCCTTGTGCTGCTCCTGCCATCCCCTCCTGCACTTTTAATTGGAACAATGTTGATCCCCTGGCTTAATGGTGATGGCAGAATGGGGTTAAAGCAGCCATGAGGTTACAGAATGTGGTTAAGTATAACTCTGCTGCTGCGGTTTTGAACTGCTAGATCTGCTCTGACTCTAACCCATTTAGCATGGTGGTAATAACACACAACATGATGGAGGGTATGTTGAGTGTGAAGACGGGATTTTGGTGGTCACTCTTACTTATACTATACTTATAAATGCATTTGCAACAAGTAGACTGATGAAGACCAGATCCAGTAGGTTTCTCCCCCTGTTGGTTCCTTCACCACTTGCTGCAGGCCCAGTCTAGCAAATATGCCCTTTAGCCGGCTCAGTCAGTAAGGATGCTACTGAGCCACTCTTGGTGATGGATATTGATGTTCCCAACTCAGGGTACATTCTGTGCCCTTGCCATCCTCAATGTTTCCTCCAAGTGGCGTTCAACGTGGAGGAGTTCTGATTCATCAGCTGAGTGAGGACGGTACGTGGTAATCAATAGGAAGTTTCTTTGCTCATGTTTAATCTGATGCCACGAGACTTCATGGGGTACGAATTCCCTCCTAACTGTATACCACTGTGCTGCCGCCTTTGCCAGGTCTGTCCTGCTGTTGGGACAGGACATACCCAGGGATGGTGTTGGTGGTGTCTGATGTGATGTCAACAGACCAAATTTCAATCATGCAAATCCAAGCAACAAATTCATTAATCATTCAGCAAACAACAGATGGTAAGCTATATGACCGATCTTGCACTAACATTCCTTGAAGGTGCCAGGCACCAAAATTGCAGCTGATAAAAGTTTTAAGGGCATCTGTTATAGCAAAGTGTCTGGAAGTACATTGGAGTGTTCTTAGAGGTGTTGTCGTGAGTTCCTAGATTTGACAGGCCTCAGAGTTCCCACACATAAGCAGACCGGGAGCGGGCTGCACATCACAGATTGACACTTGTAAGTTCTTTGGTCCTAGCACACCTGTGCATAAAGAAAAAATGGCACGAAAACCCGGACCACGTGACTGGAAGTGGAGTGCCATTGAAGACTAGTGTCCCAGGCAGGGGACAGGGAGAGGAATCAAGGAGGGGTCCCAAAAGAAGAATTCCATAGAGGGGACAGGGACAGGAAGAGGTCCCAGTTAAATTTTAAAAAAAGAGCAGAGCAAGAGGCTACAAGTAAGAAAAGGGCTGCGGTTAGCAGACTTTAAGTGAAGAGGGCTCGGGAGAAGCTCTGAAGATCCAGGAAGGCAGCAGAAGGTATGCTGTGGGCATTGGGGTGAAGGTACCTCTTTGGAGCAATAATGTTTTTCTCAGAATGGCTGAAGAGCTGAAGTAGGGCTTGGTGCTTGAGTGCTGATTCGGGATATTAACCTTGAATGTTAGAATATAAGATAGATATTGTAAATGGTTTTATCTTTCTGACCTTGTACAGTAAAGTTTATTTTGGTATGTCCAAAACCCATGGAATCTAGTCACTTTATTTTCTGGGCAAGTGTCTTCAATCTCAAATTTCGTCCACTTTAACAAAATGTTATTAGTTCCTAACTGAATCTTACCAAAACTTGGGGGTCTGGTGTAGAATCATACACCTACCTCCTAGATCCAAGTGCCTGTCTGAGAAGCTTTGGTGATCAAGCACACCCACTATGGCCCTCCCCCATCCCCCCAACCCCCCACTCCCGAGGTCTCTGAGCCCACCATGAGATCTCAGACCTGTCCCCAACCAGAAGGGCTCTAATCCACCTTCACAACTTCCAAAGTCCCACCACCCACAAGGCTTTCAACTGCCCAACACCAAGCACTGACTTCCAATTTCACCCACTAACCAACCTTGCAATTCCCCTACCCATGAGCCTCTGATCTGGCCCACACGTCTAGGAGGCTTCTGACTTCCCTTCCACCCTCAGATCCCCAAACAATCCCCCTCAGGATTGGCAGCTCAGCTGATCACCAAACCCCCACCAATCGATCCCTCCAATTGACTCCTCTCCTCCCTACAAAATCAACCACTTCACTCACCCCAAATCAAACCCCCATCCTCCCCTGCATCGACATCTTCTGCTCCCAATTCAACTCCTCCTTCCCCTCATCCACCTCCACCCCGATTGACCCTCCTCTCCCAACAAGCAACTTCCTCCCTCTCTCCAATTGACCTCCCCTCAGCAGGGACTTAGCTGCTCCTGCAGCTTTTACAACTGGCTACCCACCCAACTGGAGGCCAAGCCTATCAATCAGGCTGATCTCCAGGTGGAGCACTGATCACTGACATCACAGGCACGCTGTGGAGTTAAAACTCCAGTTAAAACTCTATAGAGTGTGGAGGAATCCTGAATTGCAGATTCTCCACAACTTTCTCACTGACCCGCACCCTGCAGATCACATTAAAAAAACTTCCCCCCCCCACCAGTGTTTTTAAGTGAGGAAGCAAAAAAAAAAGACCATTAATATAAGAAAATTACCAAGGAATCAAATATGTAATTCAGAAGAGTGATGAGAAGGTTGAACTTGTTACCACAGAGAATGGTTAAGGTGAATAGTGTAGAAGCATTTAAGGGGAAGCTAGATAAGCATATCAGGAGCAAGGGAACAGAGGGTGTTGCTGATGGAGTTAGATAAGGAAAGATGAAAGGAGGTTCAGTGGAGCATAAATACCAACATGAAATAGTTGGGCCGAATAGTCTGTTTCCGTGCTGCTTGTTTTGTGTAATTCTATATATGTACATGTTGTTATGATCTATGAAGAAACATCACACGTTCTCCTCATTCTTTCCCAGGGCTTCAATTTGGAGTTTTTTTACAGCCTCTGTCTTCCCTTCTCTCTACAATCTAGTTTTTACCAAACTTGGTGTAGACCAACCACAGTTTCCCAATTTACCTAGTTCTTCTCCCACACTCTTCAAGCTTGGTCTCCTACAACACGGATTGTGGCCTTACACTCAAGCGTCTCAATTTTTAAAATGAGGTTAACCAAATACATCAGACTTTTCGTTTGAGGCTGGATGTCCACCATCTGTTCTGTCAGCATAAAACAGCGCAGTGAAAAGAAATTAAAATTAGGATAAAACTGATGTATTCCATTTAATCATAGCTGGGCTGATGTCTGAAATGGAAGAGTTAATAAACCACTCCTTCACACATGGTGATATTGGTATGCTTTTCTGTAGCACAAATTTCAGGAGGCACAAAAAAACCCTCTCTCTTTAATCAGTTCTGCTTTGAACAATCTAGAAGTTGATCTGGAAACATATGAAAAGGCAGCAGGGGACCTTCACAGGTGGTGTTCAAATAAAGTGTATTCAGCCAAGAGATTTATCATTACATAATTAACAAGTCATTCATTACATAATTCATAAATGTCAGCATTGGCATTACTCAGCTTGCAAAAGTTTCAACTTAAGTGATGAGTTTAAGAACAAGAGGTGGATATATTCTACATACAAAAGCAGTGCTAATAGTTTCAGTCCTCTGCTGTTTGAATTGTTGTTTACTTTGACTGTATACCTGTTCAACTGTATATGTTGCTTGACTCTTGGAAATGAACCAGTGCCTGTTTTAACTGAATTCAGAACGAACATATCTGAGCAGCAGAAACCAGCTGGGTAAATACACTATGAGTAAACTGGTGAACAAAGGAATATTGAGTACCCACACCCACATCTACAGGAAAGTAGCTACTGTTATGCAAGCAAGGCAATCTTTGCCACTAAAGGCAAATAAGCCTACACTTGTGATGTTTTGAGTATAGCAATTTTCTCCATGTGGTTCAGCAGTTACACATGTTAAAGTTCTTCAGGCTATTGCTCTATGCCCTAAGCCAAGAGGATGTTCATTTTAATTGAATCCAGGTTAGGGAGGGGAGGAGAGAGGTAAAATAAAAACTGGAAATCTGTTGTTTGTGCAGATATACAGCTATCCCTTGACTTCTAGTTTACTACTTGCCAGCTGTTGAATGACACAACATTCACTCCAACACACTGTATCAGTGTAACAAACACTAACTGAATCACAAGTTCTGATATCATACATTCTTGACAGCTCACTCACTAATGCAGAGACAATACAATAAGCCTTTCATTTGTATTCCTCATTGAACATATGTGATATAAAATACGTTCTTTATTGTTCTCTCATATTGTGACTAATGATATAAAACATAGCCTTTTACAGCACCTCTTGCTGTCCATTTGTGTATGGGTGGTGCTATAACGGGTCAGGAATATAGTCATGGAGATGTGTTATTCATTTAAATGAAAATGGATATGGAAATCTATTATTTTAATATCAGGCATCTAAATTAGAAATGATTCAAACTATCCTGAAAAAGATCAGAAGTTAGTGGGAAGGATTCCAGGCAAGTTAAAAACTTTCCTTTGCAGGACCAGTAAGATCGGAGAGCTCCATGTGGAAAGTTGCATCCTACTCTGTCCCAGACTCATTCCCCTTCCAAGATCCCCTTTCTGACACTTATCTGCAAGCCTGATCTTTCCCTGCCAGCAAACACTCTGCACTCTCTTCTTGTCAGGAATAGGCAGTAGGTAGAATGTATCAGTTGAACAAGGCCCAGAAGTTAACAAACACAAGCCTCTTGTACCCCTCGTCATCCCTTCCTGAGGCATATCTTTCTATTCCTTTCACCCTCAGGTGATTATTTAGCTTCCCCTCAATTATCTTGTGATAGCGATTTCCATATTCTAAACACTCTCTAGGTAAAGAAGTATATCTTGTATTCCTAATTGGATCTATTATTTACAGGTCTAAAATTCAGGTGACAAGTACGTTTTTTATTTGCCCTACCTCTAGCCCGAACCCCATTCAGGGTTGAAATCAATTCTACAGGTTCAAGTCTCAGAAAGTTCGTGGTTTGTGTGTCCAGGTATTGTACCATTTCTGATTGGTGTTCCATTTTACTAGTAGCTCAAAAATAACAGATCCATCGGGGAGAATCTTCAGCTCGGCGAGCAGGGGCAGGGCCTGCTCACCGAGGCGTAAAATGATGCGGGGTGACATTGGGCATGCATCCCAACGTCACAGCGCGTCATTTAGATTTTCAGTGCTGAGTCAGTCGCGAAAGAGCGCAGAAATCTCCCTGAGGCACAGTGCGCTCTTTCGTGAGTCAGGGAACTCCACCCCCACCAACCCCCCCCCCCCCCGCACAGATGCTGGGCAGGTCTTAATTAGCTCACCCACGTAAAACAGTGGCACGGACCAATCGGGGGCGCTAATCAGATCCGCGCCCGCCCCTGCACAACCCCACTGACTGCGGGGGGGTGGGGGGCAATTCTACCCATAGTCTAAAAAATTAGACAAATAATTAAAGATCATTTTGCAGTATTGCAGTCATTTCATTATACTTAATAGTTCACAAATTATTAATATTTAATTTCAAACATTCAAATATTTAATTGGTTTAAAAATTAACACATTTATTAACATCATCATAAGTTACTTTTCTAACCTACCTGTACACAGATGATTTTTAAGTTTAATTAAGAACTCTTAAAAGCTGTGCAAGCTTAAATGCTCAATAAAAAGAAAGGCTTCCCAGTGCCAAGATTCTCTGACTCCACTGTAATCCCCAAAAAATCCTCCAAAAATCCCCACTCAAAAACATCTAACCAGCTCCAGCCTTCGCCAACAATAACCACAATGAAAATGTGTGCCCTTGATGTTAAGCTTATTTTTTATGCCAAATCCCCAGGTAAATCACACAAATGCACAATTTTCAAAAAGCCAATTTGGAGAAAATTACCCCAACCAGCACTTAAAAAGACTGCAGCCCATCTAAGCACATTGCTAATGAAGCACAAAAACCAGAGACAATCAGTAACAGCAAACTCAACAAACCATGCCAAATAGCTTTCACGTGGAGCAAAGAAAGCTGCACTTATAGGACTGATAGCTTCTTAGATAATTGTAAAATTCTTTCAGGAAATGCACAGTAATAAAAACAGAAATGTGATGTTAAACGCATTGACGCTTTGATACATTGATACATCATTACATTACTATTGTTTATGTTATATTTATGGTAAACCTTTGATGTATTGGTAGAAATTTGCTGCTCAGCTCCATGGATGGAGTGAAATGGTTACTTGGATCAGGCACTGAAGGGTTTGGGCACTGAAGTACTGGGCATGAGCTTGCACCAGCATGAGTGCATTGCCTTCAGGAAAGGAGTGGTGAAAATTGGGGAAACGCAAGGATAAAAATATACAAAATATCTTTCAGCAAAAAATAATGAATTTTAATGTGTGAATAAAAGTTTGGAGCTTCTGCAGAACTTTTTAAGGAAGAGGAAGTGCCTTAGGACAGAACTCATATCCCTTATTGTTCTCTTTCATTAGCCCCACCCAAATTCCAAGTAACACAATTTCCTGGGAAAATTGCATACAACAGAATTCGGTAATTCCCACTCATTAGTAGAATTCATAGAATCATATTCAGAGTCATGGAAAAGTGCACAGAAGAAGGTTGTACATCTCATTGAGTCTACGCTGGTTGTTTCAAAGAGCAATCCAGTTAGTTCCACCATCCTGCTCTTTACCCACATCCTTACATTTTTTTTTCCTCCTTAAGCATTTATCCAATTCCCTTTTGAAGACTACATTTCAGTCTGTATCCACTATCCCATCAGGCAGGGCATTCCTAATCCTAACCGTTTGTTGCATTAAAATTCTTTCCTCATGTCGCCTCTGGTTCTTTTGCCAATCATTTTAAATCTGTGCCCTCTGATTACCGACCCTTCAGTCATTGGAAACAGTTTCTCTTTATTTATTTTATCTAAACCATTTATGATATTAAACACCACTATCAAATTTCTTCTTAGCCTTAGCTCTAAGAAGAACAAACTCAGTTTCTCCAGTAAATTCACATAACTGTGCACCACAAAATGTGCCAATGTTTCACTCTCCACCAACTGGAATCTATCATCGATCAAGAAACAACTGAACCATTTTATACTGTGTTACATAGCAGTACAGAAAATAAACATCATTATTGCATCCGTTTTCTCTTTAAAAAAAAATCTGGCAGGCCTTTTTCATGATGGTCTCAGGTTGTACATGTTTCCTCAAGATGTGCTGGCTTTCATAAACAATTGGACACAAGATGGCAGGGAAAATCCATATTTGCCCCAGTTGGGAAGCTATTCACATGCTCATCATGCCCAACCCCTCCACCTCGCCAATCACCAAACAGTTTTCAGTTAGACACACCTAGTTGAGCAACAGCATTGCCATTTACCCCATTCTGTCGAACTTAGAAGGGAAATCAGAATAACAGAAAATCAGGCCTGAACAATCCCCATCCACCACTACTCTCCTCCATCTGGCTGAACTTGTTCTCACACTGAACAATTTCTCCTTAAACTCTTCCCACTTCCTCCAAATAAAAGGTGTGGCTATGGGTACCCGCATAGGCCCCAGCTCTTTATGGGGTATGTGGAACATTCCTTGTTCCAGTCCTACTCCGACTCCCTCCCACAACTTTTTCTCCGGTACATCGATGATTACTTCGGTGCCGCTTCATGCTCTCGTCTGGACTTGGAAAAATTTATTAATTTTGCTTCCAATTTCCACCCCTCCATCATTTTCACATGGTCCATCTGACACTTTCCTTCCCTTCCTTGACCTCTCTGTCTCAATTTCTGGTGATAGACTGTCCACCAATATCCATTACAAGCCTACCGACTCCCACAACTACCTCGACTACAGCTCCTCACACCCCGCTTCCTGTAAGGACTCCATCCCATTCTCTCAGTTCCTTCGCTTCCGTCGCATCTGTTCTGATGATGCCACTTTCAAAAACAGTTCCTCTGACATGTCTTCCTTCTTCCTTAACCGAGGTTTTCCACCCACGGTGGTTGACAGGGCCCTCAACCATGTCCGGCCCATTTCCCACGCATCTGCCCTCACACCTTCCTCTCCCTCCCAGAAACATGATAGGGTCCACCTTGTCCTCACTTATCACCCCACCAGCCTCTGCATTCAAAGGATCATCCTCCACCATTTCCGCCAACTCCAGCATGATGCCACCACCAAACACATCTTCCCTTCACCCCTCTGGCGGCATTCCGCAGGGATTGTTCCCTCCGGGACACCCTGGTCCACTCCTCCATCACCCCCTACACCTCAACCCCTTCCCGTGGCACAGTCCCATGCAACCGCAGAAAGTGCAACACCTGCCCCTTTACTTCCCCTCTCCTCACCGTCCAAGGGCCCAAACACTCCTTTCAAGTGAAGCAGCATTTCACTTGCACTTCCCTCAATTTAGTCTACTGTATTTGTTGCTCCCAATGCAGTTTCCTCTACATTGGAGAGACCAAACGCAGACTGGGTGACCGCTTTGCAGAACACCTTCGGTCTGTCCGCAAGCATTACCCAGACCTCCCTGTTGCTTGCCATTTCAACACCCAACCCTGCTCTCATGCCCACATGTCCGTCCTTGGCCTGCTGCATTGTTCAACACAAACTGGAGGAACAGCACCTCATCTTCCAACTAGGCACTTTACAGCCTTCCGGACTGAATATTGTGTTCAACAATTTTAGATCATGAACTCTCTCCTCCATCCCCACCCCGTTTCCGATCCCCCCCTTTTTTTCCCCAATAATTTATATAGATATTTCTTTTTCCACCTATTTCCATTATTTTTAAATGCATTTCCATCCATTGTTTTATCTCTACCTTTTAGCCTTTTTCGATTCCTTCACCCCACCCCACCCCCACTAGGGCTATCTGTACCTTGCTTGTCCTGCTTTCTACCCTTAATTAGCACATTCCTTAGATAATATCACCACCTTCAACACCTCTTTGTCCTTTTGTCTGTGACGTCCTTTGGTTCACTCTACCTATCACTGGCCCTCTATCCAGCTCTACTTGTCCCACCCTCCCCTTAAACCAACTTATATTTCACCTCTCTTTTTTTTTACTTAGTTCTGTTAAAGGGTCATTCGGACTCAAAACGTTAACTGTTTTCCTCTCCGCAGATGCTGCCAGACCTGCTGAGTTTTTCCAGGTATTTTTGTTTTTGAAATCAGAATAACACTTTGGAGATTCTTCCCCCCACCACCATGTTATAGCAAAAATGACAGTATTAGACTTAAAAACATGGAAACAGCATATGAAGACCACCTATGCCTTTTCTACAGAAACATGTTTAAAAAAGAGGTGACCCAAGCAATAAGAAATGATTTCATTTCCATTGTACTACTTTGAAGTGCAATGGCTATAATTATGTAGGCAAATGCAGCAAGAAATGCACCACAAGATGAATGCATTAAGATGAATGGTCAGTTACTCTGATTTTACATACGATCATGCGAATATATGAATTAGGAGCAGGAGTAAGTCATTCGGCCCTATGAGCCTGCGGTGTCATCTAATAAGATCATGGCTGATCTGCCACTCATTGTTATTTGTTGCAAAAGGAATATTGACAGTTCTTTGAATTGTGCCAATAGATCTTTAACCTCCACATGAACAGGCAGTGAACCTCAAATAACATTTCATCTGAGGGAAGGTACCTCTGGCAATGCAGCACTCCCGAATATTGCACTACAGTGCCAACCGAGATTATGGATACAATTTTGGTATGGGATTCAAATCTACAAGCTGACCCAGATGGAAGAATAATAATATCACAGAGTTTGGTACAATGTCAATAGTCTCTAAATTACAACCCACTCCATAAACTGCTTTATATATTAGATTAAAGTATTACAGCATATAGGCAAATTATATAGTGCTTTTCATGACAGTTTACTTCTGTCAATTTGAAGTTGTCCTATGCTTAAGAGAATTTGCAATCATTAATAATTGAAATTAAATCATTTAAAAAGAACAGCACAGGATTCTTCCTTTATTTGCATGACTTTAATTTGAATTAGCAGATAGTTAAGTCACTTCAAATTATGGAGGGTAGACTGCACAAGCTAACAAATACACGGGGGAGGGTTTTCCCTTCATTGGGCAAATGTGGCGAGCGGGCCTGGGAACGTAAGCGAGATAGACCACTTCCCGCGATCGGAGCCCAACTGCGATTTCACGCTGGCTGGCCAATTAACAGCAAGCCGGCGTGAAAGGCATGCTAAGAGCCTCAGCGCTGCTGGGGTGGGGGCAGGAGGACCGCAAGCGCTGAAGTGTGCGCATGCGCAGGGGAGCATGCACTAACAGCTCCCTGAAGGCACAGAGCTGCCTCAGGGAGCCAGTGGATTTTAAATACAAAAATAAACTTTTTACATAGGAGATAAACATGCCCCCACATGTGACTCAGTCGCAA
Organism: Carcharodon carcharias; assembly: GCF_017639515.1. NCBI lineage: Eukaryota > Metazoa > Chordata > Chondrichthyes > Lamniformes > Lamnidae > Carcharodon > Carcharodon carcharias. Next base: position 28,860,056 of record NC_054484.1, read on the forward strand.
GGATGTAAAAAAGGAAGTTAAAAAATTTTTTTTTAGTAAGCTTTGGAAACCTCATCCCGCCCATGGATGAGGTTTTGTTAACATTGCAAAGGCTGCCTGGTCTATTTGCCCACCCGCCAACCGAACGGTTGAGCAGGGAGCGAAAAAATGCAGCTTAATTAATTACTTAAGGGCCTTAATATGGTTCTTAATTGTCGGCGGGTGCACTGCTGCCTCTCGCGTGTGCCCATCAACCAAAAGATCGCGAAAGTGCGCGATGACATCGGGACACTCGCCCAACGACATTGCGCACTATTTCACTCCCATTCGGGTCGGGCTCGCTCCCACTCACAGGACAAGAAATTCTGCCCGTGGCCTTCAGTTCCCCTAGAGTTCTCTGATCTCCTGCCGTGATTTGGCCTGAGGGAAATAATGGCAGAACCCCCACATAAAGGTCCATTTTTAGCCTTGGCCATTTATTTCATTTCGCTGGAGGTGCTCCCAATCTCCTTTAGAGGCCACCAGGCCCTCATGGAAGTTTCAGGACCTTGCAACTTATTCACAAGTTTACTTTGTCAGTGTCTGAAAATTTGCAAAAGGACAACAGGTATCACCATCTTTCTGAAACATTGGCTTCACTTACTGCATATCTCAGCACTGAGTTTCAGTTGGGAATTCACCTCGACGACTGTAAACTTAAAAGTGTAATCATGCCTCCATCTTGTGGACAGAAGCATGTCTAGCTGTCTGCTTTTAAAGTGCAATGCATTGCTGTTGGAATTAGCAAATCAGAGAAAGCCAGCAGAAGTAAGTTTTCAGTAGGCAATTTGAAAATAAATAAAGCACCAGATAAATGCACTTTGCTTACAGTCCAGCTATTGTGCCAATCATCTACCAGCCATTAATTGTTCAAAGTGTGAAAGACTCACACTGTAATTATAACAATTTGTCACTTTTAATTTAATGGAAATGCACCCAGTGGTGGGTTTCCAGACATTAGCAGGTCAAACCTAGGACCTACCTTCCTGCTTTCAGTTTCATTGCAACTGTAAGCAGCAGCATGCTGAAGCTGAGGGCAGAGCAACAAAATAAAAGCGTTGACTGCCAGCAACAGTACATGGTTGAAGGCCTGCTGTTCTCCCTCAGACCAAGTGGTTTGGCATTCCTCAACTGCGGGCAGATAAGGCTTTTGAAAGCAAGAAAAGTTTTTTTCCCCCCATTTTTAAGTAACAGTGTGCGAAAGGCAGTGTTCCGGTTGTTTTAAAATCTTTTCAAAGCTGCTTTTCTTTTTGGCTTGAAAAGCGACGATGGCCCCAAAAGGCCTCCTTCACTGCCTATGGGGGAAAGAAAAAGGACATTTTACCTGCCAGTCCCAACAACGGCTTTTCTCGCCATATCGTCCCATTCATGGCACGTCCCGCCTCGTTAATGATGCATTCACGAAAAACACGTCAGATCGCTGCCGGGCGGTCTTGGATTTGCCCACCACACCGTGGCCTCAGTGCTCCCTCCCTCCGGGCCCATATTTAAAGCACATTAGAGCACATGCCTACTTCACGGGTAACATTTTCCTCCCGTCACGGAGGTGGGGGGGAGGGGGTGCGAGTGATGTGCGCAAGCAGGTGGGTTCCCGATCTGCGCCCCGAGTTGGGGGCACGCCACCGTGTTAATTGGTCTGCCCAGCTGTGCAGGTGGGGGGGGAAGGGAATCCCTGAGCCTGGAGAGCGCATGCATGTGAAAGAATGCGCAGATCTCCCTGAGGCAAAGTGCTGCCTCAGAGAGACCATCTCAGGTTTGAAACATTGAATAAAGATTAGAAAAAAAATTACTGATATGTCCCCTCATGTGCCACTGTCACTTGAACTGGGACATGTCAATTTTTTTCATTTAATAAAAATGTTAACGCCCTCGTGAAACCTCATCCCGCCCATGGATGAGGTTTCATGTTTTTTTCCCAGCCTGCCCGCCAACCTTAAGGTTGGATTTGCAGGTCCATTGATTGATTCAATTACTTTATTAATGGCCTTCAGTAGCCATTGACAGGTCAGCGGACCTGGAGGGAGGAGGACCACCTGGGTCATCCACTCAGGAGTCTCAAAGGCTGTCCTCTCCCTCCTAGTCACTTTTGCCTATGATCCCCTCAACCTCGTCCTCTGTCACCGCAGAGGGAGCAGCTGGCCCACAAGAGGACAGCCAAAGCAAGCCAGGGCCCTCAAGGCCTCGGCTTTCCAGAGAACGCCAGTACCATCAGAGGCAACAGAGCCAACCATTGCACAGGCTGACTCCACCCCTGCTGCAGGTGTCAGGGCAGCACTTAGGAGTGGCAGGCCTAGAAAAGTTAAAAAATTCTGATCACAAGTCGTAGCACGGGTGAGCACAATCTGTCACTTTATAATCTGAAAATATATTCACTTTCACTGAATAATGTGTAATGCAGTCTTTCAGCTTCATTGACAGGCTTCGCGAGTCCTCCCCTTGCATCCTGCCCCCTACTAACAGTTCAGCTGCATGCAGTCGAACCATGAGTGACCCTGGAGGGAGAAGCATATGTGTGGCAGGGTCTATCGGAGCCTTGTGCAAGCACTCTCCCACACACGCAGAGTCTTCATCCATCACACTCATCTCAATATGCTGAGCATTTTCAATGCTACCTGCTAGGGTTTCTTTCAGTTGTCTATCTGAGCTGACCTGTATCTCCACCCACCCACTGATCACACTCCCTTGCAGCACTTGTGCCTGCACAACACAAGGCTCCATTCACTTTCAATTTCGACAATCATGGTAGTCTTAAGTTTCTGATCAGCTCCCCCATCCTTTCCCCTCCCCCCGTCACCCAGGTCCTTTCCCCCATCACTCTTGACCCACCTGGCATCATCTTCTAGACTTACCTCTCCCATACCCCTCCCCCCAACCCCACACCATCGCCCCACCCAGCACACCTTCCTCTTGTCCCCCTTGCCCATCATCCGCAGCAGCCCATGGCCAAGCCCGTGATGTTCCAAAGCAGACCCAAGACATCAACGGAGACCTCCCACCTTCTGTCAGCTGCTTTGTGGCAGACCCACGTCCATGAGATTCCACCCAGCATGCGATGCATGTGTTCCTCCAGGGTCTGGTAGCTGTAGGGCTCCAGCATCTTCTGCTCCTCTGATGTCCGCAATCTGAGCAAGGACCTAATGGTAAGTCCCAACTTCTACACATCACACTTGTCTAGACATGTTCTAGGCCATCATGTTTTCTCAGAGGAAGATTCCGGTCGGGCCTTACTCTGCATTGCATTAGCGGGATGCAAAGTGGGTTCACGCCAATCTCCAGTGGGATTGGTGTTCTGCCACGGCGGACACCATCAGATGATTCCGCTGTGCTTTCACACCAGTGTGAAACCAATTTTTGGCCTTCTCGCCATATTGTCCACCTCCACCCACCATGACGCCCGACGCCAATGGAGCTGGAAAATTCTGGCCTATGACTCTATGAATGATTTCCCAGTGATGTTTTACCAGCTGTATAGGAACTGGAGATTTTTGAACATTTGGCGCCTATGGTCACCATATTTTTTGTCACCTTTTTCACAATTTCTGGTTTAACTATGTTGCAGCATAAATGGAGGTCAACATTAATATTCAAAGAACTGTCGCAATTCTATATTATTAAAGCCGTACCAAAACTAACAACTTCACTAAATCAAAGCTAGGGAATAAAATGTCATCTAGTTTTTTTCTCCGTTTGGTTAATTGTTACTTCTCTGGAAAGGAAAATCATCAGGACCTTTTCTAATGAAACAAGTGCTGTTAGATGTGACCTAACCTGCACTTAGTTGAGGAATTCATTAACTGATTCCAATATTGTACAGATCATAATTGAAAACACTGCTGTTTTACTGAGAGCTTTTGGATTGAGGGAACAATTTACCATTTTTATTTACCATCGGGACTAAGATGTCAGTTTAATTGTAAAACCAGTTTAAACTCTTGTTCACTAACTATACTTACAACATACTTGATAAACTTTTAATCCTCATAGCAAAAATGACATCACATACATCACGGATTGGAGGGTACCTAATGTAACCCCAATATTTAAAATGGGAGGTAGAGAGAAAACAGGGAATAATAGACCAGTCAGACTGACATCAGTAGTGGGGAAAATTCTAGGGCCCATTATAAAAGATTTAATAGCTGAGCACCTGGAAAACAGTGGCAGAATTGGACAGAGTCAGCATGGATTTACGAAAGGGAAATCATGCTTGACAAATCTACTGGAATTTTTAGAGAATGTAACTAGTAGTGTTGATAAGGGGGAGTCAGTGGATGTGGTTTATTTGGACTTTCAGAAAGCGTTCGACAAAGTCCCACATAAGAGATTGGCGTGAAAATTAAAGTGCATGGGATTGGGGATAGTGTATTGAGATGGATAGAAAACTGGTTGGCAGACAGGAAACAAAGAGTAGGAATTAACAGGTCTTTTTCCAAATGGCAGGCAATGACTAGTGGGGTGCCACAGGGGTCAGTTCTGGAGCCCCAGTTATTCACAATATATATTAGTGATTTAGATGAGGGAACTAAAAGTAATATCTCCAAATTTGCAGATGGCACAATGCTGGGTGGGAGGGTGAGCTGTGAGGAGGATGCAGAGATGCTTCAGTGTGATTTAGACAAGCTGAGTGAGTGGGCAAATGCATGGTAGATGCAGCATAATGTGGATAAATGTGAGGTTATCCACTTTGGTAGCAAAAACGGGAAGGCAGATTATTATCTGAATGGCTATAAATTGAGAGAGGGGAATGTGCAATGAAACCTGGGTGTCCTTGTACACCAGTCGCTGAAGGTAAGCATGCAGGTGCAGCAGGTGGTAAAGAAGGCAAATGGTATGTTGGCCTTCATACCGAGAGGATTTGAGTACAGGAGCAGGGATGTCTTGCTGCAATTATACAGGGCCTTGATGAGACCACACCTAGAATATTGTGTGTAGTTTTGGTCTCCTTATCTGAGGAATCTTGCTATAGAGGGAGTGCAGCGAAGGTTTACCAGACTGATTCCTGGGATGGCGGGACCGACATGTGAGGAGAGATTGAGTCGGTTAGGATTATATTTGCTGGAGTTCAGAAGAATGAGGGGGGATCTCATAGAAACCTATAAAATTCTAACAGGACTAGACAGGGTAGATGCAGGAAGGATGTTCCCGATGGTGGGGGAGTCCAGAACCAGGGGTCACAGTCTGAGGATATGGGGTAGATCATTTAGGACTGAGATGAGGAGAAACTTCTTCACCCAGAGAGTGGTGAGCCTGTGGAATTCGCTACCACAGAAAGTAGTTGAGGCCAAAACATTGTTTGCTTTCAAGAAGGAGTTAGATATAGCTCTTGGGGTGATAGGGATCAAAGAATATGGGGAGAAAGCGGGAGCAGGCTATTGAGTTGGATGATCAGCCATGATCATAATGAATGGCGGAGCAGGTTCAAAGGGCTGGATGGCGTACTCCTGCTCCTATTTTCAATGTTTCTATACAGGGGTCCTTTATGTGATAAGATTATCCAATAAACCATTACTTTTGACATGGTACTCATTTCCTATAGATGCCTTCATATAAAAATCTCCCCTTGTCGTGCATCTTCATTGCTTTATATGAGGCTCTTAAGTAGGTGAGGATGGGGTGGGATGGTCCAGGGCTTACACCTATTGGGAAAAACACGTAAAGTGTTGGTATCAAATTCCTTCACCTGTGCTTTTAATGGACAGCTTTAATCCATTTAAAATAAATAGGATGGCGCCTTTGTGAAAATGCTGGACAGAGAGATTTGATACAGATCCATTAAACTTTCATGTGATAATGTCATACAATGGAATTTCCAGGCTCCTATGAGGAAGGCATAAATATATCAGGGTCTTTATGAGGGAAACTTAGAATATTATAAAACATTTATAACATTCAATGCATTCTGCAGTGATTATATTGTTGCGGTAAAATTTTGTTTAAACCAGAACCACTGAAACAAAGAAAGATGTTATCAATTATTAAATAAGGATTTAGATCTGAGGGTTTATGTGCATGATGAATATTTCATTTATTAGCTGTTAAACACTACCACCGATAAGATTTCTGTCAATTGTGGCTACTGCCAAGCAAATTTGCAGCAGTTCACTAACATGTGTTTTTTTTAATGAGTGAAGGTGTGCTTCTAATTTGTATTTGTACCTTAATGATAATATTTGTTTACTGAAAACCAGTATGAGTAGGCCCTGGTTAATGCGTCATTTGAAAAATGTATTTTGCGAACCTGGTGGGAATATTTGTTCAGGTATTGTTCACATCACCTGCAGTGAGTTTACCAAGAGGGTGTTGTGAGTGTTTATTTTTTTCAGGGCAGCTGTTGCTCAGATACTGCTGCATATATCCAAACATTGATTTAATGCTTGATTTTTTTTTCATTTAGTCACTTGTTGTGAACTTGAACTACATTCATAATCATGCAGACACAGACAATGCAATAGTAGGCACACCAAAGCCTTGGAGCATCAGTCATGGAGGCCTGAGGACATTATTGCACCCAGAACTAGTGAGTTCCAGTACAGATATCAAGTACAAAGATGGCTGGAGCCTGCGTACAAGTTGTGCACTAGGTTTGTGAGGTTTTTTATATATTCTTTCACTGGACGTGGGCATCACTGGCTAGGCCAGCATTTATTCCCCTTCCCCATTTGCCCGTGAGAAGGTGGCGGTGAGTTGCCTTCTTGAACTGCTGCAGTCCATGTTGTGTAGGTACACATCTAACAATCTAATGGAGATCTCACTGAAAAATGCAGCTATTCATATTGTAAAAAATCCACACCGATGAAAAAAATCTAAAGCGGTCATTCAATTGTAAAAATAAACGTCTATTTAGTAACCACATCAAAGACAGATAATCATTTAATAACCGCTTAAAACTTATCAATCAAGGCAGCATTTAACCAAGTGTGTTATCAAGGAGCCCTAACAAAAGTGAAGTCAATGAGAATCGAGGGAAACTTATCCAATGGTTGGAGTCATATATATCACAAAGGAAGATGGTTGTGGTTGTTGGTCAATCATCTCAGTCCCAGAACACTGCAGCAGGAGTTCCTCAGGGCAGTGTCCAAGGCCCAACCATCTTCACCTGTTTTATCAGTGACCTTTCTCCAATCATAAGGTCAGAAGTGGGGACGTTTGCTGATTATTGCACGATGTTCAGCACCATTTGCAACTCCTCACATACTGGCTTGGGCTGTTAAGTGGCACATACATTCACACCAGACAAGTGTCAGGCAATAACCATCTCCAACAAGGGAGAATCTAATCATCTCCCCTTGACATTCAATTGCATTACCATTGCTGAACCCACTACTACCAAATTCTGGGGGTTATCATTGACCAGAAACTGACCCTAACTAGCCATATAAGTAATGTGGACACAAGAACAGGTCAGAGCCTGGGAATTCACCCCCTGACTCCCCAAAGTCTGTCCACCATCTACAAGGCACAAGTCAGGAGTGTGATTGAGTACTCTCCACTTGCCTGAATGACTACGGTTTCAGCAACATTCAAGAAACTGAACACCACTGAGGACAAAGCAGCCTGCTTGATTGGCATCCCATCCCCAAACAGTCACTCCCTCCACCACCGACACATAGTGGCAACAGTGTCTAACGTCTACAAGATCACTGCAGCAACTCACCACTTAGAAGGACGAGGGCAGCAGATCCATGGGAACACCACCACCTGCAAATTCCCCTCGAAGCCACACACCATCCCAGTGGAACTTTATCACTGTTCTATCACCATGGCCGGGTCAAAATTCTGCAATTCTCTTCCGAACAGCACTGTGGATGTACTGCAGCAATTCAAGAAGGCAGCAATTCAAGGGCAATTAGGGGTGGGCAATAAATGCTGGCCTAGTAAGGATTGCCCACATCCTTGTGAACAAATAAATTTTTAAAAATCAAACTGTAAATAGAACCCACTGCCGAGATAAGTGGTTCTGAAGTGTTTGAAACTTAGCGAAGCAATCACAATGAGCTCAGCTGTTAAAACAAACATTAACAAATGCAAACAATAAAGCTTATTGAAACTGCAAAATAGATGGCCCAGTTTTATCTAAGCTACACCTGATGTCCTATATATCAAAGGAGTCGAGCAGTAGGTCGCCGCTTTTTTCTCTCTAAGTAAAAGCTATTTTTTCAAATTCAAAGTGTGGTTGACACTTAAATCACTTCAGACCATGGACGGAATTTTGAGGTCGCCAGGCGGGCGCATTGGGCAGGCCTGAGAGCAGCCGGGAAATGGTCCACCGTCCGCGATTTCACGTTAGCAGGCCAATCTTCACTGGTTGGCAAGCAGCAGGCAGGAGCAGGGGCCTGTCAGCCACCGGGTCCAATGGCGACCCGGCAGCCAGTTTAAAACTGGCACAGTCAGGCTCTGGAAGGCTGCTGGCAATGAGGAGAACTCCAGCATTGTGAGCAGGCGAGTAGAAATTATGGAGAGTAATACGGCTGCAGACACTAGGCAGGAGGGTAGGTTGGGTGGGCACTCAGTTCACAGTTTTCTGATGAGTGCCTCGTGATCCTCCTGGAGGACGTGGCTGCCAGGAGGGACAACCTTGTCCCCAGGGATGGAAGGAGGAGACCACCTATGAAAAAAGCTTGGGAGAAGGTGGCAGTGCTAGTCAGCAGCCATGATGTGGTGCAGCGCAACTGGGTCCAGCGCTGCAAGAGGTTTAACGACCTGCCACACTAAGGAAGGGCAAGTACCGCGTTGGCATGGATCAGTGTGGTGAAGCGTTGAAGTCTGACCAAACCCCTGTGGAGCTCAGGGGTGTTAGAATCTGAATGCCAATTGTCAATAACACCAGAGCTGGCCAAGGGGTGAGCCCTGGCTGCCTGGACTAAGTACCTTGCGGTTTGAGGGTCACGACTCAGGTGTGCCCTGCAAGGTGTTCCTCAGGTGGTATTGGCCAGGTGTTGTAGGTAGAGACAGGACTAATCTATGCTCTTCTGTCCTTTCAGGAGAAGACCACCCATAACAGCATTGAAAGGTCGGGGACTGGCGGAGGCCCAGCTAACCTCCTAATCCTTTCCAGATACGAGCAGGACATCTTGGACATGGAGAGGTGCTATGTGCCTCAGTCAACCAGCCGTGGGGAGGCTAGGATGTCAGACAAAGTTAAGAGTGCAGTACACAGAAGTGGGAGTTTCAGATGCTGCAAACATTCTTATGTAGTCTCATCATTAATGGGAGCTTCAAAACTGCATTCCCCATTGATCAGTGAAAGACAATGGCACCATGATGCAGATCCCCATCGTGTCACCAGGGTGCCTGGTATGCACAGTTACAGTGTGATGACTTAAACTAATGATATGTTGTTGTTCTCCCTTAGGTTTGCCACCATGCACCCAACCGCAGGACCCCAAAGACCCGCCCCTGATGCCAGTGGCTCGCCAGTCTCCAGAAGCACCTAAGTCATACCCGCTCTCTGAACCAGGCACCAGCACAGATAGCATCACCTTGGTGGGCATTAGATCTTCGGCTAGAGTGTTGGTGTTCAACGATGAGAATACTTCACACTCGCTTGAGGTACAGAGAGTTAGTGCCCAGGGTGCCGGCAGTCAGAGGATTGCTGAAGACCAGGACAATGCTGAGTCGATGATGAGCCTTTGAAGTTGTCCATTAGGCGGCAGATCCTGGATGTCCAGCGAGATGTCCTGGAGGATCTGGCGGTGATCCATAAGGGTATGCATGCCATGGTCTCCATTATGGAGGAGCACAGGCAGAACATGAGCACTGCGGTGATCCTCATGGCCGAGCATATTGCCTCCTCCATTGAGAGACAGGCAACGTTCATGGAGAGGCAGCTTCAGGGACAGAATGAGGGGTCCCTGGTGTTGCGCTCGGACCTGCAAGCCCTCACACAGGCACTGAAGTCAGGTGGTCACTGTCTGTGTGGGAGATGGATGAGGCACCCAGTATCCCAGCTAGGTGCCTGTCCATCAATGGTGAGCAGGGAGCTCCAGAGAAATCTCACATTGGTGCACGAGCTGCTTGTGTTCTCTACGGGCTCCTCTCAGGGTGCTCTGGACTCCTCCACCCCTCTGCCAGTGACCGTGGCATCTGATGAGGCTGCGGCAACTGGAGAGATGCCAGCCATGGCACTGGCTGCTTCCTCCCAGGCGAGGCCAAGACAGGCTCCACTGACCAGAGGACAACCGCCAAGTCATCAAGGCCAAGAAGACAGCAGAGTCAGCAGGCTGTCTCCAATGCCGCTGCCAGCGAGGGGGGAGCACCAAGACGTAGCACTCGCAAATGTAAGTATAAGGCACCGTGAGCACAAGAAGGACTGGTCACGGGTGACCTTCAGTTGTGCAATGCCTTGTTTATTTTAACTGGCCTGGTATTAAAGACCAGAGAAGGTTCTGTTAATTTGTTATGAATGTCAACATGAGATAAATTTTCTTTTGTCATAATGGCCTGAGTATGCTTCACCATTCTTATTTAATGTGGTACAGGGTACGCCAATATGTAAAGCTGGACGTGGGTGGCTTGAAACTTTATTGCACAGACACTGAATGGACTTTGGGCGCAAATTAAATCCAGGATGGAGGCAGCAGCTCTGACATGAGGTTGAAGCTGATCTTTAGTAGCCTAGCTGAAGGAGCATTGGATCAAGGCGTCCCTGGTGTCCCTGCCTTCCTGGAGGTTACCAAGATCTGGCTCCACACCCTCAGCATTCTCCTCTCCTGACACAGAATTGGACTCATCATCTGTGGCCTTGCAGCTGCATCAAGATCCTCTTCCTCCAGTAGGTTCCCACTTGTCAGTGCCAGATTTTGGAAAGCGTAGCATGCAACCACTATCAGTGACACCCATACTGAGGGGTATTGTAGTGCACCCCCTGAATGATCTAGGCATCAGAAGCGAATCTTGAGAAGACCTATGGTCCTCTTTATCACTGCTCTTGTGGAGGCATGACTCATATTCTAACACACACTGCCACTGTTCTTGGGTGGCAGAGAGGTGTCAAGAGCCACCCTTTCAACAGATAGCCCTTGTCACCCAGCAGCCATCTATCTAGTCAGGCTGGAGTATTGAAGAGCCTCAGCACCTGGGAGTGTCTCAGGATGTATGCATCATGGGAGCTGCCAGGGTACCTTGCACAGGCTTGCAGAATACGCATCCTGTGGTCACACACTATGTGCACATTCATGGGAGTGGAATCCTTCCTGTTGACAAAGACACCTGGCTGACCCACTAGCGTTTTAATGGCCACATGTGTGCAGTCTATTGCACCCTGGATGCGGAGGAACCCAGCAACCACTGCAAAGTCTCTGGCTCGCTCAACCTGGCTGGCCTGGTCCATATGGTAAAGAATAAAGGTCAGAACCCGCCTGAACAGAGCTTCTGTCACCAGCTTGACACAGCTGTGGACAGCAGATTGGGAGATTGCACACAGATCCTCCATTGACCCCTGGAAAGAGCCAGAGGCACAAAAGTTGAAGGCCGCTGTGATCCTTAGAGCCATTGGCAAGGGGTGTCCACGCATACAGTTAGAGCTGACCTCAGGCCCAATCATCTGACAAATGGAGGTCACTGTGTCCATTGAGAGGCGGAGCCTCCTTCAACATTGCACCTCAGACATACTGAGGTAGCTGCATCACCACCTGACAGCAGGATAGTGGCGTCTTCTGCGGCCCCTTCCACCTTGGACTTCCTGCTGGCCATGCACCCCGTGCCTACACCTCTTCTCCCACAGGTCACTTCCCTGGAAGCTGCATTGGGACACCTGGCCTCTTCTCCCTTCTGCCCCTCTTTCCCTCCTCAGAGGAGGTGCCACCAGTGGAAACCACAGTCCCCATTACCAGGGTAACAGAAGGCTGTCTGATACCTGGAAAGGTCCATACAGTCTGAACTCTCTGGGAGCCTTTGGAGATACCAAGGAGTCCTGAAATGAAGCCTGGAAATGCTAACAATGAAGCCCCGGACAGAGATGAAGCTATCAAGTAACAATAAGTCACCAGCAGCAAACTATCCACCAAACTCCTCACAACTCACACTGGTAATGCTGCTGACCTTTTTTAACCTCGGATGAGGTTTTTGAAATTGTGGGCTACCCGCCTGCCCGTTTTGCCCGTGGGGTGAGTGTGAAATTGCATGGGCAATGAAAAATCACCCTCAATTGGCTTCTTAATGGCCTTAAATGGCCTGTTAATTAATGACAGGCACGGGTCCAGCACCTGCTCGTGCCCGCTGACTGAAATATTGTGCGAGAGCACGATGACATCGGGACCTCACCCGATGTCATCGCACGCTATTTTATGCCTGATTGGGCTAGATGCGTGCCCAGCTGTGAGACATTAAATTCTGCCCCATGACACTAGATTTCCCAAGCATTGTTTTCCTCAGTTTTGAATGCATAATAGCACACTACCCAATGGAAAAAGTATTCTATGTATCTCAACATTTACACAATGCTGATCAATGTAATGGTCAACCTACCTTTGCAGGACAGAGCAATATGAACCATCACCATTCCTGACTCCAGGTGTACACAAAAATCCGGCCCAATGTTTTATGTCGATGACCTTTCTTTAGAACTGGAAGAAGTTAGAAATGTAACAAGTTTTTGGCAAGTACAGAGGCTGGGAAGAAAGAACAAAGTGGAAAGTCTGTGACAGAGTGGAAGGTGGGTATGATTAAATGACAAAAGATATGATAGTTCATAGTAAAAGAAGGTGATAATGTGACAAGTAAAGAAACAAATGATGTGTCTAGAGGAGCTTTAAATAACAACAAAAGAATCATTACCAGCAATGCTCTCCAAAAATAACGAAAGTGGTCCTTATGGTCTGAAATTAACAAATTCAATGTTGAATCCAAAAGATCGTAAAGTACTTAATCAATAAATGAGGTGCTGTTTCTAGAGTTTCACCAGAGGCTGAGGACATAGAGATTGAGAGTGGGAATGGAGGGGAGAATTAAAAAGGCAAGCAAATGGATCATGCTCGTGGACTGCAAGGAGGCACGCAGTAAGACATTTGGTCTGTGCATGCAATCCACCTTTGTTCCACCCCAAACATTAGAAGAACATCTATCAGTTTGAACATTTTGCTTACTGTGCCATTCTTTTTAAAGTGACCATTGGAGGATTATTGTCAACTTAGAGCCAGTTAGTGTTGCATTAATGGCATCTTTGATCTAATGGCACCACCTGTGCCCATTAAAAGTGAACTGGGGCTGTCAAACTCATTTTATTTCTAACCCTTCAAGCCAGTAGACAGAAAGCTTTGCATCCCATTGATCTGGAGTTCATTCAAACCTAAGCCCAGAAGGTAAAAGGAAAGTACACTCTCTCCCTGTACCACTCACTGTGCAGAGAATGAAGTTTTCATTCACATAGATTGGTTTCAATGTTGTGTGTCAAGTTAAGAAAGACAATATTCCTCAGACAGTTTAAGTACCCTATATCTCCTGGGTCCTTACAAAAGGATTAATTCTCAAAGCTATGTATCTTCATATTAAATGCTTTTTCATAACATAACTTTTAATATTTTAAAAGCCCAATGGTTTCACTGAATGAATGTATATTAGCCTTTTTAATGTTATCAGCAGTCTATTCCTTAAGGTCATTTTTCACCCTTGTGAGCTGCGTAAAGCCAAAGAACTTTGAACTTTGTGACAAGATTCCAATGAGTAAAAGATCTTTTGTATTTGATTTCTGGTAGATTTGACACTTCTGATCCTAGGGTACACTGCCTTGACAAATATTAGACAGCTTGTGAGCATTTGCAATTACACATGTGGACAGTAGACTATAGTAGAATGGAAATCTGAGATTCTGTTACAATTCATTTCAATCTTGCCCTTCAGTCACTCGACCTATTGATTTGGCACACACCTGTATCCATTATTATTACTTGGTTATTATATGGGTAGTTGATAATATTATGCTGTTATTTCAGGTATGACTGGATCCAAATCTTACTGATATTTTGAACTGCCTGTTTAAGTAATTCTGTACACAGGAAAAATGTTGTGTGCACCCAAATTTAATTCCGAGGAAAAGGAGCATAGTTTTACTTTTGTGTCTTCGATGAATATGCAATAGTTGAGGCTTCTGCGGTCAGCTATGATAAGAACTTTGATCTCCTTAACACAGTCAGACCTCAGGTGGGTAAACTTAGCATGGCTGTGGTTTGGCTTCCAAACACAGAAAGATAAACAGGGTTGCTGCACCACCTTTTGATAGTAACAATCAAGTGTCCACATCTACATTTGGTTGACACAGCAAATATTATCTCACATAAGCACAAATATCATTTGATGAGGGATATTTGATTAAGTAACACCATTTGATTGGACTTTTCTGATTAGTTTTCATTCTTTTTTGAAATTTCAAGGAGGCAGAAATTGATCTTTGGCAATAGCATGAAACAGACAATGACAAATCAGCAACCCATTTTATACTTCACCTGATTTTCTTTCCTACTGAAGTCAATTGAATAGAAAGGTGGGGCAAGGTGTAAATTGGGCTGCCAATTTGCTATCACCAGCTTTTCACCCAGTGATAAAAGTTCAAGTGAACCCATGCCACTCCCCATCTATCACTCTGCAAACCCAGTCCACTTCACCTCCCCCTCCACCCACTCCACCTCCCCTCCACCACCCACTCCACCTCCTCTCCCCCCTACCAAACGGGGCTGTGGTCATTCTCAACTTACTTCTGGTCCAGATTCAATGGCAACTTTGTCATATTTAGCTTAAACATATTCTGTCAGGACCTAAACATTTAAATGACAGACCATGATAATTCAGCATGCGAGGTATGTGTACTTATTAGAAAAAATATCTTGCTGTTACATAATTTCTTTCACAATCTCCAGACCTGCCAAAGCATTTCACAGCCCATGAAGTACTTTCAAATTGTAGTTACTATTGCAATATAGAAAAATGCAGCAGCCAATTTTTCGCACTGTGATGTCCAACAAAAAGCAACAAGTTAATGGCCAGATAAACTGATTTAGTGGCATTTGTTTAAAAAGGTAAAAAAAGGCTTTCATTTGTGTAGCAGCTATCGTAACCTCAGGACATCCAATTACAGCCGATGAGGTAATTTTGATGTGTAGTTACTGCTGTAATATAGGAAACACTGCAGCCAATTTGTGCACAGCAAACTTCCACAACAGCAATGATAATAATCAGACAATCTGTTTTAGTCATGTTGATTGACAGATAGATACTGATCAGCGCACTGGTGCTCTTCTCTGCTCTTCATAAAATGGTACCATTGGAACTTTTATATCCACCTGAAAAAACAGGCAGGACCTCAGTTTAATGCCTCATCTGAAAAACAGAACCTTCCACTGTGCAGCACTCCCTCAGTAAAGGCTCAAGTGCCAACCTAGATTTTTGTGCTCAAATCTATGGATTGGGACTTTGCCTGACTCAGAAGCAAGGGTATTACTAATTGAAGCACAGTTAACACTTAGAGATAAAGGGTGGCCAAGACATTGGGAGAACTCCATGGCTTACCTTCAAATAGTATCATGGGGTAGAACTTTCCCACCGTTGGGGGGGTTGTGTGAGGGCGGGCGTGGACCTGATCGGTGCCTCCGATCAGGTCCACACCACCATTTTACATGGGCAGGCCAATTAAGGCCCACCCAGCGTGACGGACACCCGGAAGAGCTGCTGTGCGCTCCCTGTGCAGGCCGGGGGTTGCTGTTCCCTGAGTTGGGAGTTGCGCATGCAGACGAAAAAGCGCAGAAATCTCCCTGAAGCACAGATGTGCTTCAAGGAGATTAGTTTAAAGTGTCTAAAGTTTAATAAAGGAGAAAAAAATCTTTAGACCATGTCCCCTCATGTGAAACTGTCATATGAGCTGGGACATGTGTGTTAATTTTGTTAAAAATTTTTCCAAGATTTCAAAAATATTCATGAAACCTCATCCTGCCCATGGATGAGGTTCCATGAAAAATGCGAAGGCCACCTGGGTTCTTCGCCCGCCTGCCCGTCAACCTTAAGACTGGACAGGCAGCTTTCTCAATAGGGTAAATTAGTTAATTAATGGCCTTAACAGGCCTTTGACATTCCGGTAGGTGCCACAGCTGTCCAGAAGGACACCACTATGCAGTGGTATTCATATAGGGCTGAGCATTCAGAAATCAGCATTTTTAATGGGGGAAGGAGGAACATACGGTGTGGGGGGGTGTGGACAGTGGGAATGGAAGGCTTTGCAAGGGGTTGGGGGGAAAGGGGGCACGATGGAAGGCAGAGGGATTGGAAGGCTTTGCAAGGAGGTGGAGGAGGAGAGTGAACGACGGGAGGCAGAGGGTAGACCGAGGGATGGGAAGCTGGAGCCCAATAAGGGTAACTGGCAAACAAGGGTTGAAAGGGATACCGCTTGTATGAGTGGGAGGTGACGCATGCAAATTCTGGAATAGAAAGTTAGGGGGTTGATCAGTGAGGGATGGGTGGTAATGAGATTCATAACAGGGATGGGGGGGATGTGGTTTGGGAAGGGAGAGAGTCTTCAGCCATGAAAGCAATGGGGAATTTTGTGAAAGTCAAAGTCCTTGGCCTGGGACTTGCAGCCCAGAAGGAAAAAACAGTTCAGACTAGTACTCTTATTTCCAGTTTTTACTGGTGTTCCATTTTAAGCAATACAAGGTCAGTTTGGACCAGTATTCTTATTTCCTCGTTCTTACTGTTTTTCCCTTCTGGGAGTGAGGAGTCAGAGTGTAGAGCCCTCCTGGGGCTCTGTGGAAAGCAGTCAGTGTATAGATACGCCTGGGATTCTATGGAAAGCAATCAGTGTATTGATACGCCTGGGGCTCTGTGGACCCCATAGTCAACGGTCAAAGAGTGGAGACAGTCATGGGTGCAGAAGGCATGCTGCAAGAGTAATCATTGGGAGCACTGTGTACTCCCGTTCCAGGCAGGGGCAAGAGCCATGTGCTCAGCAGGCATAATGCACAGCTTAGTGTGCAGGGCAGCCTCACATTCGGTGTCCATGGGCTTGTCTGTCTCTGTACTGTGCTGCAGATGGTATGGTGATGGTAATGGGAGGCATCTGCAACCTGTATTTTGGGAATACATAATAAAGTGGGGGAGGTATATAAAGCTTTGCTAGTGGGGCTCATCTTGGTAGGTAACCATGCACACAGCCTCCAGATGGTAAGGGTAGAGGTCCACATAGGTCATGGGCACTTTGGTAGTGATGGGTTCAGGGGGGAGGGAAGGAATGTCCACCACAACAACTATGGGATCCAGTATTATTGGGGTAGGCTGGAGAATAACAAGAGGGAGCTCTACCTACATCGTGTGGTTCCAGGTAGATATCTGGGACATGGACAATGAAAGAAGGGGTGCTGAAGATCATTTTGAAATAGTGGTGCAGAACCACCATCTTGCTGTGCCGGAGTTATGGCGCAGTTACAAATCAAAAGTAGAAGCAATTCTGAATGGGAGGGATCTGAAGCTTTGTGGGAGGGGTGCACTGCTGGACTAAGGGGCCCTTTCTGGGGGTGCCCTCTAACTTTTTGGTGCTGCAAGAGTGAACTGGAGTCTGAGTGGAGAGAAAGGACGAAGACCTCCTTGTGAAGGAAGCCTTTGGAAGCCAATGCCTTTATCAGTGCTGTAATAGGGAAACTCAGAAGTCAATGACTTGACATCACATTTGCTACCTCCCAACATTAGCACATCAGAATGTGAAATTTGAGAATGCAGGCAATCTAGGAGGTGGCACAGGTGCAGTATATATGGCATTCCATTAATGGGGTCAGTCATGTACTATCCAGAATTGGCATTCTTAATGGGTCAAAGGGCGTCCATCCATTACTCTTCAGGAACTTTTTGTTAATTAGAATGACAGATCAGAGATTGGAGCACCGAGGCAGGTTAGGTAGCACTTGTCATTCAAACCTTCTCATAGCAATGAGAGATTCTGAAGTCACACTGCCGGGATGGCATCTTGGTCACCTCAACGTGGGTAGCAGTGCCTCAAAGACAAGGATGCATCCACAACAATGCAAGTATAGCTGAAAACAAATATAGACACTTACAGCTGCTATAGGTAACAGATTGAGAGCTTCACTGTCTTGACCTGTTACTCATTTCAGAGAGAAGGTAAAAGCTGAAATGGATCCAGGGCTCAATGCTGTTTTCTTGAGGGTCCTAATGCAATGAAGGAGTTGAAGGAGGAAGAGGCAATGCAGCGCACAGCTCCACCAGGAGGCCCTGCCTGATGTCCAGGGTCAAGGGGAACCAGAACAAGGATAACAGGGTCAAGAGGAGAGACCCAGACAATGGAAACAAGTCACCACAGCAAGGGTACAGAAGAAGGCTCTCCTATTTACAAATGAGTGAGGGACAATGCCAGGCACATCTGCACTTGTCCTGACCTATGGTACATCATATTTGCCATATTCTTTGTGAAGACGTGGAGTTGGAGGCTATGCCCTGCCAGTGTCCTTAAAGGTGATCACCGCGCTCAATTTCTTTGCCTGTGGGTCATTCCAGGGATCCACAGGAGACATGTGCAGCATCTCACAGTCCACAACGTATTGATGCATGAAGGAGGTCCTTTACAGCAAGGCACATTACTGTGTGAGGTTTGCTCTGGGGGAAGATAGACAGGCTGCAAGATTCACTGGCTTCGCAGTTATCTCAGACTTTCCAAGAGCGCAGGGTGCAATCGACTGTGCCCATGTGGCTTTAAGGGCTCAATGGCAGCAGCCACTAATGTTTATAAACTGCAAAGGCCACCATTCCATGAATGTACACCTGGTGTGTGATCATCGAAAGGACATAATGCATGTTTGTGCCAGGTACCCTGAGAGTTGCCAGGCTCATTCATTCTGAGACATTCCCAGGTGCCTGAGGTTTCGAAGGACCTTAACATCTGCAGGGATGGCTGCTTGGGGATAAGGAGTAACCACTGAAAGGCTGGTTGATGACGACAGTACGTTACTCTCAGAGTCGTTCCGAGGACAGGTATAACGCTGCTTACAGCTCCACGCTCCCTAATAAAGCAGATCATTGGGATTCTAAAGATGCACTTCAGATGTTTAGACCACTCAGGTGGCACAATACAGTACACTCCCAATAGGGTTTCATACATCATCGCTGTGTGCTTCACAACCTGGCACTGCAAAGAGGTGATCACTTGCCACAGGGTGAAATGGAGGAGGGTGAGAGCTCTTTGGAGGACGAAGATCAGGAGGCCCAGGTTCCTCAAGAGGGTGATGAGGGTCAGTTTGAATGCAGTGATGCAATAGAGGAAGCAAGATGTGCCCATGACACTTTAATCACTGCCAGATTCCAGAAAGAGTAAAGTGAAGGCAAGGAGAGATGGCTCTGGCCCTCAATGCCAATCCCTTTCATCTCAAGGGATGTCCAACCATTCGCATCGAGAACGAGTCCAGCATTCACACTTGTACCTTATAGCCTGATAGTTCACCAGGCCATGATCTTTAAAAAGGTTCACGGTGCCCTCCCTTTGCGCTCAATCTGGAAAGTTAGAGTCCATTCAACAGCGGCAGCGATACAAAAACTGACTTGAAGCAGTCATCATTGCATAACTAAGAAACTGCAGCAGCCAGTGAGATAAGCACAAGTTAGGGATCTCCACCTCTCATCCATGTCTTATCTTTTGCCACTACAATTTAGGAGACACAGCTGCCGCTAATCACTCAAAGCTGATAAGCTGTCCTCACATAATGGTCTTCTATGAGGAGGAAGGATTAGAAACACATAAATCACACACTTCTAATAAAGGTTTTTACACCTCTCCCTGACATCACACAAGGGTGCAGAGACTATCTTCAGTGAGGTTGACATCACATAAATGTGAATCTCACAGGGGGAGACTGAGTGGGAAGGTGGATAAACCTCGAAATAAGAGGATTCAAATGTGCATAATCGCAACACCTTCAGTTGACCAAGCCATTCACATAAACATCAATGTATTAACCAAAGAGCAATATTATTACAGTGGAAGCACACCCGTGATTCAAAAGTGATTTCAATATTTCCTACTTTTCCTAACCCTATCAGAAAGTTTGGGAGCAGCCCCGACATCCGCAGCAAAGGTGGAAGCAGCCTGCTAACTGCTACGTCCTGATGTCTGTGATGACCATGGTGGACGTCCTCTGCTGACCCGAGCCTGGAGGGTCCTGATCTGATAAGGGTCTCATGCTCAGAGGCAGATGCATCCTCCTCGGCCTGAGCAGCTGGAGTGGATGAGGTCATAGGCAGATGGGACACTTGAGTGGCTGGACAGCCTTGGAGTGTCCTTAGAGGAGGCCCCCAGAATGCCCAGCTGATGCTCATCCTCCCTGTGGGTGTCCTGCCCTGACTCCTTGAGGAGATGGTACACATGGAGGAAGGTCAAGGTGCCTCGTACCCATTACTCACATCTTGATGGTGCCCACCAGGGTGTGTGGCCTTGGAGTCCAAGGCCGAGTGCAAATCCAGCAAAAGCTTTTGGACCAAGGTATCCATGGTGGTCACCAACCTTCCCATGGTAACTTCGAGCCACTCGCATGTCAGAGCTACGACATCAGACAGAACACGGACAGACCCAACCACCCATCCCATCCTTCGCTCTAGTCAACTGAATGACTGATGTTCTGCCACCTGTTACTGCATCTCCAGCACTGAGTTGGCAGCCGCTCACAGAGGCTCATTATCTGACCCGGGCTGAGTGGGTGGCTGGTCTCCAGCAGCCCTCTGAGTGCTGGAGACCTAGGCTGTCCTTGCCTCCAACTACTGTGGGGCATGACAGTGAGGTTTCTCCAGTAGGTGACCCCGAACCTAATCTAGAGCTATGCCCCACCAAAATGTGTCGCTGCACTGGTGAAGGGTGTGGGTGAGAACTGTGACAGTTCTTCCTCAGTTTCCTCGTTGGTCGTGGTCTGGGAGCTAGGACCTATGGTGGGCACCCTTGTGGGCCTTGATCTGCTGGTGCCTATAAGGTAAAAAATATAGTTTTAGTTGACGAACATGAGGAATGTAAGATTGCATGACACTCACTGTGATTATCGTGATGTGACCTGATGGACGTGTGATCCATATTTGGCTCCTGAGAGAATCCAATCTCCCCTTCCCTACAGGAGCGATCCCTGTCCTCCCCAGCAATCTCAGCTGCAGTATCCTTGAACTCGCTGAGGGCAATTGTGTCAGCCGTCCCTCCCCCTGCCTGTGCTCTTTCCCTTATGTTGTGGGCAAACTTGCCCTGGATGAACAGAAAAACATGTGATGAGAACAGATAGAACATAGGTTGGGAAAGAGGCATGCCCCCCTGTGTGTGGTGAGCCCTCTCCAGCAGGTCTGAGGATGGAGAGTGCGCAGCACAACAGATGGAGTGATGTTGATGTGAGAGGTTTCATTAATCAATCAGCGGTGATATGTGTGCCCCCCTAATTGTTGTGTGAGATCCCTGAAAAGAGTAGCCCTTTGAGTACATGATGCCCTGACGAGAATTTGATATTGGAGGGAGCTGAAGGATGACTTACCCTGGCAAAGCGGATGAGATCATTCATCCTCTTCCTGCAATGGATGACATTTCAGGTCAGCCACGCTGACATCCTTTGCAATGGCCTTCCAGGCCACAGAGGTGATGCTGGTGTGCTTTCTGGAACCGTCCCTGCGATATAGGACATCCCAACGCATCTGCACTCCTCTGATCAAGGCCTCAAGGGCCGGTGGGTGAAGTGGGGTGCTGCCTTCTTCTTCTGGCTTGCAACCTTCTTCTTCTGGTTTACGGACATCTCAAACAGTGTCCTGGAGACAGCTATGGTGGAGAGAGTGTGCTCCAGTGGCTTTTAAATATGGTGCCTGGACCTTCAAACCCACCAAGTAACAGCGGGTCAGACAAATCAGCTCCCGACCCACCAGATGATTTGGAGAAATACCCACCTGTGCATAATTAATAAGCTTCCAAGCGCAGAAGCAGCTGCAATTTCCCACCATTCCAAGCAGCGGGATATGCGCTGTGAAACGCACCCCCCCATCCCCGCCACTGCATTTAGTTTCAAAAATGGAGAATTCTGCCCCGTCTCTTTCCTGGTATCGCAAGACAGGGTAATTGCAAATGGATGATTGTAACTCTTGGGTAACACCTTTTATGGCGGGTCTATGTCCATCCATATCCATTTCCTTGGCACTCTAGGGTCATCCACTTATGGTGGCCACTTCTTTAGTAATGCGCTTCATTAATATGTCCATTTCCCTACTTGGTTAAGGTAGGTATTTTTTCATGGCATCAATTTCATGTAGGAGGTTTAGAACAGAGAGCAAGATAATATTAGTTTTTACACAGAATACTGTGAGGCAATGTAATGTGCTACCAAAATTAAAGATTGAACCACAGATCTTGTCAACATTGAGGAATCGGTTACATCAATGGCTGAAAAAAAGGACATGGGGATACAAGCACATGGGACTAGCACTATACCTAAAAAAGCAAATGACTGGTTGGGTCGAGTGACCTGTCTCTGTGTTGTAGTTTCTATGTAATCCCTTTGGTCACCTAAATTGCTGTCCATTTCACCTTTCCTTTGGTAATCTAGGATGGCATCCCACGACTGTATCTATTTGCTTAACTGTCTAGAAAAATGTTGTAATTGCTTCCAAGCTTTTTTTTCCCAATTCAGACAGCATGAATTCAGGGCAGAGTCGGAGATTCAGGGCATCTGAATTGAAAGTACAAATTATTTTAAAGCTTTTTTAAAAATATGTCACAGGCATAGTCTGAGTTAATGCACAAATTCCACAACAATATTTGCAAATGGTGTGACTATTAGTTTGTATACTTCTCTGTTAAAGCATACCCAGGCAAAGTTATTGACACATTGTCACAGTACTGAGGTTTTCAACATCGCTGGATTAGACACTGAAAGAAATCTTAGAAAGTGATACAATACTTCCAATAATCAACATACATACATTCGATGCTGCGTTGAATGGCAAACAGGTTTCCAAATTGCTGTGTTAGTCGGCCAAAACGTGCAGAATGAGCACATCATGAGAATTATCATTGATAATTATTTTCCACTATGAAACCATCAACGCACCATTAGTCAATATTTGCCCAAAGGGCATACAGTAGTAAGTGTAGTTTATATAAAGTGTTGATCTGCAGAGTGTCATTCATTTTCATGTAATGTAACATTCAGGAAAATATTGCCATAGAGGAAAAGGTGAAAATCTCAGAAGGATGTTAACAAAAGTAAGGAGCAATGTAATTCCCGTAATTGTATATTACCTGAACATGAGAAATGGTTTCAGGAAGACATACTCCAGACACAGTGTCAAATAGATGAGGTAAGGTCGGTTTTCTCATTCAGGGGCCACCTGGTTGTAACTGTATGTAACTCAAGAGAGATTAAGCCCACCACTGATGAAGCTGTCAGAAAATTGCGAAACATCATACTGAGAGACCTTGTTTTGACTAACTTCTTATCCCTGGTGAGATTTTTAGAATTCTTTTCAATCAGTAACAGATTATAAAATGTAATTCTTGTGAGGTCAATAAGGGGAAAGAGTTTTTTCTTCCTTACTGAATATTTCTTGATAACCTAACATAATCAAATAATACTGCTCAAATTAAGACATGAGTTATCCACATTATTTATTGAAACTTTACACAGAATGGTCACATTAAATCCCTCTTATAGCAAAGTTCACATTAGTAGGTCAACGACTTTGAGTTGGAACAGCTTTCATAAAACTACGCTCTATAACTTAAACTCTAACCAGACTTATTTCTTACCGGACTCCTAAAAGAGAAGAGAATCCTATTAGTCTGGCGCAGCTTTCAACTTTCATGCTGCAAGTAGCCCATCATACCAAGCAGTAAATTTAGGGGATAACTTTATCCTAATCAATCCAGTGGAAAATTGATGTGATCAGGTCAGCCACCCAGTTTTATCTCCCATTGTAGTCCATGGAAAATAAAAACTAAACTTTACTGTACCAAGTCAGAAAAGTAAGACAATTTACACTATCTTATACTCTAACATTCAGAATTAACATGAGGTAAATATGAATTAACAAGAAACTATGGTCAAACACGTCACACTGCACATTAAATGGCAAATGCAACCAACACAGCTCCCACGGATTTCTCAGCAGAGACAGTGACCCCCATGAGTCACAATATCTTGTTAAAACTCTAGGCCTGAACTTCCGCAGAATGACAATCAGTCCTGGATAGTCACTCCGCTCCTAGTTACTTACCTGGAAATCCAGCCAATCCTTTCTTGCCCGAGCTTCCGACTCAGCCAGGGAAGAACTGTGTAGGGCAGTGTGCTCTTGAGGCCTTCAGTTAAGGGCTGCATAGTCGGAAGTAAGGAAGCCATGCTCCCTTTTCTTACAGCATTATCAGCTGTAAAGCAGATAACTTTAAAGGTCCAGCCACTTTCAGAATCCAGGGAGAAGGTAGATTTGTAAGGTGAGTGGGCAGAATTGTGGGGTGCAAGGGTTGGATGTTTGTGGGGGGGGCAGTTCAGGTGGTCTGGGAGGGTATGAGTCAGGTGGTTGGGGATGGGGGGGTCAGGCGATTGGAGGCTGGGGTTCTGCTGGTCGGAGGGTGTCTGTCAGGAGGGTGGTCAGTTGATCGGGGCGGGGTGGTAAGTGGGAAGGTCAGGTAGTCAATGGTGGGATGGTTGGTCTAGGGGGGTGATCAGTGGGGTGGGGTGGGGGGAGGGGTTGGGTGGTCAGTGGGAGGTGGCAGGGTGGCAGGTAGTCAGAGGAGATCCAGTGTGGGGGGGGGTCTGGGATAGTTCCATAGGGGCTCGGAAGACCAGGAATTAGAAGTGGTTTTAATTCTTCTAACTTTTCCTGTGTAACTATTACTGTAAGACAGTCAGAGCCATCCAAAGTTTGCAATTTTAATCATACTTTCGGATGGTTCCAATTGCAGGGCAATTCTTACCTGGGGACTTCCTGGGGTGGGGTGGTGGGGGCGATCCCAGCCATTTTTGGGGTACACCCCAGTTACAAAGCCCCGGAACCCAGAAGTTTCGGACCTCTGTCTCCCTCACGAGGGATTTCAACACTTCACTTTTGAAGATCTAACCTCTGAATTCCTTCAAAAGCTGTGCCGACTTGGATTGCCTGATGACTGCTCATCTCCCGATGGTTCAATCTCTCCTAAGATTGCTTCCCATAAGATTCACAAAGCTGCACCTCTAATTACCAGCACATTTCCAACTTTTTCACAGGCTGCTAGCTTCACTAAGCTGGCATTACCCCTGGGTTTCTCTGAACTCCAGTCTCCCAGCTGCACTGAGCCATAAGTGGCTCCCAAGGCTTCTCTGAGTCCTAACTGCCTGGCCTGGAAACAGTGACATTCTGCCGCCTTCTCAGCTCCCCAGAACTTCTCTGAACCCTAACTGCCTGCTGCCTGCTTACAGCTCCAGGGCTTCTCTGTGAGATGCAAACCACACAAGGTCCAAACTGCAACTAACAACTGCACCAAACAGCTTCCAGGGCTTCTCTGAACCCTAACTGCCTGGAGCCTTTTCGGTATGAAGCATCTTTCCTTGCTGCAGAACACTCAGGTCAATTGCAACCAGAGCACCTTCTTAAGCTCCACCCATCTCCATTATGACACAGCCTTTCACGGTTCACTTAATGCTTTTAAACTAATTTAGCTCTAACTCTCAAAACAAAGCATCTCTCTGGACTGCACTTCTTTGCAAGCAGTGTAGGCATCAAAGCCAGAATTTTACAACCCCTCCCACCAGTGGGATCTTCCGGTGCTGCCAAAGTCAATGGCCAGTTAAATGACTCGCCACATCCACTGCGGGGGATCCCACTGCGGGGAGGCCGGAAAATTCCGGCCCACATCTCTAGTTCTTCAGCTAGTTAAGTCCACCTGCTGTCTTATGCCTCCATCTCTTCCAATCTTACTCTATTAAACAAACATGGGCAACCTTCTGAATTGCCATTTTCTTTTAGGTATCCTGGCAATCTCTGAAGCCCAGCATTTTAGTTACCTTACATTCACAACAATAATCTTCCCAGAACTAAACAATACCTCTCAAATATTAGCATCAACTATGAACTAAATATTCATAACAATCCATGCAAGAAGGCATAGTTGCAGTGCCTTGCAACATCAATCTACTCAAGCTGGTTTGAAATGTCTGTTCCTTAGTAGAATCACAGAAAATGTATTATTTTTTCCTGCTTTGTTATGTTGTCCATTTGAGCTTGCTGTATGGCAATCTTTTCATTTGCTGATTTATGTCTTCTCATTCATCAATCCATGGGGACCAGGAGGAGAATGTGGATGGCTGTTTATAGGATAGCTTTGTGTCAGTGGAATGAGGTTGTGGGGTGTGGGGGTAAAGAGTGCCCTTTTCATGTGGTTCTGACAACGATCCAGTGGTGGAAATCTAGAATTAATAAACACTTTTGCGATCCCAGGCAGTAATGTGAGCAGTTGTACATTCAGCACCTTCCTCCTCCTCAGGTGAGTCCACAGATGATGTATGCTCTGCTCCTTGTTCGTCCTGCAGCTCCAAACATTGCTGTTGCTCAATGTTGTGCAGCGTGCAGCATACCACCATTCTGGAGAGCCTGGCTGGTCTGTACTGAACAGTATCTTGGATCCTGTCCAGGCATGCTGAAGACATATTGGGGGAGAAATTCAGTCATGTAATGCTGCTTCTAGCTATGGCTTCAATGATGAATGTCACGTACGTTGCACAAGTAGCAAACCACGGGACTGCCTGTCCCAGGGAATCGATGTGAATTTGTCTCTCAGCGGTAGGGTCAGCATGACACAAATGATTCTCTCCCCATCGGGTGGCCATCTAGCTTTCAGTGTAGCGCTCATGGACTACATAGGTCAGGTCTCATCAGCCAAGTTTGAAGGGGGTATTCCTTTGTCTCCTAGCTACAACCCTTAGTCTGCTTCCATGGTCAAAGAAGTCAGGCAGCTTGAACTGCTGCAGGAAGAGTGCATCATGGCAGGTCCTCAGGAATCTTACACATGCCTAGAATCATAGTTTCCTGGAATGATAGAGCACAGAAGCAGGCCATTCAGTCCATCATCTTTGGTAGAGCTATCCAATTGGTCCCACTCCCTGTACTATTTTTTCCCTTCAAATATTTATCCAATTCTCTTTTGAAAGTTACTGTTAAATCTGCTTCCACCACCCCTTCAGTCAGCACATTCCAGATGACAATTTTACTGTGTAAAAAATATTTCCTCACGTCACCTCTAGTTCTTTTTCCAAATATCTTAAATCTGTGCTCTCTGGTTACCCCTTACTGGAAACGGTTTCTCCTCATTAACTCTATCAAAACCATTCTTGATTTTGGACACCTCCAAAAAATCTCCTTTCAGCCTTCTCAGCTCTAAAGAAAACAACCAATTTCTCTACATAACTGAAGTCCCTTATCACCGGTACCATTCTTGTAAATTCCTTCCGCACTTTTCTAAGGCTTGGGCATCCTTCCTGAAGTGTGGTGCCCACAATCAATGCTCTAGCTGAGGCTTAACCAACAATTTACAATGGTTTAGCATAACTTCCTTTTGTACTCTATTTGTCTTTTAATAAAGCTAAGGAAACCATATGTTTTATTCACAGCCTTCTCAACTTATCCTGCCAGCCTCAAAGATTTGTGTACGTACATCCTCAGGTCTCTGCCCCCTTTTTAAAATTGTACCATTTAGTTCATGATGTCTCTCTTCATTCTTCCTACAAACTGTATCAATTCTCACTTCTCTGCTTTGTGTTTGTAACACCAGCTGCACATTGATGGAGTGGAAGCTTTTGCACTCCACAAATACTCCTAGTTTATCTAAGGGTGCAGAGAGTGCCACAAATGTGCAGTTGTAAAATCGTTCCTATGGGAAGTCAACCGGAGACACAAGCACAGCATTCCCCCTCCACAATGGTGATCTTGCAGCTATGGCCAGTTTTTAGTAAATACACCTTCTAAGCTTAGAGAGGGTGACTCCATCTTGAGGCGCCCTTTCTCTCCCCTATTTGCATCTGCAGTGCCCACCTCGGACGTTGGGGCTCCAATCTGTCAGGGTTGGAGGGCCTACTTTTGGCCCTCCAGCCTTGAGAACCCACCTGCCAACCATAACTGGACAGCAAGCACGTTCCCTGGCCACTAATTGGCATCCCTTCAAAAATTGCATCAGGCTTGTAACTCCAACGCCATTCAGGCTGGGACCCAGAAATGATACCAATGTCAGGATTCCAACCCAGATCAAAAATCCTGCTTATGTAGTCCTGCTCCCAGAGGTAATGTTAAGGTCACTGCCACTGCTGCTGAGGTGCATTACTTTTTTATGCAAAGCACTGTGGCAAAGCCACCAGTTGGATTTTCTGTAATTTGGGAGATAATTTAAGCTTATTTGTTTTAAGTCAAATCATTGTTGCCATCTTATTTTAAGGATTTGCCTGTGAGACACTACCATAACTGCTGCCTTTGTCTTCCTGTTACCAGCTGCAGTCTGATTGCACAAGATGTAATCTGATTGTTCCAAAAGTTTGATCCGATCAGGGTAAGTTAGAAATTCAAAAAATAGATCAATACTCAAAATCGCACAAGAGCAATACGTTTGTGCATGCTCTAACACATTACATTACAGAATGGAAAAAAATGAAAGACTAGCATTTATATGGCATCCGCAACACTTCAAAGTAATTACACAATTGATTACTTGAAGTGCAGTGACGTTTGTCATATAGGCATAAAGGATATGTGTTTATGGCTCTATTGTTCATGCGGTGGATTCCTGGTTTGCTTAGGGGTGCTACTGTGCAAGAGTGTTCTGGTGCAAGGGAACAAGGAGAGCTGAAAATCAGCAAGTGAATTGAGTGGTGGGTTTGGAGGTGAATGGCTGAAAGTTCCTCTGGCAGCCAGCCCAGAAGCAGCACTAGGAAATCTGCAGCAGTTTATCATCTCAGTGAAAAAGATGCATGGTGGGGAAAAGCTTCAAAATAAGAGAGAAATGTTAGGAGCAAAAAGAGGATATTCTTCTGTTAACCTATCTCTCCCAGTGACACTTCACACAAATAGCCGTTCTTCATTTGTGAGCACAGTTAGGCTATTTGATAACAAGGCACATCACATTTTTAGCCAACATCTACATATGCACATGCATGCATTCATATACATGCACAGATGCACACACGTGCACGTGCACACAAGCTAACTATTGTTCTACTCAGCCCTGCAAGACTGCAAAACCGCACACAGGCTGAGATCAGCTAAGTCTTTGGACCTTTTGAGAGTTTCACAGCTGTTCCCTTTTTCAACAGGCAGCCAGCAGCAAATCACATAAGAGGGCACCTCAGTTGCCCATTGACACCCAAGGGTCATCTGAGGCAACTATCAGTTTGTCCTGTGAATGGGAAAGCTGCCACCCTGCTGGAAATGGGCATAAGGAGGCGTTTTAAATATATAAATTGGGTCCTACTGATTATATAACTCGCAATTGTAAATTTCAGGTACAAATAGATGGAACATGCTCCACGTACGTATCACCTAGTTATACCAGATGTCAAGTGGCCTAGCCAGTGGTCCTCAAAGGGTCTACTGGAGGCCACAATGAAAAGTGCTTTGTGAGCTGAGGAGAAGCAGGAATGCTTCCCCTGTGTCTATTAAAGTTCAGGCCTCCTGAAGTCAGCTTTGGGTGGGCAGCTGACTTGCCAACCTTTTCAGGCTGAGTACCACACCAGCTGCATGGCACATTTACTTATTGAATTATCTGTTGTTATTTGGGCTTTTCACATAGCATGTAGATTCGCTTCAGAACTCCTATAATTACAGTGAATTAAAGACACTTTAATAAAAAAAAAGGACCATATCAAAGCATTGGTAATTAACATTTATAAACATTACACCGAAAGTAAGTTTCTCCTTTAACATCTATGCAGTAGATTCAAATACTGTCCTTATACTCAACCTCATCACATTAAGTTAAATAATGTTAATTGCAGAAGAAGGATATCATAAAGGCCACTTTTGTTATTGGTCTGTGTCACACATGACAAAAATGGAAACATTAAAAATCTGTATTAACATAATAAAGAACAGGCTATTTGTGTTGATTTCTGTGTAAAATGAATGCTATATCTAAATTCAGCCAGAACTCTTATGCTGTACTCTCTTGCAAACGTGCATTATCTGCTATTATAATACTGCCATTATAACTGTCGGTATGTGTTTAATCTGATTCACAAGTTGGACTGCACAGGATCAATTCCTCAATTGGTCACTTCTGACTGAGAGCGAGTGCAAGCCAAGAATTTCTGGGTTACAGGCCACCATTTTCCAATTTTCATTTTATACACGAGATATCACAATTTCCCAGTGGCATTCCTTGGGAAGCATCTTTCTGTGCTAGGAACACAAAATAATGCAAACAGTCCTCATGCATATACATTTTCTCTTCCTATATTTACCTGTGTTGTATTCCCCAAAATGTGAGCTGAGGTTGGAGTCCACTTTTGCCTGTATCTGAAATCTGATCTCACCGCTCCCCTGGCAGTGGGGCGAGGATCTCAGAATTTCAACCCCTTCTTCCTATTTTATTATTGATTGCATGCTCCTCCTTGCAGTTGATATCCATCCATGTTACTCTTCATGTTTTTAGTATCAGTAGTGGCTTTTGGGTAAGACTACAATGTACAGCCACCGTGGCTGCTTTATGCACTTAACCATAAGTACCAGATTCAACTATGCAGGTAGGATTAACTGGGATTAATTTTGACTCCCCAGATTATCCAATAAAATGCTGGGTTGTTTCGAAGAAAGGCACCATGGTTGCTTTAGTTATGCATCAAGAAGTACTAGGATTCATGCCCATGCCTACAGGGTTGTGGTTTAAAGTATCTTACAATGCATTTACACTCCACACGTTTAGCAAAAACTGGTTTTGCACTAATGTTATGCTTCAGCATC
Source organism: Carcharodon carcharias (assembly GCF_017639515.1). Lineage (NCBI taxonomy): Eukaryota > Metazoa > Chordata > Chondrichthyes > Lamniformes > Lamnidae > Carcharodon > Carcharodon carcharias. The sequence goes on from NC_054484.1 coordinate 28,890,980, forward strand.
AAGGTCTGAATTTACATTGTATAGTAACAACAACTTGTATTTATATAACACTGTTAACTTGATAAAACATCCCAAAGCACCTTGCAGGCATATTATCAAATAAAATTTAACTACAAACCACATAAGGAGATATTAGTATGGGTGGTAGATTAATATGTGGGCAGGTGGTCAAAGCTTAGATAGAGAGCTAGTTTTTAAGGAATGTCTTAAAGGAAGGAGGAGAGATAGAGTAGCAGAATGGTTTAGGGTGGGAATTCCAGAGCTAAGGGGTTAGATTGATGAAGGCATGACCAAAGTGAAGTGAGATTCTCTCCTTCCCAGGCTCTCACCCTGCTTCATGCTCGTGTCGACTGGACCACCACACAATCTTCAGGCTGTATTTACACAATGATTGCCCTGTCAGTGCAATAACAAACCACTTCGGAATGAAACAACAGGTGTACTGTAAATGCATACATAAAGGGCAATTATTACCTGGTAACATAACTTGCAAGGTAGTTCACCATTTTGCAAACATGGGTTGTAATGTATTATAATTGGTTAGGACTGGCCAACACATTTATCAAATGCAAAGAGGAAACAAATACCAAATTGTGAAATACTTGCAATGCACCTGTATGTATTTATACCAAAGTTCAAATCTCTCTCTGAATTTGCAGAGTGGGTTGGTCCTGGGTGTTCCAGGAACTAACAACACTTGAGAAACTCCTCAATAAAAGTACCAATTCCCTATCCAGCACATAATGATTGCTAACAGCAGGGTCATACAACTAAAGCAGGAACATATCTCCACAACCATTCATAAGATGATCAATTGATCAATGTAACTGCTTTGCACGTGGAAATGTCTCCCCCATGTGGCTCCTGTATAACATTGTAATGAAGGAAATTTGTTAACTATTATTCCTCCCTATACCAATTGGGTTGTCAACAATTACCATTCCTTTCATTCATTTTATTTAAATTTTTTCATTTTGCATAGGAAGGTCAAATTTAATGGGTCTGCCCTCCCAAACTATACAATATATATTTGGAAAGTAGTACTGCATGGAATCTAAAAGAGGAAAGTAGCAACACAATGTAAAATACACTTTGCAAAATGAAGCACTTCCAACTGCAGTTAGCTTTAATAATTCACTTGCTAATAATCCTGCTCCTGGGTCACTCAATGCAATAAATGAAAATTTCAAGTGGATTGTAGAGATAATGGATCAGGTACTTTATACTTACCAGTGGTAAAACAGTACTTTAAGACATGCTGTATCTCTAATTTTCTGGTGTGCATTTTATCCCCCTCTTCCGTTCTCCAACATCTGGAATTGCTCCTGATGTTCCCCCATGTTTCCCCACTCCCACAACCCACCAGTCATCAACATTATACACAAGAGTGTGATGCAAGTCATAATGTAGAAGACTGTCATAAATAGTTCGGATTTGGAGTGATTAGGATTGAAACGCACTGCCTGATAGGGTGGTGAAAACTAATTTAATTATAGTTTTCAAAAGGAAATTGGATAAATGCCTGAAGGAATAAAAATGCAGAGATATGGGGAAAGAGCAAGGAAGTGAAACTATCTGGATAGCTCTTAGAAAGAGCTGGCACGGATTTGATGGGAAGAATGGCCTCCTTTTGTGCTAATTCTATTATAGATAGCCTTGAGTGTTATGGCACAGCCAATGGTAAATGCTGAGTTGTTCAAATTCCAGAGGGAAACTTGAAACAACTACCACAACTAATTTTTCAATTTGTATGTTTTGAGATGCAGACTTTGAATTCAGTAGTAATAAGACCACTGAGCCTTATAGGTTTTTACAAAACTAAATTAAACATTTATTAATAAGAGAAATGATTTTAAGCACATATAATTCTCTACAAATTATTACTATAATAACTTATAACTCCCCTAATTAATCAGACTCCCAGTTACACTCCTGTTAAGACAACAGTAAGACACATAGATTTTAAAAGACCCAGGCAAAGAAAACATGATACCCTGAACAATCCAATTCAAAGTGAGTTTCCTTAACTTCAGTCCTTTGTAGACAGCAGCTTGAGGCTTAGATGCTGAAGGCACTTCACGCTTGTTAGATCTTAGAATGCCTCCCCCTATACACAGTCTTCACTCCTTCATACATATTTTCCCCTTTGAATGCAAATTCCCATTGTTTCATTGTGTCTTTGGACTTTACCTCCCTAATCATAAAAATTTCTCATAGTACTAATTTTACCAGTAATCTCTGGGAAAAATAAACTTTGCCCTTGTCGGGCAGGCTCAGTGAGGGTGAGAGGGGGCGGTCAGGAAGCCAACCGCTGCCCGCAATCGGGGCCGGACCCTGAAGACCCTGGCTGGTGCATACTGAAGGGCATCTCCAGAGCTATCAAGTCATCTGAAACACAAGTTTGCAGTGGATATCCCTTTTCAGGTCCAAAGAGATCAGGGAGCTTGGAGTGCCACAAGAAGAAAGCATCATAGCAGCTGCCTAAGAATCTGGCACTTTCCTGCATAAATATCTTTTTTTGGTTACACACCAGCCTCACATTCATGGGAGTGGAAGCCTTACAGTTGATGAGTATTCCTGGTCATTTTGGGAGTGCCTTGGGGAATTTAACACCTGTGCGCAGTCAATGGCACCCTGCACCTGTGGGAAGCCAGCCAGAGCCACAAAGTCGATTATTCCGACTGGCATTATCACAGACAAAGTTGACATAATTGACGGCCCTGGCAAGCAAGCCATTAGTCACCTATTTAATGGATTTATGGGCTAACTGGGAAATCCTGGAAATATCTGCGTCAGAGCTCTGGAAGGATCCGGAGGCAAAAAAGTTGAGAGCAATGGTGATCTTGACAGCCACTGGTAATGTGTGGCCATCAAGTCCAGTGGACAGTAGGTCTTGGTCCAGGACGTAGCAGATATCTGTCACCACTGATGCAACAACCTCAGCCTCCTGAAGCATTGATGGTCAGAGATATCAAAGAAACTGAGCCTCTGCCTTTGATGCTATTTCATGGGTACTGCTTTCTGCAAACTTTCTGTTGTTGGTCATCTTATCTGAGGTCCAATGTAAGGCAGCATTCTGATGTGCTAGAGCGAACCTCCAAAGAATTGAAAGTTACCTCTCAGCAAAAATACTGTGAGATAACCCTTGCCCACTCACAGGTAAGAAAGCATTTGTGAATATTGATTAGTTATTCCCCTGAGACTGATTCAGCCAACTTAATGGCGGGTGTGTACTCTCCTTGCTTTTACTGTTGAGTTTCATGAAGCCCAAGAGACCAGTAGACCAGATGTTAAACTCAAAAGTGTGTTGAAATATTGCTCTAATTGAGATTAACATATAACAATTGACAATCCCTCTCACCTGAGGGGGTTGCGTGCACGCAGTTTAACGCTTACAAATCAAGTTGCGGGTTGGAGCTGATTTCCTACCATGCTGCCAATTTTACTGGTTTTACCATCCCACTCACACCCAACGCCAAACCCATGTGCTCCTGCACATTAATATTCAGCCTAGTGTGCTTGTAAACCTGGTCATGGGCAATGTAAAATCCTTTAGTCAATTGCTGAAACATCTGTCCTTGAGATTGGGAGCATGGTCAGCATCTTGCACCGTAAACTTTAGTAAATTGGGACTGGAAATGGAGGAGGGACTTGTGTTTGGGTGAGCAGAGAGAGCAGAGACAGGGGCTAGTTAGTAGCAATTTGTGGAAGAATTTGAGATTCATTGTAGCAACATGGGGAAATAATTTTGGGAGGAATTGGTTAACATGTTTGGGTGAAATTCCTATTACAGTTTTTACAACGTGAGTACCTATTTATATTGAATGAGTTATTTACTTAGTTAAAACAGCAAAGACAGAAACTTCATTCAGACTCCGTAGCCAATTCATTAAAAAAGTCAGCCGAGTAATTTAAGTAATGGGACACTGGTGGGAGATCTTTACAGCCTGATTTTATTTGCAATTTGCATCAATCGAAGTCACAATAATACCAGTACTCTAGTCAGTTTATCTTAAAGAGATGGTGTCATCTTCTGCGGGATATCATGTGCAGAAACCCAGTTCCTGGACTAACCTGCCTGCCAAAGCAGCTGAAATGAACTGACTTGTTTTTAATTATAATTTTTTTCAATCAATCAATATCTCAACAGCATATTGGAAAAATACTACATAGTTTGTTTTAGAATTACATTACTATGCATAGTGAATCATATGCAATCACATATTTATAATTATTGCGATTTCTGGCTTTAAACTTAGCTTTAAATGTTTTGTTCTTCTTAAGTTGTAAACTTTACTCAGATCTATGCAGGAGTAACAAAAGCACACTCTGATGTGAAAACAACCCTTATTTTATACATGTATTCTAAGTTAAAATTTGTCTTGTTTTTCATCTATTGCAGCAAGAGCTATATTTCCCCTTGCTATGTTAATAGATTATAAAAAGTGCAGGATTAGCTGCAAGCAATCCTAATTTGCTTTCCTGTGTAAATTTAGATTCTTCTTATAAACAATGGAGAGAATACTAGAAAATTAAAATAATAATTATTAAAAAAAAGGTTATGCACAATACTTTTCTTACCTTTGATTTTTCTTGATAAATGGTTGGACTAATCATCAATATATTGGCATCTATTTTAAGTGCAAGGTCACAAACTGACTACACTTTATCATGATTGAAAGGAGGGTACGATTTAAACCATTTACCCCAGTATCAGTATTAAGTGCTCCCTGGGGTACTGGAGTATCTGAGAAGAGGTTATGAGTTGAATGATATTCCAGATTTTCCTCCTGGTTGTGAGAAAGCACCTTTCCCCATTCCTTCCTAATCAATTTCAGACTGAGATTGGGATATACAATATGTAGTGAGTCACTGAGGCAAATCCATGAGCTGTGTGGCACAACACATTGGTCCACTACTTTAAGCATCATAAAAATTGGAATGAATCCAACATCCTTGGTATATCTAACAAATTTCCTAAGGTGTTAGATGCCCAGGTCACACGTGCTGGGCCTGACAGGTACAGTTGCAGGCAGTCGTCTTGACTGCATTGTTCCAGTCTGAGCAATGGAACAATGCAGACTGGTTATTTGGCTGCATCTTCAGGAGCTGCTGTCAGTACAGGTGATGTAAAATCCTTCCAGACAGATCAATGAAGTCAAGAGGCTGACGATCAACAATTTTTGTTGACTGCAAAGCTTGTGACTTAATTGCACTGAGAAATTTTTGGCTTGTAGTTAAAAAAAGATTCTGCAAGTGCACAAACTTGCTAACAATGCCCTTTGATAATGTAGGGCCCCATTAAATTTTTGTCATAACATTGTCCAATCCCTGTGACCTTCTAAATTTTTTAATACATTTTATTCACATGAAATAATGAAATGCCAAGATGACTTCCATCAAATTTACCTGAGACCAAACAAGATAATATTTCCGAAACAAAATTCAATTAGTGCTGATTACCATGATGTGGCACTGTAACATATTTTGTCTCATGAAGTTTGAAGGTCACCTGGATCTGCTTTCCTTTGTATCTCTTTAATTTACTGTGTCAAATATTTGAGAAATAGCTCAGTAAGAACTAGGCACTGTTACTGAACATTTACGTGAAAAGCACATGCGCTGCGAAGTCACACAGATATCAACATTTGTTTTTTTCAATTTTGGTTTTGTGTTAAGATGTCTCCATAGCCTGTGTGGCACTAATGTGAATCACTATAGCCTACGTTGGATTTATGCCACTTACCTCCAGACGATGGGAGATGCCAATGATTTGATATAATAGGCTGAATTTTCCTATGTGTGTCAGGAACCCAACCTCAGGACCATATGAAGATATCGAGCCCGCGCTTGTTGTCAAGGCACCTGCCAGTGTAACTTTATGTGAGGCTGGCTTCTAATTGGCCACCTCCATATTCAGCATCCAATTAAGGTTGGTAGGCAGAACATGGACACAAAGGCCCAATCAAAGGGCCTGCAACAATGGATGGCAGGAGAGGTGGGTGCTGCTTAGGCAGAAAGGCAAGCATGTCTCAAAATTAAGGCACTCTTAAAAAGCTTGTAAAGAATTGAAAAATAAAGAAAGCTGTTACAGCCATCAGTGCGGAGTGGAAACCTCTCCACAAGGCTGATGGTGGCCGCAGCTGTGGATTTTTCTTACTTGTAGCTCATTCATTGGAAAAGTGGGAGAAGGCCCCCGATCCCCCAGCCTGCCGCCTCCAAGTTGCAGCCAGCCTACAGACTCAGTCCAGGGATAATCTAATGTCAGGAACATGCCATAGGCATACAAAGTCCTCTAAGTGGGGCCTTAATTGGTTGCTCTCTTACTTGGAGCTTTTGCCGGTTCCAGTGGCAGGCTACTCTGAGAAACCTGCCTGGAAATGGGACAGTGTCGGAGAGCCTTTCCAGTGGGATTTTCCACTTACTTCCTGGCCCCCCCACCTCCAAAACTGCCTCCACCATGTTGGGAAAATTCCAGTCAATAACACGTTAATACTTCTTTACATGAAAAGTTTTTGGAGCATGGGGAGCTTTGCCACGGGGAATGATTGAGGCACAGACCACTGCATCCTTTAATGAAATAGGGAATCAACATTTAAAGCAGAGGAAGGTGGAGACAGCACAAGGCTTTGGAGTTAGTTTAAGATTTCTCTTGCAAAAGAGCTAGCATGATATGGTGGCCAGAACAGTTTTCTATTGTGTTGCAAATGTCTGGAAGTACAGTTTCCACGACATTCTCCCAAGTTACTGCTTTAACTAGAGATATTTATGCCAATTCTCCAGGTTTTGCCAGTCTTCCATCGATTAGGCAGGAGATTGAAAGATATCTTGCAGAAATTTCAGAAGCTGTAGTCTTTCTATGGTTCAACCAGCTAGGTTGCTAGGCCAACTGCATTTAAATGAAAACAATCACATACATTTATATGGGAACATTTATATGGATGCATTTTAACATCATAAAACCCAAGCCACTTCACAGGAGACTTAAGGAAGAAAAATTTGACAACAAGCCACATAAGGAGATATTAGGCCAGATGGGCAAAAGCTTGGTCAAAGAGGAAGGTTTTAAAGGACCTGGAGAGGAAAGGGTTCAAGAAGTGTGGTAGTTTGCAAAGACTTGAGGGGTCAAGGGTTGGTTTTCTTGAGGAGATGGGTGATGATGGCAGATTTGAAGGAGGCTAGGGACAGAGAGCGGAGAGAGGAAACAGTTAATAATGTCAGCAATCATAGAAGCTAAGCAGGGAAGTTGAGTGGTCAGTAGTTTAGTAAGAGGTAGGTCTCATTGATAACACGGGTTTGTAAAGGGCATGTGGGAGATAGGAGAGAAACTAGGGTTACGAAAAAGGGGAGCTTTAGAGGAAGTTAGTCCCATTGGACTAGGGGAAGGGAAGGAAGCAGCAGAGACAGCTGATTGAATGGTCTAAATTTTCGTAACAAAAATGTCCATGAGCTCATTGCACTCAATGTTGGAGGTGAGGATGGAGGATGCAGGGAAGGGGTGTTTAGGAAGGTGATTAATGGCGGAGATGGGAAGCTGGATATCATCTTTGCCTTTGCGAATGATCTTTGAATAGTGGGCAGTTTTAATGATGGAGAGCGTAGCCCAATAATGCCTTTAGCAGTACTTTTTCCTTTCATGGGATGTGGAGGTCATTGGCAAGGCCAGCATTTGTTGCCCATCCCTAATTGCCCTTGAACAGAGTGGCTTTCTAAGCCATTTCAGAAGGCAGTTAAGAGTCAATCACATTGCTGTTTGTGGGGCCTTGCTGTTGTGCAAATTGGCTGCTGCATTTACATAGGATTATATGCATTGGATATAAGGCACACAAACAGGCCATTCGGCCCAACCAGGCCATTCTGGTGTTTATGATCCACTCAAGCCTTCGCCCATCTTTACTCATCTGAATCTACCATCACAACCCTTTATTCCCTTCAGCCTCAAATGCTTGTCTAGCTTCCCTTTAAATGCATCTACACTATTCACTTCAACTACTCCCTGTGGTACCAAGTTCCACATTCTCACCACTCTTTGGGTAAGGAAGTTTCTTCTGAATTCCCTGCTGGATTTCTTGGTGACTATCTTATATTGATGATATCTAGTTATGCCACAAGAGGAAATATTCTCTCTGTGTCACTCTATCAAAACCTTTCATAGTTTTAAATGCCATCCCACTCCATGAAAGAATGAAAAAAAAGCCTTCTTCCTATAATCTTAACAGCGACTATCTGTAAAGAGGTACTTAATTGGCTATAAAGCACCTTAGGGCATCCTGAAAGGTACTATATAAATGCAAATCTTCCTATTTTTTACAACCAACCAATTGTGCAGAACTGAAGAGCATGACAATGTTTCCTTGTGCTGCTGGTATGTTTACAGAAATTTTTGTTCTTGCATGGGCAGACTTAACTCTAGTCAGAAGCTGGGCACTCTGGCTCTGGAACAATAGGTAGACTACAGCTTATTTTAAAAGCAGCAATTCTTCAGAGAGCCACACTTTATTTAAATTTAAAATATAAACTCTTCCTAAAACTGGGAAGCATTGGAATATTCTTTTGGAACTACACATCACTATCTCAGAAAATCTAGAAAATGACAACTGACACTATTCTATGCCTATGTGTTCCAAGCTATAATTCAAACATTTAAAAGAAAAGTTGACATATTCGCTTGTCATTGCCCATAGATGAGGAACCCATATTCCTTGATCACTCAAAGCTAGATTATCCACTCCCTTTAAACATGGTATCCATTTCTCCTTGCAATGCCGATTACTACTTGCTTAGGCATATTAAAAATCTTGCTCCAAGTGTATTCTTTCCTATGAGCATTGTGCGTTTAATAAGTTATTTAAACTCATCACAGTATTAAAAATGAAATTCAGACATTCATCTGTTTGATCTATTGCCAAAGAGGTAAGAAAAAGATCAAATATAATCATTTCACAGAGTAACAGCCCAGGCAATTGTCAAGAGATCTTTTTCCATTCAGTTGGCCTTGAAAATTGCCTCTAGCATTAGCCAGTTACAAATGACAAATAACATTTAGCTTTGAGTGATGCTCAAACTGAAATAAAACAGACTTTGGAAAGAAAGGATGACAAAAGAAGTGCTTAGTCTGAAGGGAGCTGCTGTACATGCTGAGATGGCAAGGCTTTGCAATTTTTGTTAGTAACATAAAACATACGACATGTTAAATGTTAAGTTCCTGGAGTCAAAGACAATGGTGCTTCAAGATTGTTATGACTTTCTCCTTTGTGCTTTTGCCACAGTGGGGAAATGCGAGCTGTATTTCATTAGAGGTATACTGCCTGATCAGAGCAAACAAAAGGAAAATTTGAAATGTAGTACAGTAATTTACAGATGGCAAGGATCGCCAGCACTCGCTTTTGACAATGAAGATAAAAGTTGACGGATACCAGGAAGCCATTTAGTTAAAATATCCCGCAATATAGCAAAACTAGAAGAGAGTGGAATGCAATAAACAAAAGGATTTAATAGAAAATATATTTTAAAAACATTTCATTTTCTATTTTCCCAATTATTTCTTCCTCAGTTGAAGCTGCTTTTGTCCACAATGACCACATCAAGGCACTGTTTTGCTGTCCAGTTCTGATGCAGCTAGCTGCATCAATAAGCACCAGACAGAGCTGCTCTGGACAGCAAAGATAGTGGATAGGGATTAACATTTTTCTCTAGTGGCTGTGTTGACTTCCCCCTATTTAAAAACTGAGCACTGAAAGGGTCTCAGAGGCAGGGGGTAATTCCAATGAATAATACCAAACATCCAGTCTGTCTGTTGTTCTTCTCCCAGTTCAACACAAAAAGCTCTGAAGAAGAGTCATACGAACTCGAAACATTAACTCTGTCTTTCTCTCCACAGATGCTGTCAGACCTGCTGAGTTTTTCCAGCATTTTTTGTTTTTGTTTCAGATTTCCAGCATCTGCAGTATTTTAGACTCTCAATGACCTGGCCTCCACAGCCTTCTGTGGCAATGAATTCCATAGATTCACCACTCTCTGGCTGAAGGAGTTTCTCCTCATCTCTGTTCTAAAAGGTCTTCCCTTTACTCTGAGGCTGTGCCCTCGGATCCTAGTCTATCCTACTAATGGAAACATCTTCCCCACATCCACTCTATCCAGGCCTTTCAGTATTCTGTAAGTTTCAATCAGATCCCCCCTCATCCTTCTAAACTCCATCGAGTATAGACCCAGAGTCCTCAAACATTCCTCATATATTAAGTCTTTCATTCCTGGGATCGTTCTCGTGAACCTCCTCTGGACCCTCTCCAGGGCCAGAACATCCTTCCTGAGATACGGGGCCCAAAATTGCTCACAATATTCTAAATGTGATCTGACCAGAGCCTTATAAAGCCTCAGCAGCATATCCCTGCTTTTATACTCTAGTCCTCTCGAAATAAATGCCAACATTGCATTTGCCTTCCTAACTACCGACTCAACCTGCAAGTTAACCTTAAGAGAATCCTGGACTAGGACTCCCAAGTCCCTTTGCCTTTACCTCAGCCTTTCTAATGTTTTGCATAGAATATACAACACCAAAAAATGCCATTCGGATCTACACTGGCATTTATGCTCCACTCAAGCCTCTTACCATCCCTCTTGATCTAACTTGATCAGCACAACTCTTAATTTCTTTCTCCCTCAAACACATATCCAGCTTTTCCTTAAAATGCATTTATACAATGCACTTTAGCCATTCCGTGTTAGTGAGTTCCACATTCTCACCACCCTCTGGTTAAAAACGTTGCTTCTGAATTTCCTACTTAATTTCTTGGTAATTATCTTATACTGCCAGCCTCTAGCTTTATTCATTCCAACAAGTGGAAACGCTTTCTCTGTGTCTACTCTATCGAAACTTTTCATAATTTTAAAGACACCTACTAGCAGTCACCACTCGCTTTGTTATTTTCAGAGAAAAAAGACCCAACATGCTAATCCTTTCCTGGTAGGTTAACCTTGCAGTCCTGGCGGGGGGCAGTGGGCATCACCCTTATAAATCCTTTTCACACCCTCTCTGGTTTCTCAACATCCTTTATATATTATGGCAACCGGAACTATGCACAGTACTCCAGTGTGCCCAAGGTTTGATATAAGTTTACAGTAGCTTCTTTGCTTTTCAATCTTATCCCTCCAGAAATAAACAAATGATGTACAGATCTGGCCTGTACAATGTTACACTATTTTTGAATATGAATATTATGGAAAAGAATGTATTTAAAATTGTAACAACAGAGGCTGATAAGAAGCAAGCCTTAAAATGTGTTGACATAAACAAGAGTTTGCTGGTAATCTAAAGATAATGCAAACCTGAAATATTTTATAATTTTATTCTATACTTTATATTTTCAACAAACTATGATGTGTTCTACATAAAATAATTGAACTGAGTTGTTGAGAATAGCTATTCTCAAAGGCAAAAACTTTGGAAGGTTCTCAGGGGAAAAATTTTTGCTAAGCACAATCTGTTCCTTCAGAATTAAAACTTAGGAAAGCAAAATTTCTGTGTTCCAGAATGCATTTTAATCCAAATTTAAAGATTAAAATGCAGGCAACACCAACCTAAAATATAACAAAGTTCAGCTGGCCAGCAGTTCTCTGAGATGGGATTTCCTGTTTCTGAGGGGTGGAAGTCCCATCTCAATTCAATCAATAGCCAATGGGCTTTATAGCTGGAGGAACTAGGGCTGGGACTATATCACCCTGTTAAATTCAGCCCCATGATTCTATGAAAGTCAGCAGTAACTCGAACATTTATAGCATATTTCATCATTTTTAACATGTGAACCAGAACCAGGACAGGATCAATTGCTTTTACTGAACACCAACTGTCCAACCCATGCATCAGCAGGAAAAATATTTTTTATAGTTATAACTTGTGCTTTGGACTTGTTAATTTCTACTCATGTCTATAAGGGTAGTTTATACAGTCAAAGAGTCATTTACAGCACAGATGGAGGCCATTTGGCCCTTCAAGTCCATGCTGACTCTCCACAGAGCAATCCTGTTGATCCAACTACCCCACTCAAAGCCTGTGGCCCTGCAGGTTTATTTCCTTCAAATTATTGATAGCTTCGGCTTCCATCACTTTGGGGCATCGAGTTCCAGGTCATTACCACTCCTTGTGTAAAAAGGTTCTTCTTCACATTCCCCATATCTCCTGGCTGAAACCTTACATCTGTGTCCTCTAGTCTTTGTACCGTCAGCTAAGGGGAACAGTTTTCCTTGTCCACCTTATCCCAGCCAGTCATTATCTTGTACACTTCTATTAAAACTCCCTTCAATCTCCTTTGCTCCAAGGGAACAAGCCCAGCCTTTCCAACCTAACTTTGGGCTGGATTTAATGCTCCCCCGCCTCTGCATTTGAAGGCGAGGGGAAAGTTAAATCTCAGCCGGTGGCCTTCCCACCCACCTCTGCGCCCACTGCAATTATACCAGCAGCAGGGGTGGCATCGGACATCCCACCCACCAATGGGCCAATTGAGGCCATTGTGGATCATTAATGCACACTTAAGAGCCTCATCCCCACCATCACTGCATTTAACTGGTGGCAGAAGAGGTTCAAAGCCAAGCAGCCAGCCCAACAGATTTTTTCAGCACTGGCTGGTGGTGGGCAGGAGAGAGTCCCTTCTTAACTGGTCCCCTGGATCCTACGGAGCCCCCACCACAGCCACCACCAAGATGCCCTACCCCCATAGCTTCTCACATCTTGGCCCACACCCCCCTCACCGACCCCTTTGCCAAACCCCAAGCACTTACAAAGTTCTGACCCATCGCAACTTGCCTCTTCATTGACCGAGTGCAATATCAGCAGTGGCTATCGCCCCCACTGGCGGCACTGAAACATCAATAGCTGCCAGCCTCTGATTAGCCAGCAGTTCTTTGTGGCAGGATTTCCTGTCCCTGAGGGGCAGAAATCTCACCTCAAGCCTGTTAACAGCCAATTGGCCATCAAATGGGCAACCGTCCTTCCCCTAGGTGGGGTCCCCTCCACCACAACTTTTTAACCCGTTCAGGGAACTGTGACACCCTGTATAATTCAGACTCTCATAACTAAAACCACCCCCCTTCCTGGAACAATTCTAGTAAATCTCTTCTGCACCCTCACACCTTTCCTAAAGTATGGTGACCAAAACTGGATGCAATACTCCAGTTGGGGCCTAGTCAGAGCTTTACAAGGGTCAGCATAACTTCCCTACTTTTGTAATCAATGCCTCTATTTATGAAGCCCAAGATCCCAACTGCTTTGCTAACCACTCTCTCAATATGTCCTTCCACCTTCAATAATTGATGCACATGCATCCCCTAGGTCCCTCTGTTCCTGCATACTCTTTAGAATTCTATATTGGGAGGGTGTGAAGGTGAGAAGGAACATTAAATCTAGCGGCCAACAAGAGGCGGCAAGAGAGGCTATATTACAAATCTTTATTGCCTTTCCCTAACTCTTCTGCCAAAATGCACCACCTCACAGTTTTCTGTATTAAATTCCATCTGTCACCTGTCTGCCCATTCTGCTAGCCATCAGTGACCTGTTGAAGGTGATTCATACCATCCTCACTGTTTGCCACTCCTCCAAGTTTGGTATCACTCGCAAATTTCAAGATCCAAGTCATTTATATAAAGCAAAAAAAGCAGCGGTTTAGCATTGACCCACTGTTTATCATCCTCCAGTCCAAAAAACAACCATCTACCACGACTCCCTGCTTTTTGTCCTTTAGCCAATATTTTAAATCCAACTGGGCACTGACCCTCATATTCCATGAGCCTCAATTTTGTTAACCCAGCCTTTTATATCAAATATTTTCTTAAAATCAACATAGACAACATCCATCGCATTCCCTTCATCAACCTTCTTTCTTGCTCCATCAAAAAATTAATTAGATTAGTCAAGCATGATCTGCCTTTTACAAGTCCATGCTGACTCTGCTTAATTACCTCAAACTTAAGTGCCTGCTGATTTTTTCCCCAATTATAGATTCCAAAACATATCCACCACTGATATTAAACTAATCAGTCTGCAGTTGCTCGGATTGTCCTTACAGTCTTTCTTGAATAAGGAATAATTTCTTGAATAATTTGCCACTCTCCAATTCTCATACACCTCTGCCTTCTGACACAGAACTGGACCCCTTGATCCAAGAATCTGAAGCCCTTCCTCCTGCACAATGCTTCCAGCCACATATTGATCATCCCTACCTTCATATTTATATTCTGGCTAGCATGTGGCACTGGGAGTAATCCAGAGATTACTGCTCTTGAGGTCCCTAGCTACTGAAAATCTGACCTTAGGATGTCAATACCTTCGCTTTCTATGTCATTGGTGCCAACGTGTTGTACAATTCCTGGCTCGCTCCCTTCCCCCTGTACAATATTCTGCACCCCCTCTGTGATATCCTTTACCTTGGTATCAGGGAGGTAACCCACTATGTGGGACTCATAATGATGATTGCAAGATGAGAATTATGTGGACAAAGATAGCAATGTTGAATATTGTGTGGTATACTGCAGTCCTTTAATTCCTGGGGACATAAATGAACCAGAATAGATATTGTAGAATATAGTATTAGGTAAGTATTCTAGCTTACAGCTAGAAAAGAAAGGAAAAGAGGCTCAATAATTTCCATATTCGCTGACTATGATGCATTATGGAGCTGTCATGATAAATTCACAAATGCAGCAATCCACTCAAAGGCAAAGCTTCCAAGTGTGCTGGTACTAATCAATCGGAGGTGGCTTCAGTGGATCAGAAATATCCGCAGGATCAAAGATGGTTAGAAACCCAAGGACACTCTGTATGGTGAGTGAGACGGAGCCAGATGCCCGGTCGGGTGCTCATGGCTCCACTTCAAGGATGCTTGCAAGTATGACATGAAGGCCCTAAACATCAACAATTGCCCCAGGAAGTCACTAACCAGTGAAAGAGGGAAATGGCGACACTGTGAGCTGGCATGCACTACCACAACAACCAGGGCTACTGCAGCTTGGCAACAGGCACGAATACCGAAAATAACCATACACAACATCACTTGTTGGCTTCATTTGCGGCACTTCACAGAATCACAGAATCACACAGTGCAGAAGAGGCCCTTCGGCCCATCGAGTCTGCACCAACACATGAGAAACACGACCTACCTACCTAATCCCATTTACCAGCATTTGGCCCATAGCCTTGAATGTTATGACGTGCCAAGTGCTCATCCAGGTACTTTTTAAAGGATGTGAGGCAACTGCCTCCATCACCCTCCCAGGCAGCACATTCCAGACCATCACCACCCTTTGGGTAAAAAAATTTTTCCTCACATCCTCCCTAAAACTCCTGCCCCTCACCTTGAACTTGTGTCCCCTCGTGACTGACCCTTCAACTAAGGGGAACAGCTGCTCCCTATCCACCCTGTCCATGCCCCTTATAATTTTGCACACCTCGATCAGGTCGCCCCTCAGTCTTCTCTGCTCCAACGAAAACAACCCAAGTCTATCCAACCTCTCTTCATAATTTAAATGTTTCATCCCAGGCAACATCCTGATGAATCTCCTCTGCATCCCCTCCAGTGCAATCACATCCTTCCTATAATGTGGCGACCAGAACTGCACACAGTATTCCAGCTGTGGTTCTATACAACTCCAACATGTTCTTCCTACTTTTGTAATCTATGCCTCGATTGATAAAGGCAAGTGTCCCATATGCCATTTTCACCAGCCCACTTGTGGCAGAACTTGTTTCTCAAGGATTGGCCTTCACAGCCATCATCAAAGATGCACCAGGTGAAGATACCCCACCCCCTACATGTCCATCACCCTCATAGGTGAAAGGATACCAACACAGGTATTCTGGAATTTACTCAATTTCATTTTGAGCAGCAGAGCAGAATTGTTGAATTTTATCATTTTCAAATCACCGAGTTAAGGAAAAGTATAAATGCAAATTTTAATGCCTTGTGCTGAACCAGAACAAGGGATGCAAAGGGGCAAAATAGAGGTAGATGTACAATATTTTAACACCCAGGTTTTGGAAGGCATTGGCCTTAGACGGGTGAAGGCTTTATTAAAATCAGGGACTGATGACAAAATTAAAACCCCACTACAACTTAACATTGAGCAACAGCAAAACATGATGATAAAGGGAGGGTGAACAGCCCAAGATCATGATCTATATCAATACTAATCACATAGGGAAAAAAGGGGATGAAGTCTTGCTGACAGATTTTGGGAAGCTAGGAAAGAAATTAAATAAGCATAATCTCAAAGATAGTAATCTCCAGGTTACACTTGATGCCACATGCTAATAATGATAACAGAAATATGAGGATCATACATGTGGAAATGTAGCTGGAAAGATGGTGAATGAAGGGCGGCTTTAGATTTCAAGAACTTTGGGATCAATTCTGAGGGAGGTGGACCTGTGTACAAGCCAGACAGGTTGCACCTCAACAGGGCCGGGACCAATATCCAGAGGAGAGAGAAGTAAATATGGAAATAGAAGGCCAAAAAAGAATTAATAAGCAAGCGTGGAAGGCAGAGGAAACAATGGCTAGAAAATAGACAAAAAATGAGTTGTTCAATGATTATTGGCATATGCTTCAATGCAAAGAGTCTAGTAAATAAGGCAGATGAGCTGAGGGCAAAGACAGACACTTGGAAGATGATAAGAAGGGTGGAAATGGCAGCTCAACATTTCCACTTACAGGGTTTTCAGGCAAGATAGAAAGGGATTAGAAAAGGAGGGTCACAATAAACAATTATAGTTGTTCAGGGGGATTATATTCCAGAAGAATCATCAAATGAGGCCATATAGGTTGAACTGAGGAATAAAAAAGGGGCAATCACACTGCTGCAAGTGTACCATAGACCCCCCCCCCCCCCCAAATAGTCAGAGAGGGATAGAAGAGCAAACATGTAGACAAATTTCAGGGAAGCGCAAAACAATAAGATAATAATAGTAAGGATTTACAGCTACCCTAATATTAACTTGGACAGAAGCAGTGTAAAATACATTCAGAATTTCTTTAGCCAGTACATGGCAACAAGAAAAGGGACAGTTCTGGACTTAGTTCTAGGGAATAAAACTGGGCAGACGGAAGGGGTATCAGTGGGACAGTATTTTGATGATCATGATCATAGTTCAGTTAGATTTAGCATAGTTATAGGAAAGTTTAAAGATGGACCAAGGGCTGGATTTTCATGTCCTGACACGGGACAGAAGTGTGCCAGGCAGACATTAAAAATGGCATACTGGATACAAATCTTGGATTTCCACCCCTATTCCCGGCAGAAATTTTTCAGCAGGTCGCAAGCCTGCACACTGATGTCCCACATTGCCAAAACCATTGTGGAAGTGGCCATTTCAAACCTTCTGCAATTTTCATGCAGTCAGGCTGGTTTTGCTAATTGACTTGAGTCACACCAGAGTGCCGTGAACCATGGTTTGGAGGCAGGAACTGTATGAAAGTACAGAGTGTATTGCCTACTTCACATGTCATAATGCAATGCTGTGGCATAAATTATATATGTTTTTACAACACTGATTGATCATAGATCTTAGTTTTGAAAAGGTAAATGACCATTAAATAATGTGGCTGCCAGGTTATTACTTCTGACAACTGGAAAGCTATAAAGGGAAAGAACAGCATTATGAAAGTGGAAAAATTCATCAGGTACATTGGCTAAAGTGCTATTCTGCATTGTACAATAGTGAAATCCAGATCTGATGGTGTAAAATGTCCCCATTGCTTTGATTTCTTTTCCTGAAAGTTCAGTTCAGCCATTTATTTGACTGTTTCAAAACTTTGACAGATGGCTAATGTTTCAACAAATATTTGAAGTTCAACTCAGCCATCTGTTTGACAGACGTCTGAACTTCTGGCTGTTTTGAATGGCTTTAATGGATTCTGCTCATGAGGGTTTGTTAACACAATGTTTCAGTAGAAGCTCATTATGAATGCTTGGCTGACTTCCAACACACTAATGGATTCTGCTCAGCAGGGTTGATAAACACAGCTGTCATGGGGAGTTTTTTTTTCATTTTGACAGAGTTATGTGCTAAGAGGATGATGGTTTCCAAGTGGCTATTCAAGTAATGTTTGTTTACTTTGACAGATCCATATGCTTCTCAAAGACTTCTCAATGTTATTAAAAGGCTCATGAGTTCTAGTTATAGTGGATACTGGGTGAGTGGATTAGATGGGGCGGTCAGGATCGCATGGGGGTTCAGGGGTATATAGGTAGTATGAGGGGTAAGAGGGTATGGGAGGTATGGGGATATGGGCTTGATAGGGGTTATGGAGTAGAATGTAGGTGAGGGGATATGGTGGGTTGGGAGGATAAGGGGGGTGAGGGTTTGGGTCTCACATTCATCTCTAGAAGTGGGCTGACGTCTCAGCAAATGAAGGTGGGCCTTTTAACCAGACTGCCTCCCCTTTCCTCTCTTGCATCATCCTTAACAACCTGGGATACATTTCATCTGGGCCTGACGAATTATCTTCTATGTTTATCCCATCCAATATTTTATACTTCTGCTGCTTAACTAGTGTCTGCTGTTTGAATTGGTGGGGGTGGGAGGTGTGAGCCGGCAAAGTGAGGCTTGTCCCTGACTTTAACGTTCTGGGGGTGAAACCCTGCCCCCAGCATAAAATCTAACCCATGAATTCAGGATGGTATGTGGCCTCCCTGTTGCCAGGATTAAGGATATGAGTGGCTGCAGAGCACTTTTTGGGGGAAGGGTGAATAGCCAGAGGTTGTGGTCCATATTGGTGCCAACGACAAAGGTAGAAAAAGGAATGAGGCTCTGCAAGCACATTTTAGGGAGTTGGAAAGGAAATTAACTAACAGAATCTCAGAGGCAGTAATCTCCAGATTACTCCCAGTGCCATATGCTAGTCAGTATGGAAATAGGAGGAGGGGCTTTCAATTCCTGGGACATTGCAACTGAATTTGGGTAGGGTGGGGGGGGGACGGTGGCGGGAGGCTGTACAGATGAGCACCTCAACAGTACTAGGACCAATGGCTGCACCTTCTAATTTATCTATAATTCATTTTAATTTGGTGTTAATTCATTGCAGTGTTCTAGTTACTTCAATCTCACTGGAATTGCTTTGCACTAAATAGTGCATTCCTGAGAGTTTGTTAGAAAACACAAGCCTAAAGGATTAGATAAAATGTTATTCTTAGCTTGTAATTCCCCATGTTAACATTGACATTTATGTCCTTGTGTTCTCCAAAAGACTACCTAGTTTTTCCATACCTGTGGCTAGTGAAGCACTGAGACTGCCTGAAAGCAAATATCTCAGGCTGAAGAAAAGACATGAAAAGACAATCCTATGCAAACCACAGGCAGACATTTGTGACTGGATAGCCACAAAGGTTATTAGATTGCATGCATTTGCTCCATTCCAGAGGCAATCATCCAAATATGCTGATGTATTTTGAATTCATTTGGGTTATGTAGCTTTTCAACCACGTCTGCTGCTGAGAACCAACTGTAGTTCAGATTGAAAGAAAAGACAGGAAAGCCAGTTGCCTTCACTAAAGACCATTCAAATGGAAATATAATAATTGAAAGTGCTCTAAATTATTGAGTTAGGCCCTATTGGCAATTGAACATAAATAATAACAACTCCCTGTGTTCAGACCTAATATCCAGCTCTGCTGAGTTAACTCATTTTAACAAGGGGAGTGTAAGTGTACGACAATTGACATCAGAATCCTTGTGTTAGGGCAGGAAAATCAGCCAGTGTTGATCCAGGTCACTATAAAATAATTACTACTGGAAGTGTACGCATGCAAGGGCAGGATCAGGCTTCAGAGTGATTTTTTTCAACAGTCAGATAATCTTGAAGGCTCATCTATAATTAATGGCCACTTTGGCCAGATGCTGGAGGGCAACTATTTGTACAGTGCTCTCCATAAGGCAGTTAAAGGAACAAGCAGTTGAGTGATTCTGTGCTTTTGAGTGAACCCTCACATTATAAGAGCCCACCTCACTGAATCAGATGAATAAGCCCAAATACCCAATTTGTACAATGACAAATTCAGCCTGCAGTTTAGCATGTTTCTGGAGGCCTCCTTACATTGTGGGTGAATCTCAGCTATACAACGGTGACTGGGTCAGGAGAGGCAATCATGTTTACAATAACAGCCTTGACCTGACAAACAAATTTAAAATTCCTATTGACCCCCTTGTAGATCCAAAGGGTGAGCCTCACTACCACTGCATAGGGGGCGAGTGTATCTCATTTAATCCAGCATAATGATCACTCAATAGAACCCAGGCCAGGGATGAAGAAGCTGATAGCCTGGGAGTCCCCTCCCCGCTAATACATGTGACCATGTCTGGGGCAGACAGGTGGAACAAAAGAGTGACAGATTGACAGTAGGTCAAAGTCTCTTTAGTTTGGTATTCAAATTAAAATGTAATATATGCACTTTTCATTTATAGTTTGACGTTGAACAATTTAATATTTTGTACATACATAACATACATCATTTATATAATTACAAATGTCTTTTCATGATAAAAGTCACATTAAAATATATCACTATATCACTTGTACATGGTATCAGTAAGAGAAGTAAGGAGACAGGATGGCTCATAAGGTTTATACATTGGTTTATCACCCCTAGATTCAAATTCAGCTACACTCTGATAGGATTTTAGTAAGGGTCATATGTGAAATGAGTTTGAGCAATCTCAATTCAGTTTCTAGAGGGTTTGGGCCTACAGCACAAAATTGATTTAATGGCAATCTCCAGCCATTGGTGTGGAACATGTCACACTGATTTTTAAGTTTTCTGTTTCATTATGGCGTTCTTTTATAACATGGTGTTAAGGTATATTGTTGAGTTAGAGTTGATTCTTTTTCAAGAAGGCAATGCCTCCTTAATTTCACACTTGCCAACTTTTCAAAGTTTATTTTTACCCCTTCAACTTTCATTTCAACAGATGGCCATGATGGGGATACTAAGCATACGGGAAAGCACAATTGCAGAAATTCATCCTAGCTCCACATGGTATGGTGTGCACTTCCGAGCTTAACCCTTGATTCACCACAAAAAAAGATCAGTGAGTCTGAAAAATTAACAGATATTTTATTTTGTTATAATGTTGATGTAGCTTTTAATATACCTTTAAGTTGAATTCATTAAATTGAGTTAAATTTCTGAAGTACCATTCCATCAGGACTAGTGTGTCAAGGTCTTACCCCACCCGCCCTAGCCCCAAGTCAGAAGCCTGTCCCAAATCTCCAGGATGGAGTCATTTGTTTGGCCCGATGGGCACAGTGCACCTGCAAGTTCTCATTGGCTGTGCCGTTGCAGAAAGGCCAGGTGGAATTTCCACAGTAGTGCCATGGTGCTCCATTAGAAGGGAGGTACCATGCTATATCCATGGCTTCTGATGGCAGAGAGGGCCCATGCCACTGCGTTAATAAAGAGGAGACCCTGTGAAGGCCCAAAAAAAATGCACAGCTTCAGATTTACTGCTCCTAAATTAATTATCTCAGCTGCCAAATTGTAGATCCAAAAAAATTAGATCTCTGATTCTACTGATGGAAGCACTTGAAACTTGCTCATATCTGCCATTTTATTGGAATCTGATCTAAACAGGCATCAGTTTAAGCAAAAGTAAAATACTGTGAATGCTGAAAATCTGAAGTAAAAACAGAAAACTGGAAATGCATAGCAGGTCTGGCAGCATTTATGGACAGCGAAACAGCATTAACGTTTCAGGTCTATGACCTTTCATCAGTTTAAGCATCTAGACAAATCTACACAGCACAGTATTCAGCTATCGCTTCAATTGTTCAAGGAGTTTGCCTCCATCAACCTCTTTGGAAAGCCACTCTGACAAGCTTAACTGGTGCATTTAAGCCTCCTCTATAATGCTGATTTTGGAAGCTATCCAATACTATGTTGTAATGAGGAGGTCATTGTGTAGATTTATTTTTCCCTCTGGTGGTGTGAGAGAGACATAAACAATATGTATTATATTAGAACTTTTGGTGTACCATCAAAAGCCACAGGAGGAGAATTGTGCTGTATTTGCCCTGCAACTGAGAAAGACATAAGCAACGTTGTTCCTGTAACATATGGGATGACCTATGAATTCTTATCATGCACATTGAGTTCCTGCCATGATAATAACATCACTAATGACAGATCTTGCTTAGAGATTTTGTTAAGTCAAACTCAGTTTATGTTACACAATACTTGTCTGCACAGCTAGCCCGGAATTCCATTGCCTTTAGCCGTGCTCACACAGCAGTTGTTTTACTAAGCTTCTGGAGTACAGAAACACCTTTACCCTAGAGCCTCACTAAAGTGGTTAACACATCTGAATTCAAGTTGTACAGAGGAAGTGAGTAAAGAGCAAAATCTACAGATGTACCCTAATATCAGAGTTAAATTATACTATTGTAAAAATATTTAGATTCAGGAATGTTTTCCTGAGGTTTTATTTTACTTTGGTGAAAATGACTGTTTTTACTGGAAGTAAGGCAATTATATGCCCAGGTCAGCCTTAAGGGTTCAATTTCCTCCTGCGGTACACTACTTAATAGGGTTGTTTAAAATTGTGTGCTTATTTTGAAGTTGTTATTCCATTTATTTTAAAATGGTTAACAACTCTGTTAAAATAGTGCACATAAGAATGTTCAGGTAAATTCAAATGTTCCAAATAAGCAAAAGAGTTCTCATGAGATTTCGACATAGCATTTTCCCTTTTTAGCATGTACTATGGTAACCAAATTCCCTTATTACTAATCTCTCAGACACTTTCAATGACCAAGACAGAAATTGGCAAGTTTCTCTCAGGAAGCAAATAAAAAGGATTGCTGAAGACCACCACTTTCTCCTGCTATGAGGAGATCCTTAACACTTAGTCTGAACAACTGAGAAGGGCAAAGGAGTTGAACCTGTGCCACACTGCACTATAGCACTGTACTGCAGCATTACCGTGACTTACTGGATCAAGCTTACGAACATACAAAAATATTAATGATCTAGATTTTGTTCTGCAGAGGACAATTTCAAAGTTTGCAGATGATACAAAGCTTTGGGAGTGTTGTAAACAGCGAGGAGAGTGGTGTGGAGCTTCTGGGGGACATAGACAAGTTGGTGGAGTCAGCAGATAGGTGGCAGATGAAGCTCAATGGGGAAAAGGGTGGGGTAATGTATTCTACACAGGAAGAACATGGACAGACAATATAAAATAAAGGGTGAAATTTGAAGGGGGTGCAGGAGCAAAAAGACCTGGGTGTATATGTGCATAGATCAATGAATGTGGCAGGACAGGTGGAGAGAGCGGTTAATAAAGCATATAGTACCCTGGGCTTTATTAACAGCGGCATAGAGTACAAGAGCAGGGAGGTTATGCTGAATTTATATAAGACACTCATTAGACCTCATCTGGAGTATTGTGTACAGTTCTGGGCACCACATTATAGGAAGGATGTGAACACAAGAATAGTTCCAGCGATGAGAAATTTCAGCTATGAGGATAGATTGGAGAGGTTGGGACTGTTCTCCTTGGACAGAAGGCGGCTAAGAGGAGGTTTGATAGAGGTGTTCAAAATCATCAGGGGGCTGGACAGAGTAGATAGGGAAAAGCTGTTCCTGTTTGCACAATGATCAAGAATGAAAGGGCACAGATTTAAAGTGATTTGCAAAAGAAGCTGATGTGACGTGAGAAAAAACCTTTTCACACAACGAGAGGTTCGAGTCTGGAATGCGTTGCCTGGAAGTGTGATGGAGGCAGGTTCAATTGAGGCATTCAAGAGGGTATCAGATGATTATTTGAATAGAAATAATGTGCAGGGGGGTGGTGAAAAAACAGGGCAATGGTGCTAGGTCATAATGCTCATTTGGAGAGCTGGTGCAGACATGATAGGCCAAATGGCAACATTCTGTGCCATTAAAATTCTGTGATTCTGTGAAGGAGTAGCCATCCAAACCTGCTCCACCATCTAATAAGATCATGGATGATCTGATAGTAACCTCAAATCTGCATCCTGCCTCCCCCCAATAACCTATCACCCCCTTGCTTACGAAGAATCTATCCATCTCTGCCTTAAAAATGTTCAAAGACTCTGCTTCCACCACCTTTTCAGGAAGAATTCCAAAGACTCACAATCCTCAGTCAAAAAATTTTGCCTCATCTCCATTTTAAACAGGCGAGACTCCTTATTTTTAAACAGTGACCCCTAGTATTAGATTCTCCTACAAGAGGGAACATCCTCTCCATATCCACCCTGTCAAGACCCCTCAGGATCTTATATGTTTCATTCAAGTTGTCTCTTACTCTTCTAAACTCCAGTGGATACAAGCTTAGCCTGTCCAACCTTTCCTCATAAGACAACCCACCTTTTCTAGATCTCAGTCGCAACATGTGGTCAACTATGTCAATCGCAAGGGCTTCCATTCACTGAATGTGCAGTTGGTGTGCGACGAGCACAATTGCATCCTACAGGTCTGCACACGGTTTTCAGAGTGTGCACCACTCCTACATTCTCAGTCAGTGACAGATCCCTGACATCTTCCAGGGTCCATAGAGGCTGCAGGGATGGCTCCTCAGGAACAAGGGCTATCCGTAGAGAATGTGGCTGATGACACCCATGCAGTGGCCTCAGACTGCAGCAGGGTGAAGGTACAATGAGGCTCATGCTGCAACTTGCAACTTGGTGAAGTAAACCATTGGTTGCTGAAAATGAGGTTCTGGTGCCTCTGGAGTCTGGTGGAGCCCTCCAATATAGTCCACAGAGAGTTTTACATATCATTGTTGCCTGCTGCACTCTTTACAACCTGGTGCTGCAACAGGGAGCGTAGCTGACTAAGGAGGAATTGGTGGAGCTGGAGATTTCCTCCAATGAGGAGGACGTCAACACGGGTGAGGGTAAGGAGGTTGTTGAAGGTGATGATGAGGCCCTCGCACAATGCAGACACGCTCAGGAGACCGTCATAGCTGCTAGATTTGTGGAGGATGATGGTGACATGCAGTGAGGTGACACCATAAGCTCCTCACATTGCATTTATGAGCGTTCGACTCCAGTCTGGCTTATGGAAGCGCAAATCCCCTCTGTAATAATGTTCCTGTCATTGAAATGCAGTGGAGGCCCTAATAGTCACTCAATTGCAAGAGGATGATGACAACATGCAGTGAAGACACTCCAAAGATCTTCACATAGCCTCTGAGAATGTCTGACTCCTGTCTGGGAAAGGAAAGCTCACTTGGGCTCTGTGATCAGGGTCATATCATGGAGACGCAGCCATGAAACTTTAAAAGCACCTGATCCTTTGTCCTACTTCAGCACCTGAGCCCTTCACAAGCACAGTGTCACTGGTCACAGATGCTAAAGAGATGGGGGCCAGCCCCACCTTAAGGATGCTGAAAGCATACAGAGAGAATGACAGTACATTGTGACGCCTGCCCACAACATTCTGGCAGCAGTGACAAGCACCATCGAGGTGCAGGCATCAGTAATGTGTCCAGGGAGTGTGAGGCCGGACCATTACAAAGCACAGGGAAGAGGCCCTGGACTGAGACACCTGCATTTAACTCGTGCCAAAATGTTTCATATCTGAGTGACACGAACACTGCTCATCAGAACAAGGAGCCATAGGCAGGGAGACATTCTTGGGAGTTTATTGACAATAGTGAACATTATGTACAAATGATTAACACCATGCCCTGGCTGTGGAACTACATCTTCTTAACCTTCGTAGCCCTGCCACTATGTCTTGGTGTTCCTTGAACATCTACAGTGGAGGTGGAGGCAGCCTGCTGCCTGCAAGAGGCAGTCTGTGATGACCTTGGCATCCTCTGGAGGGCCAAAAATTTGAGGACCCGGGCTGCTTTCAGGCTCCTGCTGTGTGGCAGTGGTACCCTCCTCAAGCTGTGGAGCTAGAGCTGCTAAGGTCACAGGAAGAAGGGATTTAGATGGGCTGGTTACTCATGGAGCCACCTGGGTGGATGGCTCCAGGGTGTGCACCTCCTGATCCTCCTCCCTATGTGTGCGCAAGGGCTCCTGGCTGACTCCTTGAGAAGGAGGGGTAGCTGGAGTGAGATTGAGCTGCCCCACACCCCTCTCACATACAAACTGTTGGAGGCCAATTATGGTCTTAGCAATGGAGCTCAGCCTGCAGAGAAGTGCAGGAGCAATGTCCTGGACCAAAGTCTTCACAGTGGCTGCCATCCTACCAGTGTTGACTTCGGTGCGTTCACATGATGCGCTATCAGCTCAGCCTGAAGGCAGACAGAGTCCTCCATCGTGCCTTGCAATCTGAGAAGTGCAGCGAACATCTCTTCCTGATGGTCCTGAGCTTGCATTTGCAGTTCCAGCAACTGTGATATGACCGAGTTCAGAGGCTCATCATCTGACTCGGAGTCAGCAAATTTCTGGCCTCCGGCATCCTCAGAGTGCCAGACACCTGGGAAGTCTCTACCACCACCTACTATGGGTCAGAAAGTGTGATGTGCTCACCAGATTGATATTCCGAGGCTACGCTAAAGCTAGGTCCCACCGATGTGTGTGTGTCTCTGCACTGGTGGAGGGTGTGGGTGAACACTGTGACGGGACTTCAAGGAGGGTGCCTTCAGATTCCTCTTCAAAGGTTTCTTCCTGGCTTGATTGTAGGCCCTGGGTTATGGATCTGTCAGCTGTTTGGCAGATGTGCCTGCGAATGGCAATGGCCTGTGAAACAGGACACAGCACTCACAGCATGGTTGTCTGGTGGATGTTGCACTGCTGGATCCTCACTTGGTAGAGCACCACCGACCTCACTGTCAGCACAGAACCAGTCCAGATCCTCACCAGCCAGCTGGATGGCTCTGTTTTCAAAGTCGGTGAGGACCTTGATCCCAGGCATTCTTCCACCAGTCTGTAACCTCTCCCTCTTGTTGTGTGCCAGCTTGTCCTGCATAAATACAGATGGAGAGAGTGTAAGCAGGATACCTGCCAGACCATATGATAAGTATGCCTGGCAGCGGTGGGTGGTGAGTGGTCCCATGGACAGGATGAGGACAATGAAGGTGTGTGCAAGAGAGGTGATGTCCCTTGAATTGGCTGTGAGTGAGATCCCTGTGGATGTGTGATGGGATTGTGAGTTGAGAGTGATGAGAAGAGTGAATTATCCTGATGGAACGAAGGAGATCATTCATCCTCTTGCGGCACTGGGTGGCTGACCTCTTTTACAGGGCGTTGGCACTGACCACCATTGCCACTGCCTCCCAAGCCAGATTAGTAAGGTTGCTGCCTATCCTACAGCCAGAGAGGGGGTAGAGAACATCACGGCGAGCCTCCAGTGAGTCCAAAAGGGGTTTGAGGGACATGTCATTGAACCTGGGGGCTGCAGTCTTCTTGCCTTTCAGGGCCGTGTCTTCTCTGCAGCTGTTGTGGGCTGGAAGCACTGAGAGGTGTGTGTGCGGCTGCACTTTTAATATGATGCCTGGCGTGATGAAGCAGTGACTTGGTGGCACGGTGGGCAAATGAGTGCCCGTCCGCCATGAAAGCGGCGTGTTTCATGGGAATGCACAATTAATGAGGTGGGTTTGGGATGATACGCCATGAAAAGCCAACATTGTGGCTAGCGTTTTACCCACCCGCTTCTGCACTTAGTGCGCATCTGGGACAATTCCACCTCAGAAAGGATGGTAAGAATTTGGGACTCTGTTCCACAAATGGCAATAGCAGCTAGATTAATTATTGATTTTAAATCTGATATTGATAGATTTTTTTTATTAACCAAAGGTGTTAAGGGATATGGAGCAAAGGCAGTTATTTAACTTGGGTCACAGAATCAGCCATGATCTCATTAATCAGGTCACAGAATCAGCCATGATCTCAATAAATGGTGAAACAGGCTCAAGAGGCTACCACTATTCCCATGTTCCTAGGAAGATTTCAGGTGGCAGGAGTCAGTTGACCTGAAGGAATGGTCCCCAACACTCAGATAAATGACTGGGAGGGGATTGGGAGGCCCAAAATTTCTTTACGGGGCCTGGATGAGCATTCCTCTTGGTCCATGGGAAATTTAAAAAAAATAAAGATAACTTAGCTGTCTGGGCCTTCTTTGGTCTTGGATCTTTTAGCTGCCAGGTTGGCTTGTCAGGGAAGCCACAAGGGTTCCTCCACTCAGCCCTTGGGCTAAAATTGTAGTTAACGAGGTTAGGAGAGCTCTATCTGCAGATTTAAACACGGAGCCCATTGGAAAAAGCAAGGACACTCGCCAGAAGCCATAGGGCAGGGTAAAATTCCAACCTTTGTGAAGGAGGTGGCATCATGAGAGTTAAGTCCCTGCAGCCATTTTAACAGCTTGTTGACCTTGTTTATGCTGGACTGGAATGGTTAAATTTGGCCTTTAGGTTCAAGTTGAGGCACCAGTTAATCTAATTATTGAGATATACATTTTAGACTGTGGACTACTGGCAACATGTCCCACTTGTATCAAGTAACAATTACATCTTGCGTTGGGAGACGCCGCCGGTTAAAATGAAAAAACTTTTTGTCCTTGCTACAAGTTTCAGTCCACAGGGCATTCATGTTAACAAAGATCAAGGAACTTGTTTTAATTTGGCACTGAACTGGAATTGTCACAAGAGAAGTACTTCCAGTATTAATATTGCCAGCCGGTAAGCCACAATTGCATAAAATGGTTAGCATTTAGAAACCCATTACAGTTATCCTTATGGCAGAAATGTGCATTTCTAATTGGAAAATCAATACAAAATGTTGCTGTGTTAACCTACACTCAGGCTCATTAAAGAAGTACAGCAAGTAAAAAGAAAAACCACTGCGAATCTGTGATGACAACTGAAAATGCTGGAAATCTGTAGTACAAAGAGAAAGTACAGTTCACATTTTGTACAGGTCTTTCAGATCAGATGAATATTCCACTCTTCTGAAGAGAGTCATGGGCTCTACTACAGTCTTTTTTCAGGCCATTTCAGATAAATCTAATAAGAAATTCAGGAGAAACTTCTTTACTCAGACTGATTAAAATGTGGAACCTGCGACCAGATGGAGGGGTTGTGGCAAATAGATGCGCTTAGCGGGAAACTAGATAAGTATTTGAGGGAGCAAGGAATGGGAGAATACATTGATAAGGTTAGATGAAGTAGTGTGGTCCATCGGCATGGACCAAATAGGCAGAATGGTCTATTTCTATGCTGTAAGCTCTATAATTCTATGTAACAGGACAACAATCTTGGATAACTTAATAAATACCTGTTGCTGAAGCCAATGCTGTCCAAGTTTTCTGATCAGGTTCATCTGATTTATAAATGTAAATCTGGCAGTCCCAAATGGAAAACTGAGCGGAGTTCCATGACGTGCATCCAATTTTCTGCTATATTTCTGTTGTAACTGATATTTTACTGAAATTTAATACTTATTCTTATTGCATCAAGCAGCACTATAAAAAATGCTCAAACTAGGAAAAATGATGACCTATTCCCCATGACAGCTGTTCTTCTTGGAAGCCCAATACTCAGTGTCAAATCCCTTCAACACCTATATATTTGCAAGTAAGATTTGCCACAAATTGCACTACACTACACAAAAACTTTTTAAAATGTATTTGGCCAATGATAAAGTGTAAATATTAGAAATAAAAACAAAAAAACTGGGGATGCTGGAAATCCAAAACAAAAACAGAATTACCTGGAAAAACTCGGCAGGTCTAGCAGCATCGGCGGAGAAGAAAAAAGTTGACGTTTCGAGTCCTCATGACCCTTCGACAGAACTTGAGTGAGTCCAAGAAAGAGTTGAAAAGAAATATAGCTAGCTCTGAAGAAGAGTCCTATGGACTCAAAGTGTTAACTCTGTTCCTCTCTCCACAGATGCTGCTAGACCTGCTGAGTTTTTCCAGCATTTTCTGCTTTTATTTCAGATTTCCATCATCCGCAGTATTTTGTTTTATATTATCGTGCTAAACTTAACCATTGCAAACCCTCATCAGTTCTGAAAGAAAGAGTTGTGATAGCATAGACCCTTATAACAACTGGTTATCAAAATTCCTACATGGCTACTAATGATGTCACATTGTTTGAGCCTGGTTTTCGGGCTACCTGAGATATTTATAGTCCTAACCTCAAATTTTACACTGAAATAATGCAGCAAACAAGAAGCTGCTTTTTCCCTCCAAACTTCAATCCATCTACACCAAGGTGTCCCAGATGATGCTGTGCTAAAACAATTAAAATGATTTCAAACATATGACCTTTTATCTATTTAGCAAGAAGACAAAGCTGTAGCTGCGGAGTATGATCTCACTCTATAAACTCATGAAGCAAAAATAGATAATGATGAGGTAGCTAACTGATGATTTTAAAGACATTTCTTCTCATCAAAAATCTTTTAAAAAAATATTCACACCTCTTCAATACTCCTACTGCTGAAATGTGAAACTTATGTTTTGATACTAGAAAATAAAGCTCCCAAACAAAATAAAAGTAAACGATCAGTTTAAAATAGATTTACTGAGTCTGTGGGATTCTGAATGTAAGACAAGGATGCACTGGAATGGGAATTGGTAAGTGTGATGCCTGTTTTTCTAAATCAAATTTCTGGGTATGAAGCACTGCTGCACCTAACCTACGATGCCAACATGGTCACCGCCATACGGACTTTGTTGCTTTACACGTCCCAAACGAACACATGAAAGCTATGCTGGCAAAATTAAATATGCAAAGAATGGTCTTGTTCCTGTTTCAGGGCTCTTGATATTTTTCAGATTAGTAATAGCACGTATTTTGCATGCTATTGCCTAATTTGGAGGGAGTTTAATGCCATCCCAGCAGCAAGTTTGAAGATGGGGACATTCAATGGGGCAGGAGGGTATCAAGTGGTGACTATGCCGCCTTCCCACATCTGCCCAAGTAAGTCCGGGTAGGAAGGCTCATGGATGGCCTTCCCACCTGGATGCTAATTGAGACCCTCAAGTGGGCAATTAATGCCCACTTAGGGGCCTTACCCTGACATCATTAGTATTTAACCAGCAGCAGGTGGGGGAGTCATCACACAGGAAGTCTGAAATCAAACCCTTATCATGCTTGTTTGCAGGCTCCCAGGGATAGGTCCAGCATACCAAGACAATCAGTCCTAATGGAGTGACCTGGCATTGGGAAGGGAGGGATGCTGCAAGCCACCCCTCTGCTCTTGCCTCCAAATCCCCTTCACCATTCCCGTGACCTCCGACCCACTCTTACTCAGCTTTGGCCTGGGGTCCTTCTTTGAACCTGGGCTTGTGGTGGGTGCATTACTGGCAGCTGCCACCAATCCCGGTGGCGCTGCATGCAATGGAGAGCTGCCAATGTCTGATTGGTCAGCAGTGCTCAGAGGGGAGGATTTCCACCTCCAGGATCTTTAATCCTGGGGAAGTCCCAGCAGTGACAGCTTGATATAGTGGGTCTTCCCCAATGGAAGCGATGCAGGGTTCTCTTCAGCCAATAGGCAAGACTCCTGTCACCTGGGTTAAATTCTGCTCTTTATGTGAAGTCGGTGAGGAGCAGGAGTGCTCTTCTTGGCTCCATAATGTCACTGTGGGCCACGTCAAGATCGCAATCACTCCATCCGGTTCTCCTCTAACCAGCGCTCATAACCACTACCACCTCCCCTGACCATGCCACCCCCCAACCCACCACTGCCTGAAATTAACTGATGCGAGGCAGGCACCCAAATTAGTCCCACAGGATGTCTCCTGTGCATGTTTCATGTCTGTGGTCGAGCACTGAATGATTCTACCCTGTTGGTGGATCTTCCAACTCAAAATAATTTTATGAACACAGTAAGAAATAAATCATGAGATAACAAACTTTAAAGGCATGGATCAGTGTCAGAGTAAATGCAAAGAGTTACATGAACAAATTTGCAAACACTGAAAATAGTATTTTTCACCTCCATATATTTCCTCAATAAGATTACTTGCAGGACCTTGCATCCATCTGTTTTTCAGCAGCAGACAAACTGGAGTGACTTAGAGCCGGGGTATCTAAACTGTGATCCACAGAACACTTGTGAGCCCTCGCAATTCCACTGTACTTTCACTTATTTCTTATTCCTTAGTTTGAATGTGTGGGCTGGAGGCTTTGGAAAGAGCTGTTCTTGGCAATGTTAGTCTCACTGGCAGACAAATCAAAGAACAGAATCATGTGATAAATACAGATTAATGGAATGGGAACATACATTTAAATGTTACGGCCACAAAATTAGTCTCCTTAGCGCTCAATTTTTCAGTGCTATGAGCGCTGTTTTGCCTCGAAAATAGGGATCCAAGGTATGTGCTTCTGGTATGAGCCACTCCATATGTCATTTTGTTGAGGTCATTAGCACATGCACAGTGTGCGTCCATCAGAAGTATATAGCATAAGCAAATCATGACATCAATCAGTATATAACACAGATTTCACATCAGCGCTGCCACTTTGGAGCTCAATGCCCTCTCTTAATCTCATACAACTGAACATGCATTCAAAAGCAGGAAGGACCCACCTCCCAGCAGTATTTGCAGGGATCATCAACTACTTACAGTTAGTTGGTGATTGATTTTAACTGTAAATGATTGAGAATTCAATGAACTCAACCTGACAACATATGATCAATGGATTTTAATACAAATGCAGAATGTAACAGACATTTCACTTCTATTCTGTAAATTAGATAGACCTGCATTTTGCAACATATTGGGTGGAATCGTCTCAGGTTTGCACTAAGTGAAGTAGTGGACGGGATAAAGGACGTTTTACCCGCTGGTTGCAATGTGGGTTTTCGCGCCATATTGTCCCATTTCCACTTTATTAATTGTGCATTCCCAGGAAACATGCCAGATCGCTGGTGGGGGCGTCCTCTGATTTTCCCACCCCACCATCACCCAAGTCCTTCAGTAAACCGGGTGTCATATTTAAAGGCCTCCCCTGCACAGAGTTAGCACTCTTTAAGGGATAGGAAGCTGCTGGGAACTGCTGCCAAAGGGAGGAAACATGTTGTCCACAAATTTAGCGACGCCTCCCTGAAGCACCTACTGGATGCAGTGGAGGCCCGCCATGGTGTCCCAATCCTGCTCTGGGTGAAGGCGGTGGTCATCGCCAATGTACTGCAAAAGAGGACAGCCGTCCAGTGCAGGAAGAGGATGAATGGTCTCATCCATTTTGCCAAGGTAAGTCCCTCTTCTCATCACTCTCAACTCACACATTCACAAACATCACACATCCACAGGGATCTCACACCTCAAGGGACAACACTACTAACTCTTACACACATCTTCAAATCTCCATTAGGCTCATATCCTCTGGAACTCGTATGCTCATCCTATCCATGGTTCTGCTCACTACACAATGCCATGCATCCTGCTCACACTCTCTCCATCTATTTTCATGCAGGAGAAACTGGCTCACAACAGCAGGGAGAGGTCCCAGACTGAGGGTGCAATGGCCCACACTAGACCCTTCACTCACTTTAGGAATATGCCATCACGCTGACTGGTGAGAACCAGGCATGTGGTGAAGGTGAGATAGGTGGCAAACACCCACGTGATGATTCTACACCACATCATCCCTCCCTCAACACAACTGTGAGAGTGCTCTCTCTCCTGCTTTTGACTCTGCTGCCATGCACCAAATATCTCTACTTTGGTTCACAGGGAGCTCTACCAAGTGACGGACACCCTAAGGCAGCTAGTCCCTCAGCTCCATCCAGGTCTGCATCTCCAGTCAAAAGAACACCCCCTCTATTGAAAAACTGGAAATAAGCAGCCTGGAAGACCCGTCACAGCGCTTACCCACACCCTCCATCAGTGCAGAGACTCACACCTTGGTGGGACCCAGATCCAGAGCAAGCTCAGGTTCACAATCTGGTGGTCACCGCACAGACATGTTTCCACAACAGGAGGAGGCAGATTCAGTCAAACTCCCTGGCACTCGGAGGATTGCTGGGGAAGAGGCATCAGTAAGGTCTGAGTGTGACAATGAGCCTCTCGATTCAGCCTTCCAACTCATCGTGGAGAGTCAGCAGAAGGTGGGGGATCATCATGCAGAGCTGTTGGAATCCCTCACAGATTGGCTTGCGAGTAAGAGGAGTGCGTACACCTGCTCGCTGATGAAGTGGCGTCCACATGTGTACATATGGAGGTCTCCATGGGAAGAATGGCAGATGCCAAGGGAACCCTGCTCCAGCAGAACACGGAGATGTGTGCAGATCTGCACTCCATCGCAGTAGCCCATGGGCAAGTTCCTGCAATGACTACACATGGGGGAAGCGGGGCACCTCGATGTCCCTCCAGGTGCTCTTTCCTTTCAAGGAGTCAGGCTGGGGCCACAGGGCAGGGAGGAGGAGCAGCAGCTGGACACCCCTGGGTCATCCACTCAGGAATCTCAGAGGCTGTCCTCTCCCCCCCGAGTCCTCTTTGCCTCTGACCCCCTCAACCTCGTCCTCTGTCACCGCAGAGGGAGCAGCTGGCTCACAGGAGGACAGCCAAAGCAAGCAGGGGCTCTCCAGAGGACCCACACCAAAGTCATCAGAGGCAACAGGGCCAACCATTGTAAGGCTGTCTCCACCCTTGCTGTGGATGTCAGGGCAGCACCAATGTTGGGGTCCTCTTTCAGTTGTCCATCTGAGCTGACCTGCATCTCCGCCCATCCACTGAGCACACTCCCATGCAGCGCCTGTGCGCCCCAACACAAGGCCCCTTTCACTTTCAATTTTACAAGATGGTTATTGTAAAGTACGTCTTCAGCTCCACCGTCCTTTCCCCTCCTCCCGTCACCCAGGTCTTTTCCCCCATCACTGTTGACCCTCCTGGCATCATCTTCCACCTCCCCATTATCACCTACAAGCCAGAGACCTTTTACTCCAAGGGTGTCCAGGTGTACGTGCACATTCCCCATCTTCCCAAGGATTCCACCCCCATCCCCAACCATCTCGATCCCACCCCCAGAGTCTATGTTTGCCTCTAACTCCCCACCAAGCAGTCTCGCTGTCCCTTCTAAGCTACCATCACACCCTCACACTCCTGGCTCACTCTGTCCTCTCTCAATTTCACCATTGCCTCCTACCATGCCCACCCTCATTTTGCTCCCCAGGAGGCAGTCATCGACTTCACAGACCCCTCCCTTGCACGTTCACCTGGACATTCCCCTCCTCCACCCTTACTCCTTTCTCCCCCTAACTCCCTTCTCCCCCTGGACTCCTTCCCCCGTCCAAACTCTTTCCTCCCAGTGGACTCCTTCCCCCCTCCAAAATCCTTCCTCCCTGTGTGAGGATTGCGGCCTTCCCCATGATGGAGGGTGCCATTGAGCACAAAAGTTCATGGCCACAGTCAACTTCATAGCCACTGACAACAACATCCTCGCTCTGCTGTCAGGCTGCAAATGTAGTTGCAACAGGTGGAAAATTTCCTACATTACAACAATGACGACACTTCAAAAGTACTTTGGTTGTAAAGCACTTTGGTATATTTGGTAGTCATGAAAGGTGCCATATAAATGTAATTTTTTTTTGCGGGAGAGTATTTCAGCTCTTGAGATGTACTGCAACTGAAATGGGATTCCACTCCCATAACCCCTGGCAGGTGTGCAACCAAATCCAGTGCATTGTGCATATCAATATCCAGTACCCACACAATATCTTCATTCTGTGGCAGTCCATGACGCCTGCATTTCAGCCACTACATCTAACCAAAGGGCAGGTACTGGACAACAAGGGCTATCCAACAACATGGTTCATGACTCCAGTGCACAATCCAAGAACACATGAGCAACATTCATATAACAAAAGCCATGCTGCAGCACAAAAAGTGATAGAGTGCATTTATGGGGTGCTAAAACAATGCTTTCACTTCCTTGACCATTTGGAGGAGTCCTGCAGTATTCAACAGTGCACATGTGATCTGCTACACAACTTCACTATCATGAGAATACAGCCCTCACAACTATACAGTGGCCAACTGAAGAAGAGGGGCAGTAGGAGAAGGAAGACGGAGGAAGGAGGTAACCAACACAGGCCCTTTCTGGTCAGGTTTTCCATAATCAATTCATCCAATTGTGGGACCAGTAACCACAACCAAAATATCAACATCCTGGGGGTTATCATTTAGCAGAAACTGAACTGGACCTTTTTTTTGGTTCTTTTCATGGGATGCAAGTGTCACTGGCTGGGCCAACATTTATTGCCCCATCAATTGAGAACTAAGTGGCTTGCCAGGCCATTTCAGTGTCAACCACATTGCTGTGGTTCTGGAGTTACATGTAGGCCAGACCAGGTAGGGATAGGAGATTTCTTCCCTAAAGGGCATTCGTGAACCAGATGGGTTTTTACGACAATCGGCAATGATTTCATGGTCATCATCTTTTAATTCCAGATTTTTTTTATTGAATTCAAATTTCACCATCTGCCATGGTGGAACTCGGACCCAGGTCCCCAAAGCATCACCCCGTGTCTCTGGGGTACTAGTCCAGTGACAATACCACTGCGCTACTGCTTCTGCTTATAAAGGGGCTGTATAAAGAGGCCATTTAATACTGAGACTACAAGGTCAGGTTAGAGGCTGAGAATTCTGTGGCGAGTAACACATATCCCAACTCCCCAAAGCCTGTCCACCATCTGCAAGGCACAGGTCAGGAGTGTGATGGAATACTCACCACTTGCCTGGATGAATGCAGCTCCAACAGCACTCAAGGTGTCCAACACCATCCAGGACAAAGCAGTCCACTTGATTGACACTCCATCCACCAACTTAAACATTTCCTTCCTTCACCACTGGCACAGGGTGGCAGCAATGTGTACCATATACAAGATGCATTTCAGGAACTCACCAATGCTCCTTCGACAGCACCTTCCATACCCATGACCACTACTACTTAGAAGGACAAGGGCAGCAGATACATGGGAACACCACCACCTGCATATTCCCCTCCAAGCAACACACCACCCTGACTTGGAACTATATCACCATTCGTTCACTGACTCTGGACAAAATCCTAGAACTCCCTTGCTAACAGCATTGTGGGTCTACCTGCAACACATGGACTGCAGCGATTCAAGAAGGCGGCTCATCACCATCTTCTCAAGGGCAATTGGGGAAGGGCAACAAATGCTGGCCTTGCAGTGACACCCATATTCCATGAAAGAATAAAAGTAAAAGTCCCCCTTCACCAACAGTCTCATACCTTATCATCCTACTGTCACTAAACATTACTGCATCTGCTTAGCCACAATACTAAAATAAAAGCCAACAAAAATAAATATTCCAAACTAAATTTATAAATCAAAGCATGCCATATTGCATATAAACAATTAATCATCTTTGTCCATTCCCTTAGTGCCTGTTGTAATGCTTGTATACAGTGCCACCCCAAAAGCTGCAGTACAGTTGGTGGAAGGCTGTTGACTTTCACTGGGGAGACTGCAGATAGCCTTACAGGATAACCTTGAGCTGTTGAAGCCCAAAAAGGCTTGGCTTCAGACTGCACCACCTCAGCAAGGACAGCAGCAGTCTGAGCTGCAGTCAATTAATTCGACGGAGGCGAAGGAACTGAGAGAATGGGACGCTACATTCAAAAACAGTTCCTCTGACATGTCCTCCTTCCTTAACCGAGGTTTTCCACCCACGGTCGTTGACAGGGCCCTCAACCGTGTACAGCCCATCTCCCGCTCATCCGCCCTCACGCCTTCTCCTCCCTCCCAGAAACATGATAGGGTTCCCCTTGTCCTCACTTATCACCCCACCAGCCTCCGCATTCAAAGGATCATCCTCCGCCATTTCCGCCAACTCCAGCATGATGCCACCACCAAACACATCTTCCCTTCACCCCCCTTATCGGCATTCCGTAGGGATCGCTCCCTCTGGGACACCCTGGTCCACTCCTCCATCACCCCTTACTCCTCAACCCCCTCCTATGGCACCACCCCATGCCCACGCAAAAGATGCAACACCTGCCCCTTCACTTCCTCTCTCCTCACCGTCCAAGGACCCAAACACTCCTTTCAAGTGAAGCAGCATTTCACTTGCATTTCCCCCAACTTAGTCTACTGCATTCGTTGCTCCCAATGTGGTCTCCTCTACATTGGAGAGACCAAACGTAAACTGGGCGACCGCTTTGCAGAACACCTGCGGTCTGTCCACAAGAATGACCCAAACCTCCCTGTCGCTTGCCATTTTAACACTCCACCCTGCTCTCTTGCCCACATGTCTGTCCTTGGCTTGCTGCATTGTTCCAGTGAAGCCCAACGCAAACTGGAGGAACAACACCTCATCTTCCGACTAGGGACTTTACAGCCTTCCAGACTGAATATTGAATTCAACAACTTTAGGTCGTGAGCTCCCTCCCCCATCCCCACCCCCTTTCTGTTTCCCCCTTCCTTTTTTTTCCAATAAATTATAAAGATTTTCCTTTTCCCACCTATTTCCATTATTAAAAAAAACCCCACTAGAGCTATACCTTGAGTGCCCTACCATCCATTCTTAATTAGCACATTCGTTTAGATAATATCACCAACTTTAACTTTAACACCTATGTGTTCTATTGTACTATTGTCGTTGACATCTTTTGATGATCTGCTTCTATCACTGCTTGTTTGTCCCTACAACCACACCGCCCCCCCTCTACCTCTCTGTCTCTCTATCTCTCCGTCCCCCACACACACACCTTAAACCAGCCTATATTTCAACTCTTTCTTGGACTCGAACTCAAGTTCTGGCGAAGGGTCATGAGGACTCGAAACGTCAACTCTTTTCTTCTCCGCCGATGCTGCCAGACCTGCTGAGTTTTTCCAGGTAATTCTGTTTTTGAGCTGCAGTCTGACAGGCATCAGCAAATGCACTGGCATAATGACAGTAGGATGAATTCTACTTCCTGAGAAAGAACCACTTCCATTCCCCAAGGAGCTGTTTCAGTAATCCTAGTAATCTGCTGGAAGCCAGACTGCTGAACTGCTGTGACAACCTGCTTGCCACTTTGAACATTGGTATTTACAGCCATTATGGCAGTAGTCTGAGTTTCCACGGCAGATGTTAGGTAGTTTCTGCTTGTGTTACAGTAGGTGCTGAGACATCGACAATCAGATTCTGCATCACGGTTGGATCGCTAAGTGTAATAAGGAATTTGACCACTTCTGTGCTGAGAAGAATGGTGTCCAATGTCTACACAAAACTGTGTGCCCAGTCAGTGATGAACAACTTCATGCTCCTTGATCACAGGCTTTCTGGCAGGCCTGAAAATGCACCTAACATTTCACTGTGTCTATCAATAAACCTTCATCTGTAAGATCTTCATCTGAGTCCTCTGCAGGAGGACTCCTGCAATCATACACTCTGACCAGCTGGCCTCAGTTCTATCCTTGTCCCCTACCTGCAGGCCACTTATTCCACATGTTGGACCTTGTGCAAACCCCAACTCTAAGCCATTCTTTAAAGTGTGCACAATGTCAGAATCTCAGCTGGTAGCTGAGTATGAGAGCGAGTCATGGTATTCCTTCTTCATGGCTGTCTTTCTGCTATTCCACAATGGCTGGCTAAGGTGAAAGTCACAAGACTACAGTTGTGGTGGGGGAGTAGAGAAAAGAAAGAGCTGCATGCTTAAATCATCTGCATCTTGAAAATCAAACGAAATTTGATTTGAGGGAGAAGTGGGATACGAGAAGGAAGTTTAGGTATGAGGATACCATCATCTTCGATGGTTTCTGCCTCACTGCTGACCATAGCTGCAGCCTTGGCCACTCCAGTGAAGGTAGTCACTGTCTCTTTCATCAGGTTATGGACATACAGCCATGCATGTTCCCCACCGTTTAAGTCCTGCTATCTTACATTGTGATCCACCTTGTAATGTCAGAGGGAAATATGTCAGTGTTTATTGTGCAATGTATTTCAGTGATAATTGGCTGTCTTGGTTGAATAGCTGATAGTGTATGCAAGGGGAAGTATATTTAGGGGGAGGCAATGGCATAGTGGTATTGTCGCTGAACTAGTAATCCAGAGACCCAGGGTAATGCTTGGGGGATCCAGGTTTGAATCCTGCCACAGCAGATGGTGGAATTTGAATTCAATAAAAATCTGGAATTAAAGGTCTAATGATGGCCATGAAACCATTGTTGATTGTTGTGAAAACCCATCTGGTTCACTAACACAGTTTAGGGAGGGAAATCCTTACCAGGTCTCTTAAAATGCCCTCTGAACAAGGGCAATTAGGGATGGGCAAGGAATTATGAATGAATAAAAAAAAAGCTATGAAGCTGAGATGAAACTATGGTGTGTTAGGTATGAGTCATGACTGATAAAGATTGTTGGTAGGTGGTGGGAGTGTAGTTGGCGGGTTATGAAATTTGAAAATACATTCTGCTGTGAGATCATTGAACCATTTGAGGCATTGCATCTGGGTTCTCCGAGCTCAGCTCCTGGCTTTGACCACTATGGCTATCATTTCCCACTGCCTCTGCATTTATCTGGAGAGCCTCCTTTCTCACTGTGGATAGAACACATCTTTTCTCCACGTCCTGCGCCAAGGCTTCCAGTGCATCAGAAAATCTTGGAGCCCGCTCTCGGTCATGTTGTGCCATTCCTATGTTTTTCCCAGTTAGTTACTTGTGGAACCAATTTCATCACCTGTTCCACATGCACCTCCTCTTTAAAAAGTGCAAACTGGCTTTAAGTAGCACATACCAACTTTAACTTGCGCTAGCCTCTCACAATTTTGAGCTCCGTTCTCAGGCATGTGGCCTCTCAATAGAACACTTGGTGCTGGATACGTACTGCAATCATTTAAATTAGCCAGCAATGTGAAGTTTGCATGCTGTCTGCATTTGAAGCAACAGACGTGGGGTAATCTCGCACTGCGATACCGTTTTTGGGCCCTGTTCAATTTTGCAGCCTATTTGTGGCCACAAAGACTCCAGGATATGCACCTTTGCAGCACACAGCCCAAAAATCTTGAATACCTCTGACAAAGAGGAAGTAAACCCCTTTGTAGTATGTCAATTCTACAATGCTGGTGCCAATGGGATTATTTCATATGGATCATAAAAATATTTAGACAGAGAGGAAGCTCATTAGGCCCAAAAGCCCTGACCCTTTTCCATAAATTAAGCACATATATCTATTTTCTCGCCATACTCTTTGCCCATTTTTCTGTTCAGAAATACATTGATCCCATTTGTACTTTCAGTGTCCTTCCTGTTAACTTACATTCCACCATTTTACTTCCCTTTGGGTAAAAAGTTGTTTCTGACTCTCTGACTTGCTCTTAACACCTAACTTCTAATTTCAGTTTGCCCCCTGATAGTTATTGTAAGCTGTTTCCTTTCCATTTTCATTGAATATTTTGAATTCATGTACGGTCTACAAAAAAGAAAATGCTGCTTAGCCATGATGTATGCAGCTGAAAAAGTCTGCATCATTTCTTTTACTTACCCTGAGACTTAAGTTTCCTTTCGCAGAAGTTAACAATATTGTTGAACTGATATCCCACTTAATAGTGCATAAGTCCAAATATATGGAAAAAGAATCCACAGTTTACAGGACTCGACTTTGAGCACTAACATAGCATCTGCACCACCCCCTCAATTGTTGCATAGAACTTTCTGTATTTCTTCAAAAAAATTGAGTGAGAATATTAATTTATGTAAAATCTGAAAGATATTCATAGATTCTGCTATTTAAAGGTTAATGTTTACGAGTCCACTCTGATGTAACCTGCACCTCTTTCCCTATGCCAGAATCACAGTCCACTTACTACACCTAGTGGTAAAACACTATAGAAATTCAGCCAAAGGCTGTTCATGTTGTGATTCTTCAGGTAGGTAAAATTTACCTGAAGAGTCTTTTTTTAAAAAAAGGCCTAAAATAACAAGTACTGGGAACAACAAAACAAAAATTTGGTGTTCTAAACCAAATACTCGGCAAATTCTGGTAGAATGTATAATATGCAAATATGATAAATAATATACATGTATTGAATTTATGTTTCAGTAGAAACAAAGATAAAATTAAAATAGATCTAAGTGAATTATTGCATTTTTTTGACTATTTTAATGACAATTATAATAAGTGATCTTCAAGTAAACTTTTAACTTAAAATGTATGGAATTAAGACAAATTTTTCAGCTTTGATTCTTGCAATAAAAGGTAGCTTCTAATAGCACATTCAGAATAATTTATCATCTCAACTATATCAGAAATAATAATGGTTGCAATCATAAAACCTGTCTCTCAAACAAGTGGCATAATCTTTAAAAGATAGCACACTCTAGCTACACCACTCAAACAGGTTTATTTAGAGCACAATGATGTTTTTCATTAAAATAATAATTTGAAACTGTAAAGTGCAGCATAATGATTAGCCTTTTATCCCCACAATAAAAATACAGCTGTTACTTTTCTTGGCTTAATTTTTTTTAAGGATTTTTTTTACACATGAATTTGATCCAACTTGGAAAGATTGGGAGCTACTGTGGCAGAGCTGCAGGTTTCAGATCCTTGAAGTGGGTGAAGAGTTGATTCTGTCTTTAATTTTCATACTCATTTTCTCCCGCTCTCGGCTGCCTTTTATATCGTTATTACTTCTGTTTCTGAGGTTCTGTCTTGAACAAGCTATGTGATTTAATCTTCCTTACTCTAAGCTCAACAGTAATTAATGTGCTCCAGTCTGATTCTGTAACATCTAACTTCAGTTATATTATCTCACCATTTTTAGATTCTTCAGCATTTTACTTTTTATTATTTTGTATGTAATTCTAATTGCATTCACTGTAATCTATTTTGCAGTTAATGGGGCCCAACCTGTGTGTCAATATTTTAATATTAATTTATTTTAACCACAATAATTTGGGATACAAAGTTGGCAGTGAATAAAATCACATAGAAATTATATGTAATTGACTAAAAATATTCATATTATAGTTGATCTTACGAAAGCAAAAAGCTGTTATGCTCTATTTTATATTTGAATGTACAAACTTATTTCACAATTTCATACTATTTATTTCATATGCTACCCTGACTCAGCTGTTAGCAGTCTTTCTTCTGCATCAGAAGCTCAGGGATTTGAGCCCCACTCCAGAACGTAAGCAAATCATCTAGGGTGGCAATTCAGAGCAATATTGAGGGAGCACTGCATTGTCATGGTTGTTGGGTTGGATTTTCACCAAGTTGGGATGACTTGGGGAGCCCTTTAAAAATGGTGGGCGGGTCCCAATTCTGGGATTCCTGACCCCATTCCCAGGGCTGCTGATTTTCAAGAGTGCCTTAGAAGTGTGTGGCCTGATTCAGGTCATGAGCCTGCACTCTGCACTCCTGGTGTGGCTAGTTCCATGGTGGGGATAGGCATAGAACCATAGAAAAGTATGGAAAGAGGTCATTCAGCCCACCATGTCTGCACTGGCTGAAAAAGAAAAAAAAAATTTTTAAAGCCGCCCAATTCTACTTTGACCTTCCAGCACCTGTGTCCATACCCTTGCAGGTTACTGCACTTCAGGTGTTGATCCAAGTACCTTTTAAGATAGTTGAGGGTTTCTGCCTCCACCACCAAACCAAGCAGCGAATTCCAGACACCCACCACCCTCTGGGCCAATAAATTTTTCCTCATGTCGCCTCTAATCCTCCTACCTTAATTATGTGCCCCCTGGTAACTGACCTCACAGCTAGGGGAAAAAGGTCTTTCCTAATCTCGTACCTCTCAATTAAGTCACCCCTCCGCCTCCTCTGTTCAAAGGAAAACAGCCCTACCCTATCCAGTCTTTCCTCATAGCTGCAATTTTCTAGCCCTGGCAACATTCTTGTAAATCTCCTCCATACTCTCTCCAGTGCAATTATATCCTTCCTGTAATGTGAGGTCCAGAACTGTACACAAAATTCCAGTTGCAGCATAACCAGCATCCTATACAGTTCCGGCATTACATCCCTGATTTTGTATTCAATACCTCATCCAATAAAACGAAAAGAAAGGATTCCATATGCTTTCTTTACCACCTCATCCACCTGTTCTGCCACATTCAGGGCCATGTGGACATGCACTCCAAGGTCCCTCACTTCCTAAACCTCTCTCAATATCCCCTATATTCCCTAGCTTTGTCTCCCTAAATGCATTACCTCACACTTCTCTGAACTGAATTCCATCTGCCACTTTTCCACCCATGTCTGCATGTCCTAGTCCTCTGCAATTTTCATGGAGTTGGGCCAATTTTTCAAAGAATCGTGGTTCACTGTACCTCAGAGGTATTCTTGGCCGAGAGCCCAGAAAGTCATTAGCCTGCTAAAGTACCTGAGCCCCACGGAATAGTTGTTTTTCAGACTGGCAAAAGATAAATGGCAGGGTTCTGCAGCAGTCAGTACTAGGACCATTGCTTTTCTTGATATATATTAATGACTGAGACTTGGGTGTACAGAGCACAATTTCAAATTTGGCAGATGGCACAAAATTTGGAAGTATTGTGAACTGTAAGGAAGATAATGACAGACCTCAAGGGAACATAGAAAAGCTGGCTGAATGGGTGGACATGTGGCTGATGAAATTTCATGCAGAGAAGTGTGTAGTGATACATTTTGGAAAGGGCTGGGGAGTTGATCCAGCTAATTTGTTCTTGCAGAAAGCCGGCATGGACACAATGCA
The DNA here is from genome assembly GCF_017639515.1 of Carcharodon carcharias. Taxonomy (NCBI): domain Eukaryota; kingdom Metazoa; phylum Chordata; class Chondrichthyes; order Lamniformes; family Lamnidae; genus Carcharodon; species Carcharodon carcharias. The sequence goes on from NC_054484.1 coordinate 28,935,570, forward strand.
CCAAATGGCTTCCTTCTGTGCCATACCATTTTATGGCTCTCTCATTTGACACATTACTCCAGCTGAGGAATTTTCTATAGGTTGAGCATAGCTTCATAGCCACCTTCAAAGATTTGTGTAAAAACATCCCCAGGTCGAGAACTTCGCATCTGTCTTTACAAAGGAAGAGGATGCTATGAAGGTAGAGGTGCGAGGAGTTAACTGGTGCACTCGAGGAATTTACAGTTGAGACGGAGGTAATAGGAAGGCTATCTTTACTTAAAAATGATAAAGTACCAGGACCGGATGAGATGCATCCAAGGACACTGAGGGAGATGAGAGTGGAAACCTCAGAAGCACTGGTGATAACCTCCAGTCTTCCTTAGACACAGGGGTCGTGCCAGAGGACTGGAGAATTTCGAATGTTACACCCTTGTTTGAAAAGGGGTGCAAGGATAATGCCGGCAACTACACACCAGTCAGTGTGACTTCAGTGGTAGGGAAACTTCTGGAAACAATAGTGCGAGACAAAATCAATAATCACTTAGACAGGTGTAGGATAATCAAGGAAAGCCAACATGGATTAATTAAGGGGAAATCATGTTTAACTAACTTGCTGGAGATTTTTGAGGTAGTAACAGAGAAGGTTGATTAGGGCAATGCTGTTGATGTGGTGTAAATGGATTTTCAAAAGGCATTTGATACAGTGTCACACTACAGGCTTGTGAACAAAATTCTAGCGCATGGAATAATAGGAGAAGTAGGCACTTGGATAAGAAATTACTGAGTGACAGGAAACAGAGAGTAGTGATAAATGGTTGTTTTCAGGTTGGAGAAAGGTCGGTAGCAGAGTTTCCCAGGGGTCAGTGTTGGGACCCTTGCTCTTCTTGATATATATTGATGACCTAGATTGTGGTGTACAGGGCATGATTTCAAAATTTGCAGATGATACAAAGATTGGAAGCATTGTCAACTGTGAACTTCAAAAGGACATAGACAAATTGGTGGATTGGGCAGACAAATGGCAGATGAAGTTCAATGCAGAGAAGTGTGAGGTTTTGGCAGGAAAATGTGGACTGTATAAAATAAAGGGAGAAACTCTAAAGGAGGTGCAGGAACAAAGGGACCTCAGTGTATATTTACATAAGTCATTGAAGGTGACAGGGCATGTTGAGAGGGCAGGTAATAAAGCATATGGTATCCTAAGTTTTATTAATAGGGGCATTGAGTACAAGAGTAAGGAGGTCATGCTAAACTTGCATAAGACACTAGTTAGGCCTTATCTGGAGTACTGCGTCCAGTTCTGAGCACCATACTTGAGGAAGGATGTGAAGGCATTCGAGAGAGTACAGAGGGGATTCACAAGAATGATTCCAGGGTTAAAGAACTGTAGCTATGAGGATAGATTGGAGACGTCAGGTCTGTTTTCCTTGGAGAAAAGAAGGCTGAGAGGATTCTTGATAGAGGTATTCAAGATCCTGAGGAGTATGAAAAGGATAAATAGTGAGAAACTGTTCCCTTTCAAGAGTGCATCAAGAACTAGAGGGCACAGATTCAAAATAACAGGGCAAAAGGAGTAGAAGTGATGTGAAGAAAAGCTTTGTAAACAAAGGGTGGTTGGAGTCTGAAACGAACTTACTGAAAGGGTGATGGAGGCAAGTTCGATTGAGGTATTCAAAAGGGAATTGAATTGCGATCTAAAAAGAAAGAATATGCAAGGTTACAGGGATAAGGCAGGGAAGTGTGATTAGGTAGATTGCACTTTCAGCGAGTCAGTGCAGACTCAATGGGGTGAATGGCCTCTTTCTGCACCGTAAATATTCTGTAAATCACTCAATGTTAATCTAAATCATTCTGAATGAGAATCTGAATTAATTTGAATCCGAATCTGAACTATTTCATTCTAAAAAGGTCTCTCTCTTCTTCCACCCCCTTCAAAATTATACCATTTAGGTTTATTGCCCCTCCTTATTTTTCCTACCAAAATGTATCATGTCACACTATTCTGCATTGAATTTTATCCCTAATGCGTCCACCAATTCCACCAGCCTGCCAATGACTTTTTGAAGTCTATTGCTTTCTTCTTCAGTGTTCACTACGCTTCAAAGTTTTGTGTCATCTGCAAATTTCAAAACTTTGCCTTGTACGCTCAAGTTCAAATCATTAAAGTATATCAAAAATAGCAGTGGTCCTAGCACTGAATCTTGAGTAAGTCCACTGTATAACACCCTCCTGTCCGAAAAACAAGTGTAATCACAACTCTCCCATCCATTAGCAGATTTGGTATCCTTTTTGCTACTTCCCCTTTTATCCCATGGGTTTTAATTTTGCTAACCAACCTAATACATGGTATTTTATCCAACACCCTTTGAAAATCAATGTACATATTTTAAAACATTTTCTTTACAACCAGAGCGTTCTTAGTCTCTTGGGCTTAGCCTATGCCACAGCATGCATTCCTCACAGCTTTGTTCACCCGATGGCTTACCTGGTGTCAAGTGTCTGATCAAAGTAATAGGAGGCCCATGTGGCCACACAACTGCTGGATCTTAGCACACTTCATACAATTGCTCAGAATTTTACGCAAGCACAGAACTCTGGTCAGTTTATCCGTGCATCAAGTAATTTTTGGGGCTTTCTGAAGCAAGTCTTAGCCCAAGGTGCTGGAGGCAAAAAAAATGTAGATTTTCATCTGGAAATACCAGTGAACGACACTGTCAAAATCATTGACCATGTGCACAACAAGCAAGTGGTTAGCATGTATAAAATTGAATACTAAATTCAGATTGCGTAATCCTGCTCATTTGGTGAAGATTGCAATTAGGCAACAGATTGTATGTGATCACTGACGTACACAAAAAAATGCTTAGTTCACATTGTTTGTCACGCTTTGAGTTTTGCTTTATATTAAATAACTTTGCTAAATTGCCAGCAGGAAGGTAGATAAAAAAATATACCTCCTTGTAGATTTTAATCTTAAAATTAGAGCTGAATCTTTTAGGAGTAAAACTAAGATGCACTCTATCACATAAAGGGTTGTGGAAATCTGGAACTCTCTCCACAAGCAGCTGTGGACATTAGGTCATTTGAAACTTTCAAAACCAAGATCAATAGATTTTCCGTTTGTAAGGGTATCAAAGTATATGGAGCAAGAGTAATTAAATGGAGTTCGGGTATGGATGGGCCATGATCTAATTAAATAGCAAAGCTGTACAAGCTCAAGGGGCTGAATTGCTTGCTCCTGTTTCTACATTCCTATGTTCCAACAGTGCTCAGGTACCAAAAGAATTAGAATATTTGGAACAAAAATAAAAATACCTGGAAAAACTCAGCAGGTCTGACAGCATCTGCAGAGAGGAGCACAGTTAACGTTTTGAGTACGTATGACTCTGTTCTGCTGAAGAGTCATACGGACTCGATACATTAACTGTGTTCCTCTCCGCAGATGCTGTCAGACCTGCTGAGATTTTCCAGGTATTTTTATTTTTGTTTTGGATTTCCTGCATCCGCAGTTTTTTGCTTTTATCTTAGAATATTTGGAAGTTTATGATGGACTAGAAATACACACTTGGGTACATTGAAATGAGTATCACTCCTTATAAACATTTGTACAAAACTATTATTGTACCCCCTACCTCCATCCCTACTATCCCACTGCAAAACGGGTTACCTCTTCATACCTCTATTAAAAAAGTGAGTTTGGAAAAAATAGGTCAAAGTTTTCTGCACCTGCACATACCAGCTCAACACCTTCCTCCGTTCACTTTAGTCGGCAGAAAATTGAAGCTGCTGAACACAAACTCAAGACAAAAAAGTAATAATAGGGTTACATCCATTAGTGCTACAACATTGCAAGTTTTAGCATTTCACTTTGCATCTGCATCAAGTATCCCCTTGTTCTAGATTTCCTTACTAGGTGCAAGTGTCATTCCCAATCAATACTGTCAATCCCTAGCGTGCAATTCTGAACGGGGAGCCCTGAAATATTTGCCCTTATATCTGAATATGCTGGATTTGAGAATAGATCAGAGCATTTCCAATTCTCCAGATGATAACAATGTAGCAGTTATAGTAAAATATGAAGAGAGCTGAAAATTACAAAGCAATATAGCAAGGGAGAGAGAGATAACACAATTCCCATTGGTTTTGAGGTCTTTCATGAAAGTAGCTGGATTAAGATTTATGTATCCCAGCACCACGTTGAACAGTCCTAGCAGATAGCTTGCTTATATCATGGATTTCAGTTTGTTTTAGTTTTTTCAATACTTGTCTTAAAGGTCAACTCAATCAGTTCCTTTTGTGTAACTGCTGAATTGTCTATACCCTGTAATGTAACATAACTTCTGTGAAATAATTTTTCCCATTTATGAGGTTTTCTGTAATATTTTTCTTTATTCTTGGGAAGCAGGTTACATTAGCAAGGCAGCATTTACTGCCCATCACTAATTTCCCTAGGGGTGTCATGAGTCAAAAATAGGATTGCATGTATAGGCTAGATTGGGTGGCGTGGTTGGCAGGATCCATTCCATGAAGGTCATTCAAGAATGAATTGGGTTTATTTATGTTAATCTCTGACCAGGTATATTTCCTGTCTTCTCATCTGACTTTACCCTTCAATGTAACCCCCATCATAAATTATGAGGCTTTATATACTCTGGAAAATTTCCATCTTTGCAAATTCTTTTTATCCACTGAACTGTCTTTAATCCAAAACATGCTTTAGATTTCTTGAGTTCATCTTCTATCTCCCTTCATGCCCTCACCGAATGCATCTTGCCCATGACACTAACCTCCTGCTATCTCAACACTATTCCCATTAAACTGCTGACCACATGACTCCTTTTCCTGGCCCCTGTGCTAGCTAATATTGTAAATAGTTCTCTGTCTTCAGGTACTATTCCCTCCCTTTCAAATCTACCATCATCATCTCACTCCTGATGAAATCATCCTTGATCCCTCAGTGCTTGTAAATCATCTCCAACATCTCTTTATTCTCCAAAGTTCTTGAGCATGGTGTTGTTCCCTACTATATTCGGGATCACCTTTCACACAATTCCATGTTAAAATCTCTACAATCAAGATTCAGCCCCAGCCACACCACTTAATTGGTCCTAATAAAAATTACAAATTATACTCACCATAATTGTGGCTGTGGTGTGCTATTCCTCTTAATCATTCTTGACCTCTCTGCAAAGTTTGGCAAGGTTGACCATATCAACCTCCTTCAATGCCTCTCCTTCTTCATCTAGCTTGGTGGGACTGCCTTCATGTTGATCCACACTTACCTATCTAGTTGTAGCCAGAGAATTTTGTGCAATGGTTTCTCTTCCTGTTCCGTCACTATTACTTCTGGAGGCTGCAAGGAGCTAATCTTGGCCACCTGCTCTCCTTCATCTGCACGCCCCCCCTCAATGACATCATCAAAGAACATGACATCAGGTGCCACATGTATGTTGATGATACCCACCTCTACCTCACCACACTTCTCTCAACCCCTCCTTAAAATCTACCTTTTGACATGTCTTTTAGTTACTGCCCTAATATCTCCTTTGTTTCAATGTCAATATTTGTCCGATTATACACCTGATACAAACCTTGGGAGGCATTAGGAGTTTGTTATAAAGCCTGCTTTATATTGAAAATGACTATTTATTTATTGGGTTGAAACCACTGATTGAATTTTAAAAAGACTGAACGCAGCATTTTTTAAAAAATGACTTAAATAGCAGCTTCTATGATGGCCAACCATTTGCGTAACTATATTGTACAATTTCCAGATCCATGGGAATGGATTCAGCCTATCTAGAGGTAACCAACTGGAGACAAACACCTTAGAGTGTGAATGAACCATCTCCTGAACCATTCACAAAACATCCAGACAGCACCTGCGTCTTCAACTGGGTGTGGAACAAGCCATTAGAAGAAATCGCTTTGGACAATGGGCCCTGACTGAGAAGGGAACTCCTCCAGCCGTAAACTAATGGGCCTGGAATCAACTTCCTATGACCGTGTTTGGGTAACTGGCCTGTTGGTGAGAGGGGATCATATGATGAGCCAACCAACCTGTTTTTATGTTTTAAGTAACTGCTTTTCTCCAGGCCACAGAAGAAGAGGAGAAGAAGAAGGACCTTGTGGACGCTCTCTCTTTCTCTCCATCCATTCTGAAAGCTTGAGCTCTGCATGTTGTTTGACCAGATATATGCCACGGGCAACGTCTAAAAAAAATCAACCCAGCAGCTGCTGACTCCAGGAGACCAAACAGAAATAGTACATCAATATTTCTAATTTTTCCTGACACAAAATTCAGAAGTCCAGCAAGCCCAATCTGAAACCATCCATGATCCATATACAATTAACTTTTTTTAGACTCTTAAACTATTTAACCTATCCTCCCACTTTGTAACTTACTTGTGTGTGCTTGTGAACTCTTGAATGCATGCGTGTGAGAGAGTTGGGGGCGTTTTAATTAGTTTTATTTAGATCATGTGTCAAGTACAATGAATACTGTTCTCTTTTCTTTTAAAAAGCTTATTACGAAATCTGTGTCTTCTACAGTCACAACACTTAAACAGTTAAACATTCACTGAATTGTCACATTTATTCTTTTAAAGCCACCTGTTGTAGTCAATTGAGGAATGGAAAAAGAGGGAAATCATTGTACACTTCCCACCTTGTCGTAACAAGTTCAATTATCGCTCATCTGAATTTATAACTGAAAATGGGGACCGTGGTGGGGTTGGGGTGGGGGCGCGTGGAAAAGGAGCATAGAATTTTTTTGAATTTGCTTCCCAGGATTTTTACAATAAAAACAACATTCTTAGTGACCAGACGCTATTCTCAGTGTTTTTAATTTGCTCCCTAGGAGTTTTACAATAATCATGGCATTCTTAGTAACTAGAAGCTATTCTCAGTAGAATCATTTTTTTGTTCTCAGAAGACAGCCAGATTTTAAAAATGAAACTTTCCAGGTCTATGGATGTGATATGTGTAGGAAATATTTCAGTTAATGGAATCCAGCAGGGCTGTATTTTATGATCTGCATTCAGTCCCAAGAAATCCCATGAAACAGGAGTGCCATTAATCTCAGATGCACTGTATTTGTTCACATTATTCTATTTTTACAAAATATTCCTGATTGAAGTGAAACATGCTCAACCATTTATAGACAAAAAAAAAACTTCATATCAGATTTCACTCTTGGAACAATTCCTGAAATCAACGCCGAGTGCCATAGTGTCCCAGTAAAGAATAAATTTTGTATTACACTTCTGATAGATTTTGATGAAATCCTCAAATTAATATTTACTACTGTAGTGTAAAAACATTTAATTTACAGTGTTAATGTAAACTAAAGCCCTCAACCATTATTTCCAGACAAAGATAAACTACACCTGAAATAGCAATCTGTCAATGTCAGTTCTAATCACATTAAGGTAATATAAACCCTGCAAATTTCACAGGGTGCAAAAAAAAGATTTTTTTTTAAATTGAAGTTCACAGTTCTTCCAGTCTTCCCTGTCCTCCTTGGGCAATAGACTTAAACTTCATGATGTCTACAAGGTATTACATGAAAAGCACCTTGGAATCAACACTCTCTGTCCTTATGAGGGTGAAGGCTCCACTAAATGTCACTTCACAGCAACATAAATCTGGGAAATCCAAGAATTGAATCTGTAATCCATGGAGCAGAGGACTTACGCTCAAATGTACTGTGTGTCATTGCACTGCCCATACAGGAAGGTTATTAAAATGTAATATAGCTTCTTCAGTCTCTTACTGCTTACAGCAATTGAAGTGCCTTGGGATGTTTTATGATAGTGGTAAAGGCACTATATAAATGCAAGTTGCTACTGTTAATGCTTTTTTCATTTCATTTCAAGATGTCACAGTGCTGTGTACAGCACAGGGAACAAGTCAGCCCACTCTGTTTGTGCTAGCTCTTTGAAAGAACTACCCACTCAATCCTAATCACATTTCAGCATGTTTGATTGCCATTTTTCACAATAGAAAGGATCCTGAGATTGAGTTATACTCAAGCTTTTTTCTTTTAACATGAAATGATTTGTAGTTATTCTTAAATAAACCAAAGGTCATAAGCAGTTATGAAAAGAAACCAACCTCATCATTTTGTATCAAGTCACAGCTCACAATTTATTTCCCATAAGATTCATAAATCTGAATGAAGGAAGGATATCAGATAGTGGTATCAAGCAAGGTGGTAAGGACTGTGGATCTGAAGGTATCATCGTAAACAGTCCCAGGGTGTGTTTAACATAGGCTGCTGGAAATAAGGCCTCTAGGAACTTTCAAACATTCACTGACTATATACAGCTATGTCCTGGGATAGATAAGCACGAGGCTCCTTCCAGAACAATTTAACTCTGAGCTTTGGTCACGTGTGATCTGACATGACTGACGATGTGTATTAACTATTAGCATAATAGCTATTAACTCCTTATAATACAGCTCCCCCCCCCCACTCCCAAGTCTTTCATTCTACACATTCAGTATTTACACATTCTACTTCCCCCACCCCCACCAAAGTTCCTGAGTCACTGGGAAAGCTGTGGTGGCTTGATCAGTCTGCTTCTTGTCCTTTGGAAGGGGCATGGGATCTCAGTCTTCCTGTGGAGAGGCGTGTGAACGATCTAGTAGATTAGTCTGGGTAGTCAGCCCAGTCCCGTAAAGGCCGTCTGCTCATGGATACCAGTGGAGGTCTGTTTCATCTGAGGACGCCGTGGTCAGTGTGTGCAAGGTAGGAACACGGATGAAAGGACTGACTCAAAACCTGGCCGTTCTAGTCTCGGACCCAGACAGACTTCCATGGTCGGAGTACGGGTGGATCCTGTGCTTTGTGGCAATGGCTGTGTCAGTCTGGTTCACATGATAGTGGTCCCCTTTTTTCCACACCTTTCCTGTCTCTGTCATCTTGAGGCATGGTAGAAGGGTATGTGGGAGACTCAGGAGCTTTGTGCATAATCTCCTGCTCATTAAGAGTTTCAATGGAGCCAGACCATTCTGCAATGGCGGAGACTGGTAACTTAGTAAGGCTAAGTTGATGTCATTATTTTTCTTCATGGATGTGACAGTGCAGATCCCTCTTTTGGCCTCCTCATTGGCCTGTGGATACCTAGGCGAACTGGTGATGTGGACAAAGCTGTACATGTCAGTGAAGCATTTAAAGTAATTGTTGGCAAACTACAGGCCATTGTCAGAGACAGCTAAATCTGGGATACCATGTGTGGCAAAAATTTCCTTGAGCATGGCATTAACTGCAACCAAGGTCGGCTTGTGTAGCCGCTTGACATCACTCCACTCAGAGTAATAATCCATGATGATAAGGTAGGTTTAATCTTTGAAGGCAAAATGATGCACGCCAAGGCACTCCCATGATCAGGATGGGAATGACGTTGCCATCAATGGTTCCTTGCAGTTTTGTCTATTGGTGGCACTAGTACAATTGGAAATTATGTCTTCAATAGCTTTGGAGGTGCCCAGCCACCAGGCTGAATTCCAGGCCCAAGCCCTGCACTTGGTGAAACCCAGATGTCCTGGTATAACCACTGGAGAATGTTTAACCTGAGTCCCTGGGAATAACAATTCGGTCATTATAGACTCACAAGACAGCCATTCAAAATACTGCTTCAGAATACAATTGCGAAGAACATACGCAAGTCATCCAGTAACACAGTACTCCCATATCTGTGCACACTCAGTATCAGCTTTCCGGGCAGCCTGAATTTCCTCTAATTTCTGAGTGGTCGCCGGGAGGAACTTGATAGACAAGGATACGTAGGACTCCATGTCCTTAACAAAAAGTGTATATCATTCTGTGCAGTCTTCCCCACAGGAATACAGGACAAAGCATCAACTGTGATTTGCTGATTACCTTGCACATATTCTGTAGTGGCATCAAACCTCACGAGCCATAATCGAAACCTTTGAATTTGGGATAGCATCTTCACTAAACCTTTAGAATCGACGGCATATGATCTGACTGGATAATAAACTCAAGACTCAGGATGCATTCCAAAAACTTTTTGCAAGCCAAAGTGGACAGGTAGGGCCTCTTTTTCAATGACAGCATACCACTGTCCTGTATCTGTTAGTGCCCTAGATGCATAATATACCGGTCTGTGAGAGCCGTCACACTGATTTTGGAACAATACGGTCCCTCGGCCAATGGACTGTGACTGTGGTGGGTAGGTCTGGGATGGGGCAAGAATTTCCATGGACATGAGCATATCTTTGATTGTGTCAAACTCCATCTGTTGGAGATCACCCCAATACCAGGCCTAGTCCTGTGTCAGGAGTTGCCATTGTAGTTTGTTGATGTGTGCAAGGCAAATGTAAGGTTGGCCTTCATTGCAAGAGGACTTGAGTACAGGAGCAAGGATGTATCACTGCAGCTGTACAGGGCCTTGGTGAGACCACACCTGGAGTAGTGTGTGCAGTTTTGGTCTCCTCACCCAAGAAAGGATATACTTGCCATAGAGGGAGTGCAGCAAAGGTTCACCAGACTGATTCCTGAGATGGCAGGATTGTCGTATGAGGAGAGATTGGGCTGCCTAGGCCTGTATTCACTTGAGTTTAGAAGAATGAGAGGAGATCTCATGAAAACATAAAATTCTGACAGGGCTGGACAGACTGGATGCAGGAATGATGTTTAGTCTGGCTCGGGTGTCTAGAGCAAGGGGTACGGGGTACAGTCTCAGGGTACGGGGTAGACCTTTTAGGACTGAGAGGAGGAGACATGTCTTTACTCAGAGGGTGATAAACCTATGGAATTCTCTACCACAGAAGGCTGTGGAGACCAAGTGACTGAATATGCTTAAGAAGGAAATAGATAGATTTCTTGACTCTAAAGGTGTTAAGGGGTATGGAGAGAGCGCAGGAGTACAGCATTGAGATAGAGGATCATCCATGATCATATTGAATAGCAGAGCAAGCTCAAAGGGCCAAAAGACCTACTCCTGCTCCTATTTTCTATGTTTCTATGCAAGATTGGGCAAGAACCTATCCAACTGATTGTTTCATGGGCATGGTCATTGAAACTCTGTAACGTTAAGGGCAATGGGAAATTCTTGGTTGCTGTGGTTTTCTGGGGTTCTGCCTTGACACCAGATGTGTGAACAATATGGCCTAAGAGGTGGATTTGGTATTAGAGAACTCACATTTATGATTGAGTGTAAGGCCCGGTGCCCGTAAGTGTTGTAACATTGTTCTCACCCCGGCTTCATGCTTCAAAGTGGTGGCTCCATGGATGATAATATCACCCATTTGACAGATTATTCCTTTCAGCCCTTCCAAAATGCCAGACATATGGTACGTTGAAAGATCTCAGATGCGGAGGCAATCCCAAATGGTAAGCAATTGAAACAATACCCCCTTAAGGGTATGATGAATGCATTAGCAATTTGGATTCCTTGTCTAACAGGATCTGCCAGAAGCCTCTGTTTACATCAACTTTAGTGAAAATCAAGCTCCTCGCGAGCTTCACCAAGCTTTCATTGACAGACACCATAGAGTGGATCTCCATTTCAACTACTTTGTTCAACAGTGAAACTCACACAAATGTGTAGTGAGCCATTGAGCTTGGGTACAGGCCCCACTGCTGAGCACCAACAAGTGAGTTGTATTACTGCCGTTATCATCCCCTGGAGAAGCATGGATTCAATCTCTTGTCTCACCTGGGCGTAGGACCTTTTGTGGAGTAAACAAATACTCTGGTTTGGCATTTAGCTTTAAGGTAATATGGTAAGCCAGTTGGAGCTTCCCTAGGCCTGTGAATGGTTTCAGAAATTCCGTCTTGAATTTATCCAATTTGCCCTGATTGTTCAATTCCTCCACCTTGTAAATAAGCTGCAAATCTGAGAGGACTCTCTAATTCAGCCATGAGTACTCCTGATTTTGGATTAACAAAGAATTTCTGTAATTTCTCTTCCCTTATAAATGAAGCGTGGCAATCATCTGTCCTGGCACTTTTAGTGGGATGCCTCCCGGACCAGTAGATAACTGGAGAATCTCCAGGTCCAGCCGCTCCATTGTGTCAGAAAGAATTGACACCCCTGCTTTGATGTCTAATTTAAAATTCGTCTTGTGGCCATTGAGCATGATATCTGTGCTCCAAAAAATTGCCATGGATTTTGCAACATTACTCAAGAAAGGCACTTCATATTCATCAGTATCTTCTATTTCATGGATACTGGTTAACCAGACTGGGGTCCCTGAAAATTTTTGAACTGAAATTGAAATCTTACTGCTGTGGCATACCACTTTAAAATGGCCTCACCTCCTGCAGAAATGGCACTCTGCATTTATCATGGGACAGTCATGATGCCAATGGGGCTTCTCACATCACAACAGGAGCGCTGGGTAATGATGGCAACCTCTCCCTTCGCTTTCTGTGTCTGCTTTTTAAGTGCGTGCGCTGGTACCTATTTTGGCTCACAAACCGAAGTGAGTCAGCGGTCTGACTCCACAAAGGTTCTCTATCACTTCAGATTAAAACTTCGTTCTGCTTGGTAGCTCAGCCTGTCTCACTAATTGCACTGCCTTGGCAAATGTTAGATCCTCCTTGGACTATAGAAAATGAGATAAGGCTTCATCTCGCATTTCCATTACAATGTGGTCTCAGGTGAGTTCATCCTTTAGATTCCTATACTCGCAATAATCAGCCAAATGATAGGTCCTTAATGAGAAAGTCAATACTTTCTCTGGATTCCTGAATGTGCCTGTTAAGCTGTGTCTGCTCTATAATAGAGGTCCTCTGTCGTACAATCAAAGGCCTTATTAACCTCATCATAGGGTGTTAATTAGTTAACAGCAACCTATCTTATTAGAGTATTGTTTGCACTACTGCCACTGGAATAGAGTGTACTGACCTGTTCTTTACTGGGCTTGTGTGCTAACCCCGAAGCGATCCTATACCTGTTGAAGCTGCAATGTCAGTTTTGCCAGTGATCTGCTTGGTCAGGCCTTTCCACATGGTCAAAAGATTTGGGTAAAGGTAGGACATTCTTCATGATTGTCTGGGACTTTTACTCAACTGTCTTGGGACTCCGTTGATGCTTTTCCCTCTGATTCTCAGCTGCAGTCATTGCCTGGCTGCCTTATATTCAATTGCTTTCATTTCCCTACCTCCGTTTGTTTCATCAGGGATCTATGCTATTCAGTAGGTTTACCGCTGCCACCATGAAGTATCATCATAAACGATCCCAGGGTGCGTTTAACATAGACTACTGGAACTAAGGCCTCTAGGAACTTTGAAACATTTATTAACTATATACAACCATGTACAGGGATAGGCAAGCACGAGGCTTCTTCCAGAACCATCTCTCTCAGAGTTCTGGTTACATGTGATCACTGATGATATATATTAGCTATTAGTGTAATAGCTGTTAACCCTTTATACCACAGGTCTGTTGAGTGGGAGGGGGCAGGGAGGAAAAGCCTGGTTTAGGTGAAATGCTCATTGATGAGCTGGTCTCTCACAGCGCTGGCAAAGGAGGCCTTTGCATCTCCCCCTGCACTTGTTGCTGTCCAGGTCACGGTAAAGGTTCAACCCTCATGATGGCAGTTATGCAATATGCAATAGGTGACCACAAATCTGAATACCAGCTTAGCGTTGTACTGCAAAGTTCCTCCTAAATGTTCCAGACAGCAAAGCGTTACTTGAGCATGCCAATTGTTTGTTCGATGCTGTTTCTTGTGGCAGTATGGCTCTCATTGTAGGCTTACTCTCTTTTGTGTGTGGATTCTGACAGAAGTTATGAGCTTTGCCGAGAGAGGACAGCCTTTACCACCAAATAACCAGCCCTTCAAAACCTTTTACAAAACAGTTGTATGTTGAGTGGAATTACTTTCAATTGATAAAGATAAAATGATAGTTAGAGCATGCAAGACAACATGTCTTGGGGAAACCTGTCGTACAGGGAAAGCCTAATGTGCTTTAGCCCTGCTTCACTCTGCCCATAGGGAAGGAAACACAATTGTTTCTCCTAGAAATCCTTGGCGGCCTCCCTGAAACATCAATGTACTGCAAACAGACGTATCACTGATATCATTTGTTGTAACTCAAAAGGAGCCAGTGGCATAAACGCTGATGCTGATGGTGACCTTGACAGCCACAAGCACAGTCACTGCTGTCTATGTCCTGGTGCATGACTGGAGTCGTGGCTGCAGTAGGTGACAATCTGCTGAGTGAAAAGAGGAACCTCCTACATTGCTTCTCAACAACATTGAAATAAAAGTACTTCCTCAAGACTTTCTGTGAATATGGCCTTGTGTTTAATGCCTTCCTTCCCCCCACACCCCCCAACTTATGGTAGCTTCTCCTGCTCTAATGTGTCTTCCTTGCTGCTCCCTCTTGACCTCCAGCCCCAATGGCAGTTCTATGAAACCAACCATGTCTGCAGCTAGATTATCTGTAAGGTAAAGCGCAACAGTGCAAGAGCAGAAAATCCTCTCTCACTGCAATCTTCAGGAATGCTGCAAATCTTTCACCAAAGGTACAGCAGAGAATTGGGAGAAGCCATGTTGAAATTCAATCCTTTGATGTCTTAAACAATGTGACAAACCTAAGACAGCTTGGACAATATTTTGCTCTCATATATAATTCATAAAGGACATAAGTTCTTGGGAATGGAGTTCAAGTGAGTATTGTTAAAATGATTAAACTGTCTACACCCATTGGTGGGGTAATGGAAGAGGGATACATAGGACAGTTTAGAGGACCAAAGGGTGTAGAAGGGAACATAAGGCTGGAGGTGGGGTGAGACAATGCATGGAAGTTGAGAGTGAGGATTTTAAACTCAACGTGCTGATTGGGCTACAGGGAGCCAGTTAGATCATCGAAGACACAAGTGATGGACAAATGGAACTTTCGTTTAGATAATATCACCAACTTTAACTTTAACACCTATGTGTTCTATTGTACTATTGTCGTTGACATCTTTTGATGATCTGCTTCTATCACTGCTTGTTTGTCCCTACAACCACACCGCCCCCCCTCCACCTCTCTGTCTCTCTATCTCTCCACCCCTCACACACACACCTTAAACCAGCTTATATTTCAACTCTTTCTTGGACTCGAACGCAAGTTCTGTCGAAGGGTCATGAGGACTTGAAACGTCAACTCTTTTCTTCTCCGCCGATGCTGCCAGACCTGCTGAGTTTTTCCAGGTAATTCTGTTTTTGAAATGGAACTTTCTCCTGGTTAAACCACAGCTAACCTTTGCACAAGTTGGGATTTTATGGATATTGGTGGATGTAAGATAAAGACTTTCAACAGTAATAGAACTAAGTGAGATAGAATTGGAGGTGAACAGTCTTGCTGATTGATAAACAGTGGGGTATAAAGCTCTGCTCTGGGTTGAGCAATATGCCACAGTTTGCTTCGTTTAGCCGAAATGAGCAGGAGAGCGATGGGCATTTTAACTCACCTGATTTTAGGATTATTTTACTTTTACTTACCCAGTTTATTTATTAACTAATTAACTACATGGATTTCCCTCATCACCAACCAGGTATTTCCATTTACTTCATCTGTTCAAACTGGATTAAATTTTGCACTTGAAGAAAGCTGATCCCAGGGTATAGCAGCTGTCCTGAATTCCTAAGGCCGATGAAACCCGCTTGAAAGTTTCCAGGAAAATACGCATGCGCAGTGCCGCGGCTTCCAGTGCCTGGAAGAAATCCTGACAGGGACCACAGTGCGCGTGCGCGGGGTTCCAGCGCGCCCGCCCCCGGGGGCGGAGCCTCAATTGCACAAGCGCACTAGCTCGGCGGGAAACTTTCAACTGGCAGCTCGCGCGAAATTTTCAGAAACTTTGATCCGCTGCTGGAAATGATGACATTTTGCTGATTGTTTTCTCTTTTTTTTAAATAAAGAGGAAGCTAAAAACGGGAAAGGTTTTAAATCAATGCTCCTGAAATCAATCTGCATAAGGGAAAGAAAAGAAATATATTTTTTTTAATAAAAAATAATCAGTCAAGCCCTGGCTTTCAGGTCAGAGCTCCGGTTCAGTCCGTGCCAGTGAAGCGCTCGATATTAACCGCGTTTTAAAATGTCGACCGGGCAGCTGGCCGGTTATTCCCCCAGTTTCAAGAAGCCGTCGGAGACGCTGAGGCTGAGGAGGAAGCGGGCCCGCAGCTCGCCGCGCCTCGGCCTCTCCTCGGACCCACCGTCGCCGGCTGAGAAAGAGGAGCCGGGCCGCCACAACAAACGGCAGAGGGGCAGGAGGAACCCGTTCGTCAACATCGGCAACACCGGGTGGCTGTCGGGGGCAGAGGCCGGGGCGGGCTGGCCCGAGGAGACCGGCAATCCCCTGCACCGCTCGCTCTCCGCCCAAGAGTGGAAGACCGCGGCCGCCGCCGGCAAAGCGAAACCGAGCAGCTGCGAATGGGACGGCCAGGTGCAGCTTCTAAGTGTTTCTTTCGTCAATGTTAGAAAGCGTTAAGATAACCGGGTGAAGGCGTTCATAACCAGTTAGAAAGCGTAAAGATAACCGGGTGAAGGCGTTCATAACCAGTGTAACATTGAACACGTTTCCTATAATAAACTGCGCCGGATCTGAAATAACTCAATATTCTCTCCTAGGAAGCAAAATAGGCATGCTCAGTCGGAATTTTTTCAAAATATATCATTTTTTCTTAAGTTGTGTGAATGTGGCGGGCGATTCAAAGTATTTTAAAACTTTTTTTTAAGGTACTACACTGCCGGTGTTTGACCGCCTGCCTTTTAGGAGGAGTTGTTTGTTCATTTGGGACGTTGTTGCACAACCCACAGAGGGGCAGCAGCTGACAAAGTACCGATTCCTCCTATTCACCGATTCGACACCCAGTCCTTCCACGGCAAGAAAAAAGGGACCTTCAAGAACTTTGTAATAATTGGCTGACCCAAAGAGTTTTAACTGGGTGGCAAAAAGGGGAAATGCTGGCAGAATTTGGAGATAGAAGTCGAGCTAATGTTTCAGCTCGATGACTTTTCCTTATGCTTCTGGCGCTCCTTGAATCAAAATCAGACTAGCTCATCATACTTGCAGACTTCGATGTAAGAGTTGGTGCAGTTCACCAGGCGTGGGAAGGGGTCATTGGAAAAAGAAACGGGTTTCGTAGTTGCAACAGTAATGGTCGTCTCTTGCTGAAGATGTGTGCTGAGCATGAACTCTTAAATACCAACACAGTTTTCCACCTCCCTATTGTAACAAGATGTTGTATGCTTTGGCATCTAATTGACAATGTCATCACCAAAAAGAGGAACAAGAGGGTTATGCATGTAACGGCAGTGCTGACTGTTGGACTGACCACTATCTTACCATTTCGAAGCTAAATATCAAGATCTGTCTGCCGGGGCAAGAAGTGTCTCAAGGCTCAAACAGGCAGTCGTGAAGGGATCTCTTTCTCTGAGAAATTGCAGAGTCACCTACATATCATGAAAATAGACACACTGCATTGGGATGCCTGAGTGACCTTCAGGGTACCCCACTCCTCCAGAGGCCCTTGGCCCTACCTCTTGTAAGCATCAAGATTGGTTCAATGCAAACAATGAGATAATCCAGAAACTACTGGAGGAGAAACTTCATCTCTACATGGTTTACTTTGATAACAAGTCATCACTATACCGACGGAAGCATCCACAGGACTCTCCAGTGCAAGCTCAGAGAGATGCCAGACACTTGACTGAATCAGAAAGCAGATGAATGTCAGACCACAAAGACTGGAAGAGATTCTACAATGTTCTAAAATCTGTCTAGTGGTTCATCACCAATCCTCTGTGCCTACAGGTCAATAATGCTCAGAAAATGTCCAAGTACTAGAATGAAGGACAGAGCAGTTTAACCACATTCTCAAGCGACCTTTATCCACCAACGAAGCAACAAGCTGCCACAGATTCATCACAATGATTTGGCAGTTCCATGACTGCATGCTCATGTGAGTCCTGGATGAGTCTTCTGACCCATTTGTGTAGTCAGGGATGGAGCTAAACAGGGCTGCATGCACTCCAATGCCGTCCACAATGGTGACCCTGGCACCGAAATCAAATATCGCATGGACAAGAAGCTGCTCAATCTGAGACACCTCCAGCCAAGGACCAACGTCTCCAATGACATACTGTGCGATTTCCTGTTTGCTGATGACTGTGACCTATCTCTAGCTCAGGGTTTCAGTCCTTGACTAGAAACTGTCAATAGTGGATAAGTTCACTTATTTCAGCAGCACAATCTCAAACTGCCTATATTGATGACAAGACACATGCAAGAATTGCCAAAGCAAGTGTAGCCTTTGGCAGACTTCGAACATCAGTAACACTGCCTGTTAAACTGAAAGTCTAGAGCAATATTTCTGCCCACGCTGCTCTATGCATGTGAAACTTGGACTGCGTACTAGTGTCAAGCTAAAAAGCTCAACACTTGAGGCGCATTCAGAATTTTCTGATGACAGGACAAAATACTAGATGCTGAGGTGCTTACCTGAGCTGGCATGCAAAGAATTCACACCATATTCAGTCAGACAGAACTGAGTTGGGTTGGTAACGTAGCTAGAACGCCTGACTCACTTACCAAAGTGAATCTTCTATGGAGAGCTTGAGCTTATGGTGCACTCAAAGTGATCAAAGGAAGTGCTACAGGGACAGTCTGAAGGTTTCACTTAGGAGTTTTGATGACAACCTTGAGTCCTGGAAGAAGCTTGTCCAGGATTGCTGCACCTGGTGCAGCCAAATAAAAAATGTTGCAGCTTCCTTCAAAGTCAAGCGCATATCATAGGCAGAGAGGAAATCCTGAGCCACCAACTCATCTAAAACTGTCGTTTGCATTATCCTGTCCTATTTGTAGCAGAACCTTCAGGTCACAGATCGGCCTTAGCAGTCACCTACGCACGCACTGGAGCCCTACCAAGCACCCTAGATGATGAACGTGGTAATCTTTGCCTCAAAAGACGAACACAAAGTGTCACCATTGTTTTATAACGTAGGGAAAGCTGAACCAATTTGTGCAAGCAGCAGTGTGATTGATAATGAGCAGATAATCTGTTTTTAGTGAAGCTGGTTGAAGGATAAATATCAGGCAGGACACTGGTTAGAACTTCCCTGTTCTTCGAATACTATTACAGTCATTTTGCAGATGCTGCCTCTGTGTAGGATGTACTGCTCTAGAGTGTCAACTAGATTACCTTATCAAAGCATGTTATGTCAGCTGATATTTGACTATGCATGATTGCTCTTTTAGGTGTGTTAGGTAGTTAAACCGTTAAGGCCTATGGAAGGTGCTATACAAATATGTCTGCCCAGAAAAAATAAGGGTCATCTGCTCACTTCGTGATGGCATGTTGACCATGTGATACAGAATGATTCCTCATCAGATGCTTTTCTGATCACCAGTGACACCAAGCAAGGCTGCATAATGGCTCCAGTTCTGCTTGCCATCATCGTTTTCACCATGCTTTATTATGTTGAGATCTTTGTGTACAAGTAGTTCAGGACAGATGGCAACCTCTTTAATCTGTAAAGGCTCGCACACAAAGATCACAGAACAGCTGCTAAATGAAGTTTTGTCTGCTGCACACTCTGGAGGACGTCCACTTGCTTGTTGTCCACTTTGCCCAAGTCTCAAGCCTTTGACCTTGCAAAATTTGTCTTTTCAGACTCATTGTACCTGCTGTAGGCCACAAACTTCAAGACACCATAATCACAATCAACAAATACCCCTCAGCTCATTTCAGAGGTTCTGCCATCTGGGAGCATCCCCTCCAACACCACCATGTTGGATGATGAAATCGACCATCGCCTGACAAAAGTATGCTCAGCATCTAGCAGGCTCACCCACAGTCTTTGGAGAGAGTGTGGAGTTGGTCTCAAAACAAAGATCAAAGCCTACCGGACAGTGGTTCGCAAGTCATTTCTCTGTGGCTGTAAGGCATGGACAACCTAACGGTGCCGCATAAAGCTACTAGATATAATCCACCTTGACTGCTTAAGATCTATCTGCAACATCAAGTGCCAGGACAAAATCCCCTACACCAGCTCTTGCAAGGTGTTGCATACGTGGTATCAAGAGCGTGCTCCTCAGAACTCAGGTTCTGTGGTTCATGTGGAAGTTTCCCACATAACCAAAGATAATATTCTGCAGCCAGCTGAGCATGGGATTCGCACCTTAGGACATTCCAAACTCAGATACAAAGACATTCTGAAAGCCAATCTCAAAGCCTATAAGTTGGACCTCACTACATTTCACACTAACGTCCTATGTGGGACATTATCAAAATGTTATATGGCTGGTCTAGTTCAGTTTCTGGTTAATGGTAACCGCAACCCCCACCCCCACCACCACCACCACCCACATCAGGATATTGATAGTGGGGGATTCAGCGATGGATAATGCCATTGAATGTCTTGGGGCAAAAGTTAGATTCTTTATTGTTGGAGATGGTCGTTACCTGGCATTTTTGTGCTACAAATGTTACTTGCCACTTGTCAGCCCAAGCCTGGATATTGTCCAGGCCTTGCAGCATTTGGACATGGACTGCTTCAGTATCTGAGGAGTCGTGAATGGTGCTGAGCATTGTGCAATCGTCAGCGAACATCCCTTCTTCTGACCTTATGATGGAAGGAAGGTCATTGATGAAGCAGCTGAAATGGTTGGCCCGAGGGCACTACCATGAGGAAATCCTGCAGTGATGTCCTGGAACTGAGATGATTAACCTCCAACAACCACAACCATTTTCCTTTGCGCTAGGTATAATTCCAACCAGCAGAGAGTTTTTCACCATTCCAATTGACTCCAGTTTTGCTAGGGCTGCTTGATGCCACATTGTCAAACGCCGCCTTGATGTCAAGGGCAACCACTCTCACCTCACCTCTGGAGCTCAGCTCTTTTGTCCATGTTTGAACCAAGGCTGTAATGAGGTCAAGAGCTGAGTGTCCCTGGCAGAACTCAAACGGCATCAGTGAACAGATTATTGCTAAGCAAGTGCCATTTGATAGCACTGTTGATGACCCCTTCCATCACTTTACTGATGATCGAGAGTATACTGATAGGGCGATAATTGGCCAGGTTTGTCCTGCTTTTTGTGTACAGGACGTACCTGGGCAATTTTCCACATAGCTGGGTAGATGCCAGTGTTGTAGTTTAGCTTGGTTAGGGGTGCAACAAGTTCTGGAGCACAAGTCTTCAGTACTATTGCCAGAATGTTGCCAGGGCCCATAGCCTTTGCAGTATCCAGTGCCTTCAGCCGTTTCTTGATGATATGGAGTGAATTGAACATACACACTGGAAAACCAGTAGTTAAGACTGAGTTCTGATTTTTCTCCTACAACTTGGCAATTGCACTAGGAGCCATTATCATAGGAAAAAAATACTCAATTGCTATGGAAGATTTATCCCCATATCTTGGACCTAGATTTCTGAGCAATTTCATTACATTTTGACCAACTGTAATGCTGCCGGTAGGCCAATTACATGTTATCTTGAATTTGAGTTAAGATTTTATTTGTGTGACAAAGTATTAATATTGTGAATTTTCTCTTGGATAAACAGGTGTCTTCTAAGAAAGATGAAGATTCCATGTGGGAAGGCGAAGACTTAATTTCTCAAGTGCAGTCAGGCCCTGTACTAATTCAGGTTAAGACTTTGTATACCATTCCTATATGCTTTATTTAGTTTTTAAAATCTATTTACCGAAAGAAAAATCTTCTCTTTTTTTGATTCAATTTTTAACACCTCCATAATGGAGCCACACCACTGGAAAACTACATTTACTTAATGGCTTACTTAAGGTACTTTGGTGATGAATATGTGGCATGTTTGGTAAGGCAATGAAGGCTGATAGTATGGAAATATTTAAAGAAAGATTGCTTGCTGTTCAAGGGGTATTAGTTTTTTGTAATTGGCCAGATTTCTGGTCCTGCACTTTTATTTATTTGAGCTTTGGTTTCATGAGTTTTCAGTGGGTAAGAATGCTACTTTGAATTACTGAGGTCTTGGTTGAGAAATGCACCATGTGGAATGCCCTAAAAAGTGAATATCTGGAAACTGAGCAAGGACAGGACACAGTCTGTCTGTGATGCCCTCCGTAATTAAAACAGTCATTCAGTTTCTAAGCTTGAGGGTAAAGAATTACTTATTACTGTCTACAGAGATCAGGAATAGCTGGTGAAGCATCCATCCCATACACCAATGCCTGGCTGTACAGCCAAGTTGGTGGTCTGTTCCTCGGCTTTTACCATTGCTACTTTATAACCAGTCAGAGAAATGTGAAAGAGTCACTTGAAATGCCTACTTTATCCCTCTATTGCCTGATCAGGTGGCATAGCCAAGATACCTCTCAATTTGTTCATGTAAAGCAAACTTTTCACTTGGCCCAAGTTTTTAAAAATGTACAATTATAAATGACAGCAGTTTAAAATTAACATATATTATAATCTTGCACACGCTTATATAGAGCCTATTGTGTTTTAGTGTTTCAGAGCACTTTCTTTAATGAATTAAGTTTTGAAGCATGGTGGCAATTATATATGCATATATGTTGAGTATCTTTTGGAAATCCTAATGCATACAGAACAGCCCTTTCCTCTTCCTGGAAATAAAGCCACCATTGCACTAGTATGGGCATCAACCAACCATGGCAATTAAATCCTTGTGGCACCCTGAGCACCTGACAGATTAAATTGGCAATGAAATGTATCCCAACACACACATTCAGTTCTGCTCTTGATGTCCAGATGGGACCATGAACCTGTTCATGAAATTCATGCATGTAACCCCATTTCCTGTGCCTATTCTATTACTGCACAATACTAGCTGGCTACACTGCTACATATATCTTTTGCCCAATGCAAAGGCAAAATACAGCAATGCTGGAAATCTGAAATAACAGAAAATGGTGGAAATACTCAGTGGGTCTGGTAGCATCTGTGGAGATAGAAATAGAGTTGATGTTTTACGTCGATGACCTTCCATCAGAACTGGAAAAAGTTAGAGATGGAGTGGATTTTAAGCAAGACAGATTAACAAATGATGAGTCCTGTGATATGGTGGCAGGCAAGAGAGGTTAAATGATAAAAGTGTTGACATTGTAAAGCCAAAGGGAGTGGTAATGGGATAAGTAAAGAAATAAAGATGTATCTTGAGGTGTGAATGGCAGAATCAGGAACAGCTGCCATTTGAAAGTGAAAAGAAAAATGAGAGACAAACCAAAACCAACAAGAAAGAGGAAACAATTGCGACAGAAGTTACAATCTAAAATTGCTAAACTTATGTCAAATCCGGATGGCTGTAAAGTGTCTAACTGAAAGGTGTGTGTTTCTGTTGAGCTTTTTTGAGTACTCTTGGAGGCCGACGACAGTAAGGTCAGAGTAGGAGCAAGGGAAAGAATTAAAATGACAGATGAGCAGAAACTCAGGTCATGCTTGTGGACTAAATAGAGATGTTCCATAAACCAATCACACAATTTGCATTTGATCTCCCAAATGAAGAGGACAGCATATCGTGAGCAGCAACTACACTATACTAAATTGAAAGTACAAGTAAATCGCTGTTTCACCTGCAAGGAGTGTTTAGAACCTTGAAAGGTGAGGGCAGGTGCTGCGTCTCCTGCACTTGCATGGGAGGGTGCCCTCAGAAGGGGAGGGGGCATTGAGAATGCTGTTGGGGGAGGGAAGGGGAAGATGTTTGATGATGATATCACGTAACTCGCCTCTTTCACTTGCTGTTGTATCTTTTCCCAGTTTTGAAATGCTCTCATTGTTTCTTTCTCCACAGATGTTGCCACAACTGCTGAATACTTCCAGCATTTTCAGTTTTTCTATCTTTTGATGATCATGGTGCATTAATACCAAACTTACCTACTTCTGCATTGTATTATAGGTGGCATTACACTTTTGCGGAGTCCCCATTATGTGAAAATAAAGCTCCACTATATTGTGACTTGGTTTTTCTTCAAGTTTTCCTCACTCCGTGTTGTCTTTTAGTGGGTAATTATTGCAAGAATGGCAGCAGCCCTCCTCTACCACTGAGCCAAAACCTTGAACATCAAATGTAGAAGTCAACCCAGGCATGCACTTTTCAGCAATGTCTCTGGATAGCAATCAGGAGTCATTTTTTAAAAAACTTTTCATGGGAATTTGGCATCGCTGGCAAGGCCAGCATTTGTTGCCCAACCCTAATTGCCCTTGAACTGAGTGACTTGCTAGGCCATTTAAGAGTCAACCATGTTGCTATGGGTCTAGAGTCACATGTAGGCCAGACTAGGTAAGCATGGCAGATATCCTCCCCTGCAGGACATTACTGAACCAGGTGTGTTTTTTTTAACAAAATCAATAATAGTTGTCATGGTTACCGCTAGTGTTATATTCCAAATTTATTGAATTCAAATTCACCAGCTGCTATGGTGGGATTTGAATCTATGTCCTCAGAAATTAGCCTGGACCTCTGGATTACTGGTCCAGTGACATTACACTATATCACCATCTCCCTTTACAGCGGAAGAGGCCATTTGGCCCATCGAGTCCATGCTAGCTCTCTGCAGAGCAATCCAGTCAATACCAGTAGCCCTTAAGGTTTATTTTCTTCAAGTGCCCACCCAATTTCCTCTTTGGAATTGTTGATTGTTTCTGCTTCCACCACCCTTATGGGCAGTGTGTTCCAGATCATTACCACTCCTATCGTTAAAAAAAAAAGTTCTTCCTCACATTCCCCCTGCAACTCCTGCCAAAAACCTTAATTCTGTGTCCTTATCAGTTAAAGGTAGTTTTTCCTCGTCTATCTTATCTCAACCAGTCATAATCTTGTACACTTCTGTCAAATTTTCCCTCAATCTCCTTTGCTCCAAGGAGAGCGACTCCAGTTTTTCCAACGTAACTTTGTAACTAAAATCCCCCATCCCTAGTACCATTCTGGTAAATCTCTTCTACGCCCTCTCAAGAATCCTTCCTAAAGTGTGGTGACCAGCATTGGACACAATACTCTAGTTGGGCCCTAACTAGAGCTCTATAAAGATATAGCACAACTTCTCTGCTTTTGTACTCAATGCCTCTATTTCTGAAGCCCAAGATCCCATATGTTCTGCAAACCACCCTCTCAATATGTCCTGCGACCTCCAATGATCGATGCACATGCACCCCCACGTCCTTCTGTTTCTGCACACTCTTTAGAACTGCCATTAAATCTATATTGCGCCTCTCTATCCCTTCTGCATTATTTTGCATTTTTCTATATTAAATTGCACTTGCTTGCCCATTCTGCTAGCTTGTCTGTTATGTTGCAGGCTTTGTATCATCCTCACTGTTTGCTATTTCCAAGTTTGGTGGTATCGACAAATTTTGAAACTCTACTCTGTATTCCAAGATCTCAGTGATTCATATACAGCAAAAAAATAGCAGTAGTCCTACCACTGACCCTTGGGAAACACCACTCTACCATCCTCCAGGATTGACATTACTGGCATTTTTTTTCCCCTTTCATCATTCACCAAGGTGAATTGTACCCTCTTGGCTGAGATCACTTAACTTGGCACAAACTTGGAAACTCATTTGAGATCCTCTGGTCTGTACATTTCTGTATGATGCTTTCTTCAGTAAGCCATCTCAGCAGCTCCTCTGGGATTTAATTGTTAACGAGGTCAATGTGATTTGTTGTTGGTAACCACTACAAAATAGGGACAATAATTTTTTTTGAATAAATTTTAGTGCTATAATCCCATGGTTTTGCTGTTGACAGAACCAATTGCCGTAGCTCAGAAATAGATCTGACCACCTGCAATATATGTTGTATACTAGAATAAATATTTTAATCTCCAAAGTATAAAAGGATATTGTAAAAAGGAAAACAAAAACAGAATTACCTGGAAAAACTCAGCAGGTCTGGCAGCATCGGCGGAGAAGAAAAGAGTTGACGTTTCGAGTCCTCATGACCCTTTGACAGAACTTGAGTGAATCCAAGAAAGGGGTGAAATATAAGGAGTTTGTTTCCTATACCAACTTTTATTCTGGATTTGATTGTAACAGGTCACCTTTCCTATTTTGTTTTCCCAGAACTTACAGAATCCTGAAGCATTATCTGAATGCACATCTTTACCCAAAGAGTTTCCTGCAGACTGGAGTGTCAAAACATGGGTACTTTTCAAATCCCCTTACCCTTTTACTTGGACAGGTCATCTCAAGGCATCAGAGGAAGCCAAAGGGTTAATACAGCACTGTCGTTCCTCAGTAGTTGATTTCCCTCTGCATATAGAGGTACTAAGTGAATTGTCTCTAACATAATTGTTGAAAAAGGCGCGATGTGAAGCTATGATCAAAGTAAATTTTGACTTATTAAATGCACTTCACTCTTAATTTCAAATAGCTATTAAAACTTGATCCAAATTCAGTTTCCAGCTGATGGTGTTGATTTTTATTTCTACTGTACATTAGATGGGCAGATTTATCAGCAGGAGGCCAAATTGATTTTTGTGATAAACGTCTCAATTAAATACAAGAGGCAAGGTGCCAGCACTAGTCACAACTCTTGTAGACACCTAGTCATTTTGAAATCCAGTTGGTCAGATGTTGAACTGGGCCTTCAGCTTCAAAGGAAGAGCTGAAAAGAGCACGAAAAGGGGACCAATGGAGCAGCACATTATTGTGACAGAGAAATTTAAAAGAGCAGCAAGTTGAGATGACAGGCAGCAATACTCTGCCACTGGCCCCAGTCCATCACAATCTCTTTCACTCCAGCCCAGCTTTTCTGCCCTTTGAGATCCTTCTTAAATATACTCCACTAGGTCTTCTGTGGTCAGCCCAGTCTTCTTCCTCCAGCTGGTGGTGTCTGTTGTACAGCTACTGGGGCAGGGTGTACATCCAGGAGGCGAAATGCGGAATGCATGTACTGCCAACCTCGGCCGTGGCTCTGTCATAATGAGGTGAAAGAGGGCTTTAAGGCCAAAATGTCCCAAAAAATAGTCATTACAAGACCTGTTTCTGGCTTAGCACTATTGTAGCTTCTTATCTCTTTCAATTAGAGCTACAATGATCATTGTCTGCCCGTCGTTTGAGAGTGACTTGAAGAAGCAGCAGTGACAGCTTTGACTGACACCAAACCGAATGAATAGATCCTTCATTAATTATCCTTCACTAGTTTCAGGTGGGTGTGCTGTCTGCCTAAATCAAAGCCAAGCTGAAAATTCAAAGAGGCAGGTCTCCAGCAGTATATTGCTTTTTTGTGTTGCAATTTTCCTCCCCTTCCTTCCTCATTAAACCAGATAAATGGGGAAATAGGGAGACAGAAATTGGCCTCAATGTGCTATAGTCATATAAACATGACCTCAAGTTACTCATTCTGCCCTCACACATTTCTAAAGTCAGGTTGTTTAGATTTAATCCAATACTGAATGAGCTATAATTCATTAGTAAGCACAGTTTGTCTCACTCATTTTTTCTTTTATCTAGGACCCAAGATCATGCACAGATTTACGCTGTGCATTTCAGCAGAGTCTTGTATACTGGCTTCATCCCTCTCTGCCATGGCTATCGCTTTTCCCTCGAATAGGAGCAGAACGGAAAATGGCAGGCAAGAACAGTCCGTGGTCACAAGATGTAGAACTCCAGCAAGTGCTAATGAGTGAATGGTACATGTTTTTCTCTTTTTTAGAAACCTAAATTGTACAAGGATTAAAATGAAAATGATGGAAAGTCTATTGGAATGGTTTACGCACTCTACAAATTGAGCTGAGGCTTGTTAATGCATTTCACACTTGATAGTGAGGACTCTTGCATACCAAAAGTCTGGGCTTTGAGCTTGAGATGAAAGGACTGTTACTCAGTCATCTTACACAAAAAGGAAGAATTGATCAAATGGCTTTCTCGATTGTAAAATTCTGAGTGTGTCTCATCATTGGGGTCACCTGCAGTACTGAAGAGATGCAGTATTTTTGTATGATGTTTTTTAGATGAGGTTTTACAGTCACATCTTGTCAGCCTGTTTAAGGTGGGCATAAAAGATTCCACGGCTCAAAGAAGCTAGGGAAGTTCTCTTGTCCTGGTCAGCATTCCACTTTCAACACCAAGGAAACAGATTATCAAGCCCTTTTGTTAATTTGTTGCATGTAAGATTTTTGTACAGTCTAGCTGCTGTATTTCACTGCATTGCAGCACTAAAATGTAATGTATTCATTAGAAAATGCTTTGATGTTCCCAGAGGGTATGTGAAGTTATCTAAATAAGTGCAAAGTCTATATTTCCTCACTGCTGACCCAACCACAACTACAATGTGCATGCTTGCAAGTTGAATGTCTAAGCTTGCACTTGGAAGGTAGTGTAGTAATCCAATTCCTAGCAGAATCAAAATTTAGTATTGGTCAGTGTCTACAGAAGGAACAAAGAGACGATTATGAGGAGAGAAAAATGAATTTAATTAGTTGTAAATGACCACCTTTTTCTTCAATTTCCCCAGGTCACTCAGCTTTAGTTCATTATATAACTTACTACGAGCCAAGCTTTGCCCCTTTTTCTACTTCTGCACATATCAATTCACTGTCCTGTTCCGGGCACCTGGAGTAGCAGGGAGTGGTGTGCTGACGGCTGTTATTTCCCCTACAACAAGGGGCCTTAGAGAAGCTATGAAAAATGAAGGTAAGATCATATCTCATCATATATGTGTAAAACTGTTGTTTTGGGAGAACACATTTTAAAACTTTATATACCCATGGTTGATACTCGGGTTGATTCGTGATCTGTTGAGTTTTATTGTAACAAATCTTTTGTAAGGTACATTGTGCAAAAATATTCAAAAATGTTCATAGCTGAGATTATTTTGGCACTGTATCATTGCTTTTCTTTTTCTGCCCCCTTCATTCAAATGGCTTTATGATCCAGTTGAAACTTGCTGATATTCCAGTCATGTTATGATACAGTGAGTGATCATTCAGTGAAAACAGCAACATTGGCACCCGTTGTGGATACCCTGTTGCTCATGGCTATAAGATGGTGCTTACTAGCTGATGACATTGTTACCTTTACATAGGGATCACATTTTCCTTGCCCTTGCTGGAAGATGGTAAAAATGGAAAGAAAAAAGTAAACGAAACTGCAGATGTGGAAAGAGACACTCTAGGTTTTGAAACACAGGAAGCAAGCTCAGACATTCATAAGTAAGTCTTCCTTATGGCTACGTTGATGTGGAAAAACACTATGGGTATATATCCTGTACATCTCTTTTAATTTGATTGCCGCAGGTAGTTATTCAAACAAAAAAGTCTAATTTTAAAATCACAGTTCTAATTACCATCTATGAACTAGGCATACTAGCATAGACCTTGTAAAACGTTTATGGTGTAATTAGTATCTTTTATTGCCACAGGACTTTTTTTTAAATACAGGATTTCTGGTTATTCTTTCACCAAAATCTTTAACTGAATCAAAACGTCTCACTCTGGAGAAAGCCACGTTAAGCTGCCTATGTTTAAATATAGGCCTAGGAATATAAATACAAATTTTGTCAAAAGTCTAGCCTTGTGACTTGTTTATCATAAAGTATGAAAGTCCCATTGAGAATATTTTCTTAGCTTCCATGCTTTCCTTCCACCCCTGCTCCCTGGCCCTTCTAAAGCCATGTCCCATCTCTCCCACCCAATTGCTCCCTCCAGCCAAGATAGTTTGTATGTTCTTGTTGTGTTCTTTTTTTCCTCCATCAACCCTGCTGCCACCACCAATCATGGATAGCCAAGCAGGACATCACTCATCTCAAATTGGGTTAAAGAAACTGCAGTTAGTAGTAACGACTTCCTGAAACAACATTTGTACAAATTTTCATGCATCTCATCTTGCTAAAAAAATAAAGAATTCATTTCACCACTCACCTCCAAAAGCTAAATGCATCCTACCAGCCTCCGCATGCGTATCTTCACATTCATCTGCCTTTTTTTTAAATCAGATTTTCTGCATAAAGCCATTGTACCTGCACTTAATTTAAATGTTAAACATTCTTTGAAATGTATTTCATCAATAGTACATAGAAATTTCCCAAGACTAAAAGCATATTATGGGGCAGTGATGTATTTTCTGCTGAGTGCAATGATCTCAGGCTACAATTCACTCCAGAAAGAGTGAGTGAGTAAAAAAATTGTCATGCATCTCATCTTGCTAAAATAAAAGACTTGATTTTCAATACTCGCATCCCAGTTAAATGACACCACAAACTAACCCGAGCACCATCCACTAAATAAATCCACCACAGACACACACCTTATTGTATTGAATGTAACAATTTTTGATCCAATAATCATATGCTCAGGAAAGAATGAATGAAGCCAGCCTGTACCTTAAGACAGGTTTATTTTCAAAACTGCAGAGTAAATACAGACTCTTCCGTTACCTAGTGTGAACATCTTTTTATACCCTAGTAATGAATGCCTCCCAAGTTGGGGACAACTATTCTTAATTACCTATTTAAAGCATGACATTTATTGCAGCACAATTTCAACATTAACAGATTCTCTTCATGCAAAAAGTGCATTTTCTTTTCAGATAAAAAAAGTAGAAATTGAAGACAGAAAATGTCACATTTTCAACAGTTACATCCCGAGTTGGCCCTCAAATACCCCCAACAATTTTTTTCACTACAAACCATCCTTTTGCTGAAATAATCTGATAAAACTGGTGGCTTGCATCAAACTACTCCATTTGTTGCAGACTTGCGGTCTCAATTAGTAATCCTTTTTTCACTCATACTCCCTGCGGAGTGTAAATTATCCCAAAGGGATAGATTGTCAACATAACATTGTACTGGGACATTTACCCTGGCATTTCTTTTAAATCTAAAAAACGTTACGTCAATCACCTGACTAGCGCGAGACTCTCTGCAGCCAGGATGTTCTTTACTACTCATCTTACTTCCTTGCCTTTCCAAGCCAAGGGACAACACTTCCCATTTTCACTCAAGAAATATTATGAAACCTGCTTGAAAATCCATCAAAGTTTGCCAAAGAGGTGTCACCGAACACATTCAATTTTCTGTTCTTGGTACTGCCTAAAGTTGGAAACTTCATACACATTTCTCCATCTTTAACTTATCTTGTAATGTTTTGTTCACCCATAAGATGTCCTAGACCTTGGGATGTTTCATTATAGCACTCAGTTCAAGATCATCAAAGCTTGCATCCAGCCCTGTCAGTATGCCCAACCAATCTATCTAGACTTCACAGCTGCTCCCTCTCGTCCCTCAAAGCATCTGCATATTTGTACGGACCTAGCCTGCCTGACTGTGGTGGGGTTAACCTTCTCCAAATAAGATTGCTGGTGTAAAGTAACCTCAGACCCATACTATTTTGTGATAATGCTGGATGACCCCCATTTGGGACCCCTGAAAACTACCAAACACCCTCCAACTATCCTATTCCTTATGTTTAGCTTTATTCCCTAACTTGTTAGCCATTATAAAAACCTCTCGGTCATGGGAATTCCTGCTTCTGCTCTTTTGGTGTAATAGTTCAGCATTCACCACTCTGTTGTCTAGTCAGGCTGCAACCCCTACTTGCCTATTGAAGTCTTTCCAAGCTCCTACTGTTAGACTCCCTGTATACCCTATGAATGTGTCCTCGCCTGGGACTCATCACCCGACCCATTACTATAACTTGAGCTTTGCTTCCTTATTTTCCATTCTTGTACTCAACTCTCCCAGTCCATCCTCCTGGACATTCAGCCAATTCTTAAATTTTCCAGTAGATTTTACTGCCCATCCCACCACTGTTGCATCCCTCCAGTTATCCAGTCCTTCTGGACGGTACAATACCCCGGAATCCATTTTGGGCACCCATCCTGTGATAAACATGAAAGGGCTATTTTTTCCCAATCGGACTTTCTACCAATATCTAACTCCTGATCTATCACATCTAATCTCGCTGGGTCTGCCCCACAAAGTTTATGAGAGTATGAGATGCACATGGTGCTTAGTCATCTGCTGACACCGGACTCAAATTTGCATTGACCAATAATTACTTCATTGCAGTTTCCTTCATCATCCTATTCTCAGTGTTGGAGGTATCTGCTTAGTGGGTTATTTCAAAGACACTATTCTTTTGCTGCAGGCAATTCATTGCATAATGATATTTGGAATCATAACAATAACACACTTATGATCACCATCCCAGACCCGCTTTGTCTCAATTCTTGGTTACAAGTGCAACCACCTATCAGACCACCTATCAGACTTTGTCAAAATGTTACAAACAGATTTCAGTACAGTCTTGAACTTCAGTAACCATGGAGTTTCCATCCTTTTCTGTACAGCAGTGTTGTCTGTGTTTGATAGGAAAGCAGCTGGAAATAACGGCTTTTCTAAAAAATTTTAAGGTAGCGGCTGTTTGGTCTAAGAACAAGTCTTTTCTGTGAAATTGAACCCCCATCAAAACCAAAGGCCTATTAACATGAGAAATGTGCACAGTCCAGTAACTTGAAAGCCAATACAGACTCTGGGATTTTAAGATTAAACTTTTTTCAGTCTCTTATACCACTTATCAAAGTCTATAATATACTCCTCTATGGACTGATCATCTGTTTTCTTAACTCTATCATACTTCATACACTTCCTACAAATCATTTTTGTAAAACTTATCCAAAAACTGTAATAGAAGGGTTAATCTTTCTTCAGTGTCCAAGTCATTCACATCCAATTCAAAATTACCTTACACCTAATCTTATGTTTTGCTGGAAATGACAACACCAAGGCCATACCTTGCTGCTTCCAGGGTCCACATTTCAACTTCATTTTCCCATTGATGATATGATTCCACCTCCAAAAAAAATGGTAGATAATCAAAGTTTACAATTTTGCATCTGTTCTGTACCTGAGGTTGCCAAGAGTAGTATGTTTCTTTTTCAACAACCAATTACCAGAGCTCAATGTCCATCCTCTACTATCATGTTATATCCACTATTTGTTTGCTCAGGAAAGAATGAGTCTCAAGCCAGCCTTTACCTTAGGACAGATTTATTTCCAAGACTACAAAGTAAATACACAAACTCTTCCACTTTCTCTCAACCGCCAGCCCATTGTGAACACCTTTTTATACTCTAGTAATGAAGCCCAATTGGGGACAGCTATTCTTAATTACCAGCTGAAAGCGTGTGCTCTATTGCAGCACAATTTCAACATTCACGGCCAGCTGGAATAAAGGAGGAAGATCCTAAATCAACAAATGCACCCCTTAAGCTGACCGGTCAAAACAATCTGGACAGACAAAAAAAGGGCATATTATTGTAGATTGTTCAGTATTAGATATTCTATTTTTTTAAAAAATATATCAAAATGACTAGAACTGAGGCAACATTTGGAAAAAGTGGTGAGAAACAGTTAACATTTCAAGTTGTGACCTTTCATTAGAACTGCAAATAGGAAATCCAGACACAGTTGCAACCATTTGTTGCAAATAGATGTGTTTCATTAATATGCTAATGTTTGTATATGTTGTAACATACCAAATTGAAAACTGAAAAAAACAATAAATGTTGAAGGTTGTTAATTCTATCATATAAGAAAGCTTATTTATAATTTTGATAATTTGAAGCAGTTAGGAGGCCTTGAATGACCGTTAATCAGTTTTTTAAATGTTTTTCAATGAATATGTCTCTGCAGTCATGAAGGATTAACTGGCGCACATTTTTTTTTTCATTTTAATGTAGAGAACAAGCTGGTAGTAGTGATGATGATGATGGAGGGTTTTCCTGGCTCAAGGAGATGGGAGTACAGGACAAAATTAAGAAGCCTGATTCCGTGTCCATTAAACTGTATCCTTTTAAACCCAGATTTTGTGGTGGATGAAGAAGTGAAACGGACATGCTTTTGGTGAGGAGAAGTTGGCACAGAATTGGAGTTTTCATTTTCACCATTTTCTTAAATGATTTTGCAAACAGAACACATATAGTCGTTTGGTAGTACAGAACCTGAGTATTGCTGAAAAAAAGACGTACTATTGAAGCTTTTCCCTCTTTTGTCCATATTTGGGCCAAGGTAAATGTGATCTGGAGCCAGTAGGCCTGATGGAACCTAAACTAAGCATCAACATGCAGGTTATTGGTGAGTCATTTGATTACGTGCCACTAGATAACACTCAATTATTCCTTCTATCATCGTGATGATTGGAAGTACGTAAGAGCATAGAAGTAGGCCGTTTGGCCCTTCAAGCCTCCTCCTCCATTCAGTAAGATCATGGCTGATCTGATCGTAGCCTCAACTCCACTTTTCTACCTGTCCTCTATAACCCTTGACTCCCTTGTCAATCAAAAATCTATCTTCATTCATCTTTGAATATATTCAATGACCCAGACTTCAATGCTCACTGAGAAAGAGAATTCCAAAAACTAAGCACATGCTGAGAGAAGAAATTCCACCACATCTCTCTCTTAAATGGGGAGACCCCTTATTTTGAAACTGTACCCCCTAATTCTAGCTTTCCCCACATCCTCTCAGCATTTACCCTGTCAAGCCCCATTAGAAATGTTTCAGTAAGATCACCTCTCATTCTTCTAAACTCCAAAGAACATAGGGGGAGAGAGAAGAGGGTAGGAAGTTGGAGAAGAAATGTGGAAAATAACAAATTAACCAAAGTTTAGGTGGTGGATGGGAAAGGTGGGTAGTGGGGGGACTTGCATAATCTTCCCTGGTTAGCATTCCAAAGGGACTGTTCCATTAGCGATACCTGATCCACTCCTCAGTCACCCCCATACCTTTCCAACATCACTTTATTCCCTGCAAGCGCAGGAGGTGCAACACCTGCCCTTTTACATCCTCCATTCTCATTGTGTTAGGCCCCAAATACTCCTTCCAGGAGTATTTTAAATTTAGTTAACAGTATTCACTGTTCAGGATAGATGATCTCTACATTATGTTCAATCTGCAACTGTGATCCCGAGCCTCTGGTTACCTGTCGTTTTAATTCTCCACCTTGCTCCCACTCTGACTTTTCTGTTTTCAGCCTCCTGAAGTGTTTCAGTAAAACTCAGCACAAGCTTGAGAAACAGTACCTCATCTTTCAACTAGATACTTTACAGCCTTCCAGGCTCAACACTGAGTTCAACAATTATAGATTGTAACTTCTTCTATTTTGTTTCCTTTTCCTTTTAGTTTTTTTTCTTTGCTAGCTTTTAGATGGCAGCTGTTCATGATTTCTAGTATTCACATTTCTACAAGACATCTTTTAACTTGTCCCATGTTCCCTTTGGTCTTGCAGTATCAACTCTTTTGTCATTTAATCTCTCCTACCTTCCATCATATGAAAGACTTTATTCTTATTCTTTTTCCCATCTTTCCCCTTTCACTTGCTTAAAATCTGTTACATCTGTAACTTTACACATTTCTGATGATAGGTTATCAACTCAAAATATTAATTGTTTCTTGCCACAGATGCTGCCAGACCTACAGAGTATTTCCAACATTCTCTCTTTTTATTGTCGTCATATTTCACTTGGGGAGTGCCTTTTGAGCAACAGCTTTCAAAAGCAATTATACTGTAGTTTGTGCAGGGAATTTCTTTTGGTGAAATTTAAGTTGTTACAAATTCCCACTGAAATTAATTGTAGAATTTTGCTTAAAGACCGCACTAGAGAGGAGTTATAATGGGTTTTCCTTCATGCTAAAATTCAGTCGTAAGGAGCACAATGTGGTCCGTATGGACCATAAGCCTGAATCAGCTGCACTGGTGAAGGGCCTTCACACATTCACTTTGTTGAACTTCCTGATAAACAATAAGAGTATTGTAGCTGGATCTGGACCCCAGGCAGGGCTTCCACCTACTCTCTTGGCACCTGTTGCATTCAGAGGAGCTACTATGCAGACATTAAAGGTAGGACTAAAGTGTATGGAAATTTTGTGTTTTCAATTAGGGGGGTGTAATAAAGTAAATCTTGTGGTTCCATTTGATTATGTCAGGTTTTTTTTAAAATTTGTGTATTTTTTTTACTTCATTTCTTTCGTGCAGCCTGATTTGCGTAAAAAAATTACATTTTCTTGAGCATCTTCAATACTGTCCCCTCATATCTATGCCCAAATAATTTATCAAAATGGGTCCTATGCCACCACCTATAATCTTGCCAATTTGTGAGTAAAATTATCCATTTACTGTTGTTTTGTGCTTGTCCTAGGCAATTCCTCTACCCATGCAGCTAAATTCCCTTCAATAGTACATGTCTTAGATTTTTTTTAGAAAGGTACAAAAATTCTGAAGATTCATATATAATATTCCCTGCAGCATTCTGTAACTGTCAAAATCCAATTAAATAGTCCAGCTGAAATTCTTAATTATTGTTATTTTGTAGCTTAGACAATTTGTGTTTTTAATGCATGGTGCTGTTACTACTTTGGCAGTCATTGTTAAGAAACTCAGATAAAATAGTTGGTGACAGGGTTGCTGAGTGTCAGGCTGGAGCAGTGCCTGAAATCTAGTTAAGAGGTGAGGTTCTGTCCATTCTGGGATCCAACATAAATATCCTTTGGGTGGAATGGTTTTGAGTGCATGAGGTGAGTGTGAATATTTAAACAACGTTTTTCCAATAAAGCATCAGCACATCGCCTTAAAATTTATTGATTTAGTTTTTAGCGTTGAAAATCCAACTCAGTTGCTCATTCCATTGGTGTTCTCAGAATAAATCATGTTTCTACGATATTGACGTAGGATTTCCAACTCATTTGGTGATGTGGAGGTTAGTAGTGAGCAGAAGCAGGAGATCTGCCTGCAATAGCTGTTATAAAGTCAATTTCAGAGGGTGGTTTGCACTGGACTTTAGGTGGCATAGCTGGATCCTAAAATAAGTGTCTATTTGGGGCAGATCAGTTGGTGCATACCTTTGACGTACCTATGAAATCTATCACTCAGCTGCTGGAAGAATATTTGGTCTTCATGAGATAGCTTATTTATTTTAGTACAGTCTGTTCAAACTTCTGAGATAAAATCATCTCTCTTAGCTAGAAGTAATCTGGAAGCGTAGGATGAAGTGAGGCGTTGGGGCTAAATGGGGCTGATGTGGTGTAGTGGTAATGTCATTGGACTAGTAATCCAGAGGCCTAGGCTAATGCATAGGTTCAAATCCCACAATGGCAGCTGGTGAAATTTAAATTCAGTTAATAAATCTGGAACTGAAAGCCAGTCTCGATAATAGTGACCATGAAACCATTGCCAATTGTTGTAAAAGCCCATCTGGTATATCCTTTAGGGAAGGAAATCTACCATCCTTACTTGGTCTGCAGACCCACTGCAATGTGGTTGACTCTTAATTGCCTCCTGAAATAGCCTAGCAAGCCACTCAAATCTAGGAAAATTGGGGATGGGCAACAAATGCTGGCCTTACCAATGATGCCCATATCCCAAGAATTAGTATTTAAAAATTGGATCGCCTCCAAAAAGGGCAGGGTGTTGTGATGCTCAATTAACTTGCAATGACGTGCAGCACCTGCTGAATGATTTGTGTGTAGTCAATGGCATCCTGCACCGTGGAGAAACGTACTAAATCTCATTCCACCTGCTTCTCTCTGGCAAGAGAGAATGAAATGAAATTAGCGCTCTCTGAATAAAGAGCTTCAGTGAACCCCTACTACCCCTACCCCTTACAAAACAATGGATGGCAAACTACAAGTGTATGGAAATAAGTGTGTGCAAATAATTTCAGTCTGGAATGAGTCAAATGCATAAAAGCTCATCACCATGGTCACCTTCTCAGTCATTGGCAATGCTGTACTTGCCATGCTCTGGGGCTGCAGTTGTTGCTGCAGCAGAAAGTGTATTTCATCGAGAATATCCTTATTGAAGCCAATGTCTCACACTCTGTTCCTCACTGAAGTTCAGGTAGAATTGCCCCCATAGTGAATATGCCCACCCTCAGTGAATATGGCCTCCTGCTAAGAGCCAGCCACCTCCACTTTTCCACCTCTTCATCTTCCAGTAAGCTCCTGCTCTTCATGCCCTCGGTTCATAAATCATGCCGTAGTCCAAGAGAAATGTCTACTAGTGCACCCAAATCTGCCCACAGTTAGTTTGTGCAGAAGCCTTGAAGCTAGTACAAAGTCCTGCCTCACCATTCCCTGATGATTTTTGCAACTTGAAACACTAGTAAAATTGTAGAAAATCAGTAGCAACTAACCTAGAAGAAATTGATCCCTTTTATGTACTGCTTGTTGGGGAAAAGTGGAGGGTTGGTGTAGGCTTCTTCAGCTGTGTGTGTTTGACGGGGTGTTGGCTGGAGTGCTGAGTTCCAAAATGCTACAGCTGGTGTCAAATCAACTTTGTGCATTGTTTAATCACATGACCAGTCTGTGCCTACTTAAGGCAAAATCTCACTGCTTGAGCACAAGCACTTGCACTAATGTGGCATCTGGTGTGATTTTTGCCTTGAATGTGCCATTTTGGACCTCTAAGTGTACTCCCTTTGCTTCCCATAACCCTTGACTCTCTAGCCACAGTCAAAAAAACTGAGCTAATGAGCCTAATTTCTTGCTCTGTGTTTTTCCTTTGGTGAAATCTACTGTCCAGCCTGCATTAACCATTGCTCGTAGGGGAGAAGTGAATACTATAGTATTTTTTAATACTTAATTTTGCATTATTTATTCAGGCCCGAAGCATTAATGTTAGGACACAGAATCACTCTGGGATGATGGAATCCCACAGTCTTGAGATCACTGGTCCCATCATGCCTCACTCCCTCCACTCTCTGACACTAATGTTGAAGTCGGCACAGAAAGGAAGATTCACAGCCAGCTTTCTCACACATGAACCAACTTCTGTGTTTAATGTAGCTCTCAAAATGGAGCAACATGAAAACAAGGTAAGGGACTGAAGTTTTTCATCTTTAAAGAGACTGTAGCTTTTGAAAAATGAAGTATTTTCACTTTTCTGAATGGATAGGTTTCTGAAGTTCTTTAGGCAGACAGCATCTCAAAGGAAAAAATATATAGCTATTTTAAAGCTTAGGCTGCACTATCCAATACTAAACTTACCCATTAGTTGTGACACAGTACTCAAGCATATGAGTCAGAATATTGTGGATTTAAGAACAAAATCTAAGCTAAAATTCCAATGCAATACTTAGAGTGCCATGCTAGCGCCTTAGTGAGACCGCATCTGGAGTACTGTGTACAGTTTTGGTCTCCTTACTTAAGAAAGAATAGCAATAGGAGCAGTTCGGAGAAGGTTCGCTTGACTGATTCCTGGGATGAAGGAATTAGCTTATGAGGAAAGGTTGAACTGGCAGGGCCTATACCCATTAGAGTTTAGAAGAATGAGAGGTGATCTTATTGAAACAGAGAAGATCCTGAGGGGACTTGACAGAGTGGATGCTGAGAGGATGTTTCCCCTTGTGGGGGAGTCTAGAACTGGGGGACACAGTTTAAAAGTTACAGGTATCCCATTTAAGACTGAGATGTAGAGATTTATTTTTCTCTGAGGGTTGTTAGTCTGTAGAATTCCCTTCCCCACAGAGCAGTGGCGGCTGTATCATTGAATATATTCAAGGCTGAGTTATAGATTTTTGCTAGACAAGGGAGTCCAGGGTTATGGGGAGCAGACAGGAAAGTGGAAGTGAGGTCAAACTGGATCAATCATGATCTTATTGAAGGATGGAGCAGGCTCGAGGGGCCAAATAGCCTATTCCTAATTTTTGTGTTGGAAGTATTGTCTTTCAGGTGAGACGTTAACCAACATTTGCACTCTTAGCTGCACGTAAAAGATCTCGGGGCACTATTTTAAGGAAGTGCAGGAAAGGACTCCCCACTGTCCTGGTTAATATTCATTCCTCAAATGATATAAGTGAATATATCTGGTCGATATCTCATTGCTGTTTTTGGGACCTTAAATTGGCTGTTGCATTTTGTACATTATAACAGTGATTATACTTCAGAAGTATTTCATTGGCTATAAAGCATTTTGGAACTTCTTGATCAAGAAAGATGCTATATAAATGCAAGTTCTGTCCTTTATTCTGATGCAGAGAAGAAACAGGAAGAAAAAACAATAATTGAACAAGTTGCGATAGATATACAAAAAATCAGGTTTGTGGGTGGAAAAAGAGTACATGTGAACATAGGAATTAACAGTAGGACTAGGACACACGGCCCCTCAAGCCTGCTCCGCCATTTGATAAGATCGTGGTTGATCCAGTTGTAGTCTCAACTCCACCTTCCTGTCTGCCTCCCATAACCTTTGACTCTCTTGTCTGTCAAAAATCTATCTAACTCAGCCTTGTACATATTCTATGAGCTAGGCTCCACTGATCTGTGGGGAAGAGAATTTCACGGATTAACAACCCTCCGAGAGGAAAAAAAAATCCCCTCATCTCAGTCTTAATTGGGATACCCCTTATTTTTAAACTCTGTCCCCTGGTTCTAGTCTCTTTCAAAAGAGGAAACGTCCCATTGCTGGAGTGTTTTTTGAAGGGGTAACAGAAAAGATCAATGAGGATAATGCTGTTGATGTGGTGTACATGGACTTTCAAAAAGCATTTGATACAGTGTCACACAACAGACTGGTGAGAAAAGTTATTGTTCATGGAATAAAAGGGACAGTGGCAACGTGGTTGCAGAATTGGCTGAAAAATAGGAAGCAGAGAGTAATGGTCAATGGATATTTTTCAGGCTGGAGGAAGGTTTGTAGTGGAGTTCCCCAGGGGTCAGCATTGGGACCCTTGCTTTCCCTGATATATATTAATGATCTAGATCTTGATGCGCAAGGGACAATTTCAACGTTTGTGGATGTTACGAAGCTTGGAAATGTTGTGAACTGCAAGGAGGACAGTATGGAACTTCAAGAGGACATACACCAGTTGGTGGAGTGGACAGATGAAGTTCAGTGTGGAGAAGTGTGGAGTGGTGCATTTTGGTAGAAAGAACATGGACAGACAATATAAAATAAGGAGTGAAATTTTGAAGGGTGCAGGAACAGAAAGACCTGGGTGGGTGTATATGTGCATAGATCATTGAAGGTGGCAGGACAGGTGGAGAGAGCAGTTAATAAAGCATATCCTATCCTGGGCTGTATTAATAGGGGCATAGAGTACAAGAGCAGGGAGGCTATGCTGAATTTATATAAGACAATCAGTAGACCTCAGTTGGAGTATTCTGCACAATTCTGGGCGCCACATTATAGGAAAATGTGAACACGTTGGAGAGAATGCAGAAGGGGTTCACAGGAATGGTTCCAGGGATGAGAAGCTTCAACTATGAGGATAAATTGGAGAGGTTGGGACTGTTCTCCTTGGAGAGAAGGCAGCTAAGAGGAAATTTAATAGAGGTGTTCAAAATCATGAGGGGCTGGACAGAGTAGATAGAGAGAAGCTGTTCCCGCTTGTAAAAGGATTAAGAACGAGAGGGCACAGATTTAAAGTGATTTGCAAAAGAGGCAAATTTGACATGAGAAAAAACTTTTTCACACGATGAGTGGTTTGGGTCTGAATGCCCTGCCTGGAAGTGTGGTGGAGGGAGGTTCAATTGAGGCATTCAAGAGGCATTAGATGATTATTTGAATAGAAACAATGTGCAGGGATGTATGGAAAAGGCAGGGCAATGACACTAGGTCATAATACTCATTTGGAGAGCCGGTTCAGACATGATGGGCTGAATGGCCTCCTGTTCTGTTAAGATTCTGTGATCTTTTCAGCATCCATCTTGTCAAGACTGATCAGGACCTTATATGTTTCAATAAGATCACCTCGCATTCTTCTAAACTCTAATGGATATAGACACAACCTGTCCTCCTAGGACAACCCCTTCAGCCCAGGAATCAATCAAGTAAACCTCCTCTGTACTGTTTCTAATGCAGTTATACCCTTTCTTAGATAAGGAGATCAAAACTGTACACAATACTTCAGATGTGGTCTCACCAATGCCCTGTACAACTGTGGCAAAACTTCCCTACTTTTATTTTCCATTCCCCTTGCAATAAACGACAACATCCCTTTAGCCTTTCTAATCACATGCTGTGCCTGCTAACTATTTGTGATTCATGTTCCAGGACCCTCAGATCCCTCTGTACCACAGAGTTCTGCAATCTCTCACCATTTAAATAATATGCTGTTTTTGTATTCTTCCTGCCAAAGTGCACAAGTTCACGTTTTCCCACATTATACTGCATCTGCCAAATTTTTGCCCGCTCACTTAACCTATCTATGTCCCTTTGCAGGCTCCTTTATGTCCTCATCAGTTTGCCCTCCTACCTATTTTTGTGTCATCAACAAATCTAGCAACCATACATTCGGTCCTTTCATCCAAGTCATTGATATAGATTGTAAATAGTTGAGGCCCCAGCGCTGATCCCTCTGGCACTCCCCTAGTTACATCTTGCCAACCTGAAAATGACCCATTTATCCTTATTCTCTGTTCCCTGTTAACTGACCAGTCCTCTGTCCTTGCTAATATTTTATTCCCTGCACCATGAGCTCTTATTTTGTGTAGTAACCTTTGATGTGGCCCCTTGTTAAATGCCTTTTGGAAATCCAAGTACACCACATCTACAGGTCCCCCTTTATTAACTTTGCTTGTTAGTTCCTCAAAGAGCTCTAATAAATTAGTCATGCCTGATTCCCCTTTCACAAGACCATGTTGACTCTGCCTAATTGCATTAAGATTTTCTAAGTGCCCTGCTAAAGCCGCCTCAGTAATAGATTCTAGTATTTTCCCTATGACGGATGTTGGGCTAACTATAGTTTCCTGCTTTCTGTTTCTTCCTTTTCTTGAATAGAGGAGTTATATTTGCTATTTTCCAATCTGATGGGACCTTTCCAGAATCTATGAATTTTGGAAAATTAAAACCAGTGCACCTACTGTCAGCAGCACTTCTTTTAAGACCCTAGGATGTAGTCCACCAACACCTGGGGATTTGTCAGCTTTTAGTTCTAATAATACTCAGTCCCCTTTCACTGGTGACTGTAATTGTTTTACATTCCTCTCTCCCTTTCATCTCTTGGTTTACAATTATTCCTGGGATGTTATTTGTGTCTTCTATGGTGAAGACAGACATAAGATATCTATTCAATGCATCTGCCATTTCCTTATTTCCCATTATTAATTACCCAAACACACTCTCTGGAGACCAACGCTCGTTTTAGTTACTCTTCCCCTTTTTAAATATCTGTAGAAACTCTTATTATCTCTTTTTATATTTTAGTTAGTTTTCTCTCATTCTCATTTTGTAAGCCATTCTTTGCTGGTTTTTATATTCTGTCCAATCTTCTGACCTGCCATTAATCTTCATGGAATAGTACGCCTTTTCTTTCAATTTGATATTATCTTTAACCTCCTTAGCCACAAATGATGCATCCTTTTCATAGAGTCTTTCTCATCAAAATGTATGTTTGCTGAGTGTTATGAAATATCTCCATAAATTTCTTCCACTGTAGCTCTTAGTGACCTACCTTAACTTAATTTCCCAGTTCAATTTAGCCAGCTCTGTCCTCAAAGCCTTAATTTAACCTTATTTAAGTTTAAAATGCTAATTTCAGATCCACTTTTCTCTCCCTCAAATTGAATGCGAAACTAATTCATATTATGATCACTGTCACCTAGGAACTTCTTTACTATGAGGCCATTAATTAATCCTGTCTCATTAGACTTGGTAATGTGCAGAACAGCCTACTATATGGTTGGCTATAGACCATGCTGTCCTGAAACCAGCAGAGCAAGTAGTAGCAGGTTGAATGACCTAGTGTCCGAAGCCACTATTTAATAATAAATGCCACGGTAAAGTAGCCACAATGCTGCAGTTAATCTGAAGGAGCTAGAAAATGGAGTGGGGGAAATATGAAAACATGATTCTTATGAGCCCTGGAATTAGCACAAGGATGCTTTTATTGATTTATCAAGGTGCCTGCAATTCTCTGGGAATGCATGCTATTACGATCAGGTGAGGAGAGATCAAATGGCTCTCCTCTTTTTCCACTCCTCATTTGACTGCAACAGGGTTTTTATGAAAAGGGTATACTTGCCAATTCAGTTCACCCACTCCGACCATACACTTAACCTGGTCTAAGTAAAAATAATAAAATATGCTCTGACTTAAACACACACACACAAATAGATTACAGAGTGGGGAAAAATAGATTAATCAAATTAGAGCCCAGAGAAATAGATGGGGTATACAGTCTATAGTTTGGTGACTTGGTTGGCTTCAGAATGAATTTGGTGGTCCTGCTGTTTGCCTCATGGATGCAAATTAAATATGTAGCCAGCTGATTTGGGTGTCCTTCTGGAGACAGTAGTGTGGGGTTGATTTCCTTCAAGAAGTCTCTGTCTGCAGCAAGGGTGTCCCTGGATAGCCATGGTCAGCAAACAGAGTTCAAAAACTTG
Source organism: Carcharodon carcharias (assembly GCF_017639515.1). NCBI lineage: Eukaryota > Metazoa > Chordata > Chondrichthyes > Lamniformes > Lamnidae > Carcharodon > Carcharodon carcharias. The sequence goes on from NC_054484.1 coordinate 28,979,837, forward strand.
CAGTAGGTTGGAGAGGGAGGAAGGAGAGACCCCACTTGGGTCTTTTCCCGTCAGCATCTCAGCAGCTTGTTCTCTTAGTGCAGAGAAAGCAGGAGCTGAAACGCACATGACCATCACTCTGATTCAAACATGATCATTACTAGTGTATTCCTTGTAACTTAATCAATTCATGTCTGGGAATCCCCCCCTTACCCAGAATCCCATTGTTCAAGTAATTGGGTCTAAGGCATTCCCATTGTAGCTTGATGGAACCCCAGGGTCCCATTGACCAAACAATTAGGTTTTATGGTTCGTCTCCACCAGTCGCATACCTCAGGTGATTGCCTTAATGCCTTGCTAATGGGAACAAGATATGTGATTCACTTATATTCTCTGGGTCATTGTCCTTAATGGGTCCTTGCAGACATGATGTCTCCATCTCAATAATTGGAATGTTCTTTTTTATTCATTTATGGAATGTGGTCTTTGCTGGCTAGGCCAGCAGTTATTGCCCATCCCTAATTGCCCTGCAGAGGTGGTGGTGAGCTGCCTTCTTGAACTGCTACAGTCCACTTAGTGTAGGTACACCCACAGTGCTGTTGAGGGAGTTCCAGAATTTTGACCCTTGAGATGTGCAGCGATATAAATTGGGTAGCCATCTTTGGCTGCGACTCAAGTCACCTTTAATTTCCGTTTTTAAAAAGTTCAATTTGGGTCTCCAATTGACATTAAAAATCATTATTTGACATGTTGTTCCGTTGTTTAAAAAAGGCTCCAAAAGTAAACCAGATAATTACAGGCCTGACGTCAGTAGTAGGTAAATTATTGGAAGGTGTTCTGAGAGATCGGATATATAATTATTTGGACAGCCAAGAGCTGATTAAGGATAGTCAGCATGGCTTTGTGCGTGGTAGGTCGTGTTTAACGAACCATGTAGAGTTTTTCGAGGAGGTTACCAAGAAAGTAGATGAAGGAAAGGCTGTGGATGTTGTCTACATGGACTTTAGTAAGGCCTTTGACAAGGTCCCACATGGGAGGTTAGTTCAGGAGGTTCAGACACTTGGTATCCATGGAGGGGTTGTAAATTGGATTCGAAATTGGCTGTGTGGGAGAAGACAGAAAGTGGTAGTGGATGACTGCTTCTCAGACTGGAGGTCTGTGCCTAGTGGTGTGCCTCAGGGATCTGTGCTGGGACCATTGTTGTTTGTTGTCTATATCAATGATTTGGATGATAATGTGGTGAATTGGATCAGCAAGTTTGCTGATGACACTAAGATTGGAGGCGTTGTGGACAGCGAGGAAGGCTTTCAAAGCTTGCAGAGAGATCTGGACCAACTGGAAAAATGGGCCAGAAAATGGCAGATGGAATTTAATGTGGAAAAGTGTGAGGTGTTACATTTTGGAAGGTCAAACCAAGGTAGGACATACACAGTAAATGGTAGGGCACTGAGGAGTGCGGAGGAACAAAGGGATCTGGGAGTTCAGATGCATAGTTCCCTGAAAGTGGTGTCACAGGTAGACAAGTTTGTGAAGAAAGCTTTTGGCATACTGGCCTTCATAAATCAAAGTATTGAGTATAGGAGTTGGGATGTTATGGTGAGGTTGTATAAGACATTGGTGAGGCCAACTTTGGAGTATTGTGTACAGTTCTAGTCGCCTAACTGCAGGAAGGATATCAGTAAGATTGAGAGATTGCAGAGAAGATTTACTAGGATGTTGACGGGTCTTAAGGAGTTGAGTTACAGGGAAAGATTAGGACTTTATTCCTTGGACCGTAGAAGAATGAGGGGAGATATGATAGAAGTTTACAAAATTATGAGGGGTAAATGCGAGTAGGCTCTTTCCACTTAGATTAGGAGAAATAAACATGAGAGGACATCGCTTTAGGGTGAAAGGGGAAAAGTTTAGGGGGAACTTCTTCACTCAGAGTGGTGAGAGTGTGGAACGAGCTACTATCTGAGGTGCTAAGTGCGGGCTCACTCTTAAGTTTTAAGAATAAATTAGCTAGATACATGGATGGGAGAGGTCTGGAGGGTTATGGACTAGGTGCAGGTCAATGGGACTAGCGGAATAATATTTCGGCACAGACTAGAAGGGCCGAATGGCCTGTTTTCTGTTCTATGGTTCTATAAAGCGTGTTTTTGTGACAATGCGTACACTGAATGTTGTGTATCACGTTATAATTGAGATATAGGGCTTGTGTTCAGTTGATTGACAGGTAGCATACACTCAGCACCAGCTAAAGGTGCAAAAAACTATTCACTGTGCTTAATACGCAGGGGATCACACCAAACAGTATTTCCAATTCTTTACTATTCATGTGCTGTAATAGAACTGTTAAGGATGTTCTGACCTCTTTTCATTTTAACAGGACCTGTCTTCAGATGAGCTGTCTAATAGTGGTCTACACCCTGAAACTCTGAATCAACTGATGCAGCAGCCAACCTTTGGAAAATCCTCTATGAAGCATCTAGAAATGAATGACTACAAATATACCTGGAAATTATGAACTCTACCAGCAATTTTAGTGGTAGCTGTGATTTCCTTAAAAAAAATTGTTCTGTCAGTAGATGCTTTTGTTTTAGGTGTTCAGCAACATGCAGGTGTGAAGCTTGAGAAAACTACAGATGGATTTTATCTGTGAAAGTTGATGAAAGCAATGAAGGAGCAACAAACATTAAGTGTATTAATTGACCACATCCATGCCATTATTAATGTAGTATTGTACATTTGTATTAGCTGTACTATCTAAAATTAGGTTTCTTTAATATAACAAGTGCATATCATATTTTTAATAATGTGGAAATTCAAAGCTGGGGTTGTCATGGGCTGCTATTTGTAAAGTCCTCTTTGATTTTCATTGCAAAGGCATCTAGTGAGATTTCCCATTATTGTTTACAGATCGGTCCTACTGTCAGAGCCCACTCCAGCAAACTAAGAGCTGTTTTTCCCTCTGGAAATGGTGTGGCATTAATAGGTAGGATGATGTTCTTTAACTTTATAAGAGGTTATATGACAAAAATGGGATTTTATTTGTCTTTTGTTTTAAATAGAGTATACATATATTATCAATATCAGAGAACTTTGTCCAGAATCTCAATTTTCTTTGTTTTATCTCAGTTAGGTTATAGACGGAAATGCAGATACCTTTAAGTTCTCTTGTGGTAACTGTTCAGCTGTTGATTAATCGATCATGCATATGTGATCTCAATGTAATTTTATTTCATATTCATGGCTAGCTTCACAAAAAGTAGCCTGTTATCTGTTTGCATGAGGTCTTTCAGAGGGCTGTTTTATTCAACTTTTTGGTGAGTTAAAAATATAATTTCTAACTTAGGTGTGTTTTTAAAACAAAACAGCCCAATCTAGTCAAATAACAGACACCACAAGAAAATAAAATTTCTAGAAGAATCACCCCATTATTTAATTGGATGTTCACCTGTTCAAATTCAACGAATTAAAAGACAACGTTTGGAGAATACTTATACGGGAATGAATCCAATGTGCCAGCCTTGTAGCCATTCTTCAGTTTTCTATTCTATGCCTCAGCACTGGCGAGAAATGGAGAAAACTGCACAAGAAGCATTTGGATGTACCATGAGAGCCGATCTGCCTTTGACTGTTTCAAACGAAGCTGCAAGAACCACCTATTTTCAAAAACAGTTTAAAGCTGATTATCATATTGTATGGCATTTTGCTTACACATTTGTTTTATCTGTAAATAAATCTGAGTAGTTTTAGCCTATGACAGAAAATTTGATGTTTGCAGCTGCCTGAGAAGAATGTGGTCACCATACTTTGTAGTATGCACTTTACTGTCAAGGGTTAAATATTTGACGTAACCTGTTACCCAAATTGTGACAAGATAAAGTTTGTAGAAAACTGCAGTCTGCTTTTGAAGTTGGTCATCAAGCAATTTACATAAAGAAAATGTCTGGAAGGTGATTGCAAATCTCAAATAAGGTAGAGATAAATATTGTAACTCTATTTAGTTTTAAGTTTATTTGAACAGCCTACAGCCAACTGGGCTTTTACATTCTGAGTTGTGGATAAGACCCAAGCAGGTTTTAACTGAGAGCCAAGTTTTTACAGAATTAAAGATTTTGCTAAATGCACTTTTTGGAGACACTGCCTTTATAATTGTACCTGATTGTTTATAAAGTATTTAAATTTACTACTAAAATTTTGTCCTAATTTTTTTAAACTGTACAATTTCTAAGCTTGTTCTCAAACTTGCTTTTGCCTGTCGTGCAAATGTGTGGGCTACTTATTTCCAATCTGGATGAACTGATGCTTTGAATTTCATTTTCGTTTTGGCAAATTTCAAACTCCTGTTGCTTGACAAGTGACCAATCTGCTGATCTAAAAGCTGGAGAATTATGCTTGCTATCCCTCAGGTGTTTCCCAGAGCTACAGTGAGTCAATAGCAGTACTGAGAGTCCATATTTAAGTTAACTAGCTACATCTCTAAAATTAGATTTCTAACCGAATGCCATGTTAGATTATGCATTATGAGTGAAGATTGATCTAGATGAAATTTCAGCTCTGCTCCTGCCAGTCCTGGGGGGAGACAGTGGCACAGTGATGATATCACTAGCCTAGTAATCCAGAGGCCCAGGCTCTGGGATACAGGTTCAAATCCTACAGTATTCAATTAATACTTTGAAAGCTCAATGCATTGTCAAGCTCAATTCTCATTAAAAACCTACCTGATTCATCAATGCCCTTTAGGGAAAGAACTATGCCATCCTTACCTGGTCTGGCTTATGTGTGGTTGAACTGTTAACTGCCAAGCTATTCAATTCAAGGGCAATTATGAATGGGCAACAAATGTTGGCCTGGCCAGTGATGCCCACATCCCATGAAAGAAGTTAAAATTCATTCACTAGTAATCTTATGAATCTAGGTCCAGCGGAACAAACATCCTGTCACTTGTTTGGTGTTGTAAATTTAGCAACTAGTTTCCAGTGAAGTACTTCACTTAGATTAAATATAGTAGGAGCACAGACTGCTGCTTTCAGTCTACCAGCTCTTCTTGTATTTCCTTTTAGAAACATATTCCATCTTGAACATGCAGATACCACTGCATTTGCATATCCTAGATTCTACCTTGGATCTTGTGCATATGACAGCCAATCAATTGTCAATTTCTTCCTCTTGTGGGCTGGAACAAAACCACTCTAGAAACACAGTAAAATTGATTCACAGCGAAGGAACCATCATCCATTGTAACTTGATGGAAAAGTCACAGAAGCTACAGAAGGGATAGTGGAAATCAGGAACTCTTGTCCCAAAAAATGAGGCTAGGTCAAATGAAAATTTCAATCAAAATTTGAAAGATTCTCATTTGGTAAGAATTATGGAACAAAGGGAGGCAAATGGTTTTAAGATACAGAGCTGAAAGGCCTTCTCGTTATCCTATGTTTAAGAAGGTGTAAATACAGACCAGACTACTCTTTGAAGCAGAGTGAATTCTAAACACTACCATCCATGTTATACAAAATAGTTGTATTACGGAAAGAACCACAGGTTCCTTTATTGAAGATGTGTATTTACAAATGCACAATGTGATGATCACACTCATTGATGAAGTTCTACATAATGTCTGGGGACAAGAGCTGAACATAATTTACAAAGTTGCTTAACAATTCATGAAAATAACTTAAATTGGTTGTGGAATTTGCTTTTAAAATATCTCTATTTACAGAGTCATGAAACAATTTAATGGCAGGTACTGAAAATTAATTTACATAGCATCATCTGAGGCACTCTTAAAACTTGTGGCTGAAGTAGCACCATCCTTTGGAACGAGTCCCATGGCCTGCAGGGCAATAGTGGCAGCTGAGGCCTTAGCATGCTTCTTGTTAGGACTGGGGAGGCTGGGTTTGTACTCTGTACCATTGATCATCACCTATCATAGAAATGTGTATACTGTAAATGTGACGTTCAGTCTTATCAAAGCAGATATCAGTTGCAAATTTAACAGTTCATTTTATTTTTAACAGCTAAATTTGAATCAAAAATAGATTACAGCTGCAGATGTTTGACAGAATTTAATATGCTTACAAAGATGCAGTTGTCTACACTTGGTCAAATAAAACTAGGCTACTGTTGCCCCACTGAGCCCTGAATGTTGAAAAGTGTATTCTGAGAGTGAAAGGTCACTATCAATACATCATACCGCAGCCTAGAAAGAGGTGTGTCTAAGTACAGCAGATCAACATCAAATTTCTAGTCATAAGACTTAATGGCTACATATATTTTTCAGAAGGACAATTCTGAATCTCATTTCTCCTGCTCCTGATTTATTTTACAAATTTACTTTGAGTTCAGCCATTCTGCCATAAATAATGCAAAGCTTTTGCTTACAGTTGACTGCTCCCTCAGTTAACATCTAGTTTTATGTTGCTTCATTCTTGCTAAGCATGTAATTATTAGGAAGAAAATCTCAATTTTATTTCTGTTCTCCCACACTGTCTCAAATTAGGAAACTAACATCTCTGTTTACAAATTTTAACTCATTGCAATTTTTTTCAAGATTTGTAGGTAAGCCAACATTAGTGCAAATCACAGGAGCAATGCCTCCTTAGTGTTCCAGAACACTCAATTCCCATTACCACCACAGAATTTCACCTCTGCAGCTTTAGTAATGAAGTCATTGTGTTCAATTTTATTCCATTTTCCTGAACATATATCAAATGTTGTACTTTACATTCTAGCTTAACTTCTAAATGGCTGCACTCACCATGGCCACAAAGTGCAAGAGTTCTAGAGTTTATATCAAAACAGCTTAAAAGCATACTGATTCCAAGATCTCCATATTAGCAACCTGGACACATCCTAATTGTGTGTGAAGATAATTACATGTGTAAAGCATCCATTTGCATCTCTCAGTATTGTTTAGTTAAGAAATTTAGCAGTACTGAGAAAATAGCTTAAAACATAAATGAGAATTTTATCATCCTATTTGCTCACCTTAAAAAGGAAATGTTTGCGATGATCAGGACCACTGTCATGAACCATCAAAAAATCAGGTGGTGGCCATTTTCTCTTGTTACAAATTTCCATCAATGCAGAAACTGGATGCTTTCCTAAGGATTGTACAAAAAAAGAGGCATTTAGTCATCCCAAAATGGACCAATCAAATGTAACAACTTCGAGTTAAAGCAGCAACTCATTTAAATTCAAAAGGCCAGGTAGGAGGTGTTAAATTAAGCAAGGCCCAAAAAGGTAAGATTAACCCATGTTGTTCCTTGAAAGCAGGCAGCATATCAATGCCACATGCATTGTTCATTTGCTGCACACAGCAGCAGTGGGTCCAAAATTGTACCTTCTGAGCATTTATTAAAGCAAGTCTGCACCTCTTAAAGGGGAGGTGGACTCTGGCTGGAGCAGATGTTGACAGTCATCCAAAGAGGGAAACTGAAGAATGGCACAACATGGGCGGTTTCAAGGTTTTTGAACCCTGAACTGGAGGTGTTTGTAAAGGAGGTGGAAAATAAGACGCCATGTATCTGCAATAAGCCCTAACAGGCAATGGGAGCAGATAGCCATGGAGATGAATGCCTGGAGTAGTCCCAGGGACCTGAATACAGTACTGCAATAAGTTCAGTTATCTCAGAGAATACATCTTAAATATCCCACCAACTGCACCACTTGCCTCAAATCACTACACACTTCATCAATCATCTACCAACAGTTTCTATCAGTCACAATTCATATAAAACATCCATATGCCCCATGGCATCCTCGCACACTAAGACTGCTGCAAGCCACATTTCACAGCTTCCATACAATACAGTATTCAACCATGCCAGCCACATCACCCAAACAAATTGCACAGTGCTTCCTGACACATTTCCTCCCTCTGCAGTCCAAGATGGCGCACAAATGGAAGCAGCAGGAACTAACAATAGGAGTACAGTTACGCATATGGAGGAAACAGTATTGGCCATTATTGAAACAGCAGTTGTTGAGGTCATGGCCAGCAACAGAGCTGATTCCATTGAAGATGACAATATCCTCATACCAAATCCTCCTTCCCTCCATATTGCATAATATCTTTTGATTTACAAGTTGTAGATGGTGTAAGTGTGCACCTCTTATCACCCATTACCCTTGTGCCTTTCTTTCAGATAGCTATGAAAATAGCAATCTTAGTGGAGGAATAGCAAGACGACAGTGATGGACACATACTGGCACTCAATTTCACACAGTTAACCAACAGCTCAAATACCAAGACAGTATGCAACTTAGAGGATAGCATAAAGGTGGTATCTGCATCAGGCACAAATGTTCTGCAGTCAGGGCAGGAAGTATGGATACAAATTCACCAGAGGGTGAGGGCAGACATATTGTGCTGCAGAGGATTCAGGTGAGGACTTCAATGGGGCAAGCTACAGAAGAAAGTTGGCAGTCTTCCCAATGCATTCCCAGTGCATACCTGTCAGAAAGCCTGCGTTCAATGTCAAGGAGCATGGAGGACTCCTGCATTAACCTAGTGGAGAGTACTGCGCAGAGCTAGAGCCCATCTTTCCAGCATGAAAGTGATAGCCAACTCCATTAGTTCACTTTTGGACCCAACCATGATGCAATATCAGTCTCAGTAGCTTCCAACAAAACATGAAATAGGAGCAGAGTAGACCGTACGGTCCGTTGAGCCTGCTCCACCATTCAGTACAATCATGGCCTCAACTCCACTTGCACACACACTTCCCAAATCCCATGATTCCCTGAGAGACCAAAAATCTGTCTACTTCAGCCTTAAATGTAATCAACAATTGAGCATTCACAACCCTCTGGGGTAGAGAATTCAAAAGATTCACAACCCTTTGAGTGAAGAAGTTTCTCATTACAGTCCTAAATGAATTACCCCTTAACCCAAAACTGTGCCCCCATGTTCTAGATTCCCCAGCCAGGGGAAACAGTATCTCAGTGTCTACTCTGTCAAGTTCTTAAGAATCTTAAGTCTCAATGAGATTACCTCTTATTCTTTTAAACTCCAATTAGTATAGACCCAATTTACTCAGCCTCTCTTCAAAGGGCAACCCTCCAATCCCAGGAAACGATCTAGTGAACTTATGTGTACTCCAATGCAAGTATATCCCTTATTTAATATGGATATCGAAGTTCACATTGTACTCCAGGTGTGGTCTCACCAAAGCCCTTTACAGTTGTAGTTCTTGTACTCCAATCCCCTTCCAATAAAGGCCAACATGCCATTTGCCCTCCTAATTGCTTGCTGTACCTGCATACTAACATTGTGCTCCTTACACTTGTACATCTACATCCCACTGAATATCAACATTTACAAGTTTCACGCCTTTTAAAGAATATTCTGCTTTCCTATTTTTACGACTAAAGTGAATAACCTCACATTATATTCCATCTGCCATCTTGTTGTCTCACTCACTCAATCTTTCTCTTTGCAGCCTCTTTGTGTCTTTCTTACAGCTTACATTCCCAACTTGCTTTATATCATCAAATTGTATCATCAACATTATTCTCTGCCTCTTCATCCAAGTCATTAAAATAGATTGTAAATAGCTGAGGTCCAAGTACTGATCTTTGCAGCATTACACAAGTCACAGCTTGCCAACTTATCCTTACCCTTTGCTTTCTGTCCACTAACTAATCCTTTATCCATGTTGATACATTATTTGCAAAATATCAATATTTAATGGATAACACAGCATATATGAACTTATACCTGATAGATCCTTCATTATGGGGAAATTTGCAGATTTCCTCTGTGTTTTCTCACCTTCTGCTACAAGACCTAAAATGGCACAAATGTTAGCCCTTAATTTGTGCAAGAAATGAGCTACATTTCTGAGACAAACCTAACTTTCAAGATACTACTAATTTTCAAAAGATAACCAAATATTGGAATATTAAGCAGATTTTAATATCTTTTTCAAGGATTGGATGATGGAAACCTTTTTAACTCCAGAAAATCAATGTGGGATTACTGAGATGTTACACTATTATCAGCCAGAGTTGAGATGGCGATGCATCTGCACTGAAAGAATTAGGAAAGAAATCTGTAAGAGGTGTCCTCAAAAACAGTGGTGTTATTTTTTGTTTGTTCCCTGGAAAAATGTGTTTTCTTTCTCTTGTCACACAAGAGGGCTAGCATCTGGAATCTCAGTAGGTAACTTAGGAAACCAGAGTAGAGAAGGAACAGGTGGAATGTGGAGGGCCAGGATTACAGCAATGAATCAGTGGATAGCGGTCGTGCACGTGTAAAATTGGGCAGTGAAGCACAACTGGATTACTGGAGTTGCAGGTAATTAGTGGAACTTGAAGTTTACTGCTGAACAAAGAACAAAAAAAATGGTTTTGAGTGACTGATGTAATCATATAGATAATTGTATTTTATTCAGAACTTTCAGGGTTTCTCAGTAATGAATGTTTTTGTTATATGTAAAATCCATAGTGAAGTAATTCAAGCACTTCCTAAAAGCAGCTTGAGAAATATTTTGAGGAATTTGATTATTTTACTCAGGATGTCCAGTCGTAAACCCCTTTCAAAATGGAGTCCTGCCATATCACTCATGACAGCAGGGAGTTAATGTTTACCGATTCCATTTTGAGACTATCACTGCCTCATTTTATACAATATGACCTAAATGGGCTAGTTAAATTATCGTGTGTCTGACTTGGACCTTAATCGTCTACATGAGAAACTGACACTTTCACATTAACAGTCTCTGTGAGACCACCACTCAAGTTCTGCTGCCGTTGTCAAGCAATTCTACTCACTACGTATTAATAAACTAAAGATAAAAGAGCATCATTACCTTTACGATCGGTCTTGAAGTCAACAACTATGGGTTCTACTGGTCCATTTTTGTTTTTTCCCAGCCCTTCTCCTGCCCTCCATCCCATTTTCTGCATCAAGTGTGCTCCCATTCCTCCAGTTAAAGGTGCAGCCTTCAGGAACTGATCCTGTTTATAAGTAGAAAGGTATAATAAAAACAAATATTACAAGACGTCAAAGTAACTTTTTTCAGTCAGATTGATTAACACAATCTGCAAATTCAGAAATGCATAAGTACTCAGAACATCTTAAAAAGTAAATCAAACATTCCAAAACAAATAAAAATAATTATGCCACTGTTTAAAAAAATTGTGAAGAGTTTTAGGGAAAAAGACGCATGCATGAAAAGCCTTTGTAAAGTCTGCTCTGCAAACATTTAAAATGCAGGTTAAAAATAGGTATTTGAAAACTCCTTAAAAAAATTACATACCTAGACCTCTGCTGCCGGTGTGTAGTGAAAAGTAGGGTTGAGACTGACCGTGGCAACAAGGCGGCTACAAGGATTTGACCCTGCACCAGGTTTCTGTACATAGAAGTGAAAGTTCACAGGTCAGTCTGTGAACTATCACCTCTCTTTGTCCTTTCCATCTCCCAACCATGCATTTCAACAGATCACCAGGCACTGCTGAATACCAATATTTCAACAAAATTTCAGAAATTTTTAAATTAGTAACAATTAATAAATGAAGGGAAACACAATCCAGCAGTCAAACATTATTATTTCTAAGATGTTAATGGTCAATATTACTATACTGACGTGAATTGGAGCCATTAAAATTTAGTAAAAGAGCAGGCCTAGTAGTGTGATAGACAATACAATATTTGTCATGTTGAATCGTTTTTTAAAAATTACTGTGTGGTGATTACTGTGGATGAGTGCAGCTCTCACAACACTCAAGAAGCTTGACACCACCCAGGACAAATTAGCTCACTTGATTGGCATCACATCCACAAACATTCACTCCCTCCACCACAACGACACACAAGAGCAGCAGTATACCATCAACAAGATGCACTGCAGAACTTCACCAAGGCTCCTCAGACAACACTGCCCAAACCCACGACCACTACCATCTAGAAGGTCAAGGGCAGCAGATACATGGGAACACCACCACCTGGAAGTTTCCTTCCAAGTCACTCACAATCCTGACTTAGAAATATATCGCCGTTCCTTCACTGTCGCTGGGTCAAAATCCTGAAACTCCTTCCCTAACAGCACTGTAGGTGTGCCTGCACCACATGGACTACACCTTCTCATAGGCAAGTAGGGTTGGGCAATAAATGCTGGTTCAGCCAGCGAAGCCCACATCCCATGAATGAATAAAAAAAATCTCTGTTTACTTGAAAATCAAGGCAACTACTCTTCAGACACTTGCGCTCAAGAAAAAATGTTGATAGGTTACCAGGAAAATTATCTGTATTTAATATTTTGAAACATGTATATCTGCCCAGTATTAAATAAATAAAATGTGCTAAATTGCAACCATTCATGTAACAAAAAAAAAACGAATCTGCCTTGATTTTTGGTTGGCCGCCTTTACACCGAATAAGAGGCCCCTGCGATTCTGAGACCAAAGACCCACTTAAATCTGACCAACCAACTGTGGGTTTCAAACAGGCCTCAAATTCAGACAGGAGCAGCCACCAGCAAAGTAAGTTGTAGTTTGATAGGACTGGGAGCCACGATTGGTGGGGTCTTCCAGGGCATCAACAAGCCAGATTATTTGTGTGTGCCCTGGAGGAGCACCTCTGGGCAGAATCCAACCAGTTCCAACCTAAAATAGCAATCAGGGATCTGTTTACATCATAGGATCTCAATTTCCTTGACAAAAGTGGCCTATTGCCTGAAACAAGGGGCACTCAGGATGTCTGGTCGTAAGCCCTTTCAAAATGGAATCCTGCCATATTGCTTATGATAACAGGGAGTTAATGCTACCGATTCCATTTTGAGACTATCATTGCCTCAACTAATGCCAGATGAAGCAAGTCAAAAATTGACCCCAGCACGTAGGAACCTCCCTACTGATGGCCATAGTTGCTTTTTGGAGCAATACTTAGAAGAATGGTGAGCATAATGCAAGCATAACCTAATGTGGTACATAATGAAGACAGGAGTGGATACAGAATGCATAGTTTTATGCTGGTGACAAATTAATAAATAAACATAAGATAATAGTGAATAACAGAGCTAACTGTTTTCAGGTTTAATGGTCACAACTACAAATAAGAATACCTGAATTTAAATTAAAAAGCTCAAATAGGATCAGTTCAGAAGCTCTTCTAGGTCTTAGGTTTGCAAACTTGAGTTCCCAACAGATCTACAAAAGTATCCAAGAGTCCCTGACATCATCAGATTTTAATCCATTTGCCAATAGTATCTGTCTACATTTTTTGATTTACTAGCATTTGATTTCTTTTGCAGAATACTAATTAAAATATTTTCTGCATCAATAGCCCTGCTTTCACTGTCTTTTGGAAATTAGTAGTGTGCATCAATATTTGTCAGGATCAACCACACAGCAAAGTTTGAAAAACACTGAAGTAGTTAAGTCAAAGTTCTAGTGAAAATTGAGAGGTGAACAAATGCAATATGCATTCTATTTATTACAAGATTAGTCAAGTTAATACATTCACTTTTCATCCGACAAGTCTGATGGTGATATTTTAACTATCGTGTGGATCACATTGGGGAAAGGCTTCAGTGGTGCATGCAAAGGTCATCAAGGCTTGTTTTAGACAATAATCAGTTTGCCCAATTTTGTAGCTATCAAACCAAATACAATAAATGGAATATAAGGCAATGAATCAAACCATGGTAAAGACTTTGACAGTGAGGCTTTTGAAACATTTTCAACACAGGAAATAGCAAAACCTCAAAATGCAATTAAAATGTTAAATTATGCTAGTACTAATTTAAGGTATTCCAATATTGTTCAAAGGCCATTATTTTTAAATTTAAAAGCATTTCTGTATCAGCTCCAAATGTGTGTGCTAAACGGTGAACCTGACGAGCCAGATTTATAAAGGGCTTAGATTGAGAAAATTATAGTTAAAATGTGTAACTGAAAATAATTTAATAATCAAATTAATTCACATTTTAACTATGTTCATACAGCTATGACTTTAATTACTCTTTAAATTGCACTCAAAAATTTTAAGCCACTTTTCATTACAAGTAAACAGAAACATCTTTGAAACTTAAACTGTTTGTTTCTTTAACAAAATATTAAAATGCATGCAAAAACTGTCTAAACAGATAAATATATTTCTTCAAATCAACCAAGGGTCTGGAATACCAGCTGCCTCATCCCAAAAACCTGGATTGGTTTTTACTTACTTCCATTTCCTTCTTCCCCTGTTTTTCCAGGAACCTCACAAAAGAAAGAGGCAACCATGCAGAGAATGATACAAACCCCAGCCAAAGTCGCCCAGGGTTCCGTCCTGCTTTTGTACCTGCTTTGTAATGATAGAATTTTTTATCATCAACATCTGTTTCAGTATCTCCAATGTGTATTCAGTCCACAAATCCAATTCAGATACTTAACCAACTGTATACAATTTACACAGAAAAGAGACGTGTATTAATCAAATAATTTATGATAAATAATTCTCTTTCCATATTTTCTAAAGCAACGCTCTGGAATGTGTTATATAATTTAATGTGTTATATAATTACTATTACAAAAAATATATTTCATGCTTTTATTTCCTCAATATCACCCCGAGTATTGAAAAAATAAAGTTTTATGGTAAAAAGAAAAACTCAAATATTCAAACTACTGCCTTGGTGAAAATAATGCTCAAAAAAATTATGAAAAAGATACTCTTAATATACAGTATCCAGTTAAATACAAGAAATCTATGACTACAATTCATCATTTCTTTTTATTCATTCAAGGGATGAGGGCTTTGCTGGCTAGGCCAACATTTATTGCCCATCCCTAATTGCCCTTCAGAAGGTGGTGGTGAGCTGCCTTCTTGAACTGCTGCAGTCCATGTGGTGTAGGGAGGGAGTTCCAGGATTTTGACCCAGTGACAATGAAGGAACGGTGATATATTTCCAAGTCAGGGGTGAGTGGCTTGGAGGAAACTTCCAGGTGGTGGTGTTCCATTGTATCTGCTGTCTTTGTCTTTCTAAATGGTAGTGGTCGTGGGTTTAGAAGATGCTGTCTAAGCCTTGGTGAGTTGCTGCAGTGCATCTTGTAGATGGTACATACTGCTGCTACTGTGCGTCGGTGATGGAGGGAATGAATGTTTGTGGATCTGATGCCAATCAAGTGGGCTGCTTTGTCCTGGGTGGTGTCAAGCTTCTCGAGTATTGTTGGATTTGCATTCATCCGGGCAAGGGGACAGTATTCCATCACACTCCTGACTGTGCCTTGTAGATTGTGGACAGGCTTTGGAGAGTCAAGTGGTGAGTTACTCGCCGCAGGATTCCTAGCCTCTGACCTGCTCTTGTAGCCACAGTATTTATATGGCCACTCCAGTTCAGTTTCTAGTCAATGGTAACCCCCAGGTTGTTGATAGTGGGGGATTCAGCGATGGTAATGCCGTTGAATGTCAAGGGGCGATGGTTAGATTCTCTCCTGTTGGAGATGGTCATTGTGTGGCGCAAATGTTACTTGCTACTTGTCAGCCCAAGCCTGGATATTGTCCAGGTTTTGCTGCATTTGGACATGGACTGCTTCAGTATCTGAGGAGTCGTACATGGTGCTGAACATTGTGCAATCATCAGCGAACATACCCATTTCTGACCTTATGATGGAAGGAAGGTCATTGATGAAGCAGCTGAAGATGGTTGGGCCTAGGACACTACCCTGAGGAACTATTTAATTTATCACTACTTAACTGATGCTAACATAAAATGGCGATTGTAAATTTTAAAAAAGCAAGATATTTTCAAGATAAGGGAAAATTGCCAGTTCATTTGTTCTTAAAAACATCATAGTTTACAGTGTTTTCTTTAAACTGAAAAAAACAACATAAAAGAGGTTTACCATTTAACTTTCAAAAGCATGAGGACAGCAGATCGCCTAGTTATCTTGGTTTTACAGTGTTGGCATGTCCAATCAGAAGTCATGATTCTATCTCAGTCTTGACTAACAGGAAAAGTTGGTTGTAACCATTAAGCATGTCCTGCCAGCTCTCAAATAGAGGAACCACAATATGGCAAAAAGCAGTACAGCTCTGATTCCAAGACTGGAGGAAGAGGGTGAAGTT
This sequence comes from Carcharodon carcharias, assembly GCF_017639515.1. NCBI lineage: Eukaryota > Metazoa > Chordata > Chondrichthyes > Lamniformes > Lamnidae > Carcharodon > Carcharodon carcharias. The sequence goes on from NC_054484.1 coordinate 28,995,858, forward strand.
GCATTCAAAGGAGCATACTAGCCTTACCAGAGATCATCTGAATGTTCTCCAACCGTTAAAAACAGCACAGAAAACATCTGGGAAGAAACTTGCCATTTGATCCCCACCCTTTTAAGCAGCTGAAAACAGAAGCATAGCAGTGAGGAAAAGGGAAAGCCCTACAGGAGGTAAAATACAGATTTCAAATTAAGAAGAAAATAATGTAAGAGGGATGAAAAATATTGCAGACAAGACACAGATCAGCAAGTGTCATTTCCCAGGAACACAAATCTGCAAAAGTCATTCCATGAAAATTGGAATAATAGAGATTTTAAAAGTAGGAGGGAAATTAAATATTTGAGAACATGTAATGAAAGCCCAGTGTATTAAATATCCATATAGAATAGAAGTTTGAAGGACAAAAACTGTTCGAGCAGTCATGACATACACAGAATAAAAGATCTATGAAACAACTGTTTCATACCAATTTTGGTTCGGACTCCAGTTAGATTCTCTTTGTATAACTGCATCTCTTGTTTGTGAACTGGATACACCACTGAACATAAACTGAAACAGACATTAGTTTTTTTTTCTCTAGTGGATTAATACCCAACCATGTGTCAGTCAGAATGTTGTCATAATATAAAAAAATGTGAAGCATTACTTTTCCTTTTAACTTTTTCTGTCTTGTTTACACTGAAATCAGGTTACAAAACCAATTGAAAATAATACATTGTTACTTTTTATGTAAGAACACTTGGTTGGGCAAGAGGGTTTTAAACATCATTACAATTTTCTGAAAGGCCTAGGATAACATTTAAATATCACAAAAGGTTATTTCACAGATTTAACAGTAAATGACTATATCTAATAAAACTGCATATACCTACATGATTTTGATTAATGTGAGTTTCCTAAGTGTTAAATAATATAAAACACAAAATCCTTCGAAGTTTTATACTTTTCCTCCCCAAAGCTTCTTATACAAACTTTTGGGTCATTTCAGCCAGGAGGTATTTACATCTGTTGTATATGTTGCCATTCAAATTTTCACCCATTTCTGCTTATAACCTGTATGAGTCAGTGGCTTTTGTCTTGCATAATAACGTCCTTAATACATGCAAAACCTCAAATGCTGTGCCACCAACCACTTCAAATGTTAGTGGAAAGATCTAAGGAATATTGTAGTTTCTAAAGTTTTGCCCAAGTCTTAATTGACACCTGTTACAATCAGGTCAAAGAATTCTCAGATTGTGGGGAGAAGACTGCTGATTTCCAATTATAACTGTAATTGAAGGCAACTATATTCTCTTATACCTCAGCTACATTTTGTAACAAAGTCACTCTTTTTGCCAAATTAACTTTATGCAACAGCAGTTAAAGTCAATAAAAATTAAAAAAGAATCTCCTCCTTAGCTTTGTCTGCTTATATTACTCTATGTATGGTGCACAGAAAAGATGGCAACCTCTTAATGCAGAATGTCAGCTAATATATAATCAATAGGAAGATCTATTCTTTTTCAAGCGTTCAAGGTTTCTAATTATCTGCCAATTACAAAACAGACCTCACCCTCACTAACTCATGGATACACACTAAACTTCAGCATACTTTTTTTCATTCACTGTCTCTGTTAACTAATGGAGGTGTGACTCCAAACATAATCAGTACCCTTACATGATTATTTTAATTTCAATGCTGACAACGTAATTTAGTCCTCAAATGTACTCATTACCTTCCTGATCCAAGCTTGAGGACCACTGTTTGTTAATTCCTCATAGGTTAATACTTGAGCTCCAGTGCTGCCTGTGAATTGACCAGGCAGAGAGTTTGACTGAGCCCACACATCAATCTGACAAAAAGAAAAAAAAATGTAAACAATATTGAAAATAAGCAACTATTAAATGTTTGTTTCAAATCTGATTAAATCTAAATAACTTGAAGGATAAACATCCAGAACCAATGATGAATCGCAAATGTTATGAATTCTCAATGTTATGAATGACCAGGTTGCTGTTGCTTCAAGGAGGACTGTTGACCAGGACATTAGAAGTATTCCTGTTCTTTTATGAATAATGCTATGAACAGCATCTCTGACAATATAGAGCAACCTTAGGTGTCCACCTATAAGTCAAAGTCCTGTACAGGGACTTGAACTTACAACATACGGAAATATGAATTAGGAGTAGGCCAGTCAGCCCCCTGAATCTGTTCCGCCATTCAATAAGATTATGGCTGATCTGATTGTCACCTCAACTCCACATTCCCACCTACCCCCTATAACCTTTCATTTCCTTGCTTATCAAGAATCTATCTACCACTGCCTTAAAAATATTTAAAGAGTCTGCTTCCACCGCCTTTTGAGGAAGAGAGTTCCAAAGACTCTCAATCCTCAGAGAAAAAATTTCTCCTTGTCTCTGTCTAAACATGGATAGCATGTATAAAGAGGTGGTCACACTGCAGCTGAAGGGACTTGAGGAAGGAAGGGAATGGGTGACCACCAGACAGTCCAAGAGAAACAGGCAGGTAGTTCAGGAGTCCCCTGGGGTCCTGCTCGCAAATTGGTATACCATTTTGGAGGCTGATGAGGGCGCTGGTTCCTCCAGGGAGTGCGGACAGAGCCAAGCTTCTGGCACAAGCAGCCTGTCTGTACAGGAGGGGAGGAAGAGCAATAGTAATAGGGGATTCTATAGTCAGGGGAACAGATCGGCCCTACTGTGGCCGTCAATGTGACTCCAGGATGGTGTGTTGCCTCCCTGGTGCCAGGGTCTGGGATGTCACTGAATGGCTGCAGGGCATCCTGAAGGGGGAAGGTGATAAGGCAGAGGTCATGGTACATGTTGGTATCAATGACATAGGTAGAAAGAGGGATGAGGTCTTGCATCAAGATTTCAGGGAGTTAGGCAGTAGACTAAAAAGTAAAACCTCTTGGGTTGTAATCTCTGGATTACTCCCAGTGCCACAAGCTAGTGAGCTCAGAAAAAGGAGAATAGCGCAGATGAATATGTGGCTTAAGAGTTGGTGCAGGAGGGAGGATTTTAGATTCCTGGATCACTGGGACCGTTTCTGGACCAGAGTGGGTCTAACATCCTTGCGGGTGGTTTTGCTAGTGCTGTTGGGAGGAGTTTAATTCGGCAGGGGGAGGGGACACAGAATGTTAGCAGAATAGGGACACATCATAATACAGTAAAACAATCAAGTCAGAGGGAGAACAGCTGCATTAAGTTTCAAGGGACTAAGGCATGGCTAGATGTCCTCTACTTTAATGCCAGGAGTATTACAGGTAAAACGGATGAGTTAAGAGTGAGGATTGACACGTGGAATTGTGATATAGTAGCCATCACTGAAACGTGGTTGAGGGAGGAGCAGGATTGGCAGCTCAACATTCTGGGATATAGAATCTTCAGGCGAGACAGGGCAGGTGGTAAAAGAGGAGGAGGCACTGCATTATTAGTTAAAGAGTCAGTTACTGCAGTAAGGAGAGATGATATCTTGGAGGGGGCATTGAATGAAGCTTTATGGGTAGAGCTTAGGAATAAAAAAGGGGCAGCCACATTGTTACGTGTTTATTATAGACCCCTGGATAGTCAGCGGGAAATTAAGGAGCAAATATGTGCACAATTTGCAGAGGTGTGTAAAAACAATAGCAATAGGTATTTATATTAAGTGATTTCAACTTTCCCAACATTAATTGCGAAAGACATAGTGTTAAGGGCTTGGTTGGAGTGGATTTTTGAAATGTGTACAGCAGAACTTTTTAGGTCAATATGTAGAGGGTCCAACAAGGGATGGCGCAGTGCTGGACCTAATTCTGGGGAATGAAGCCAGACAGGTGGCTGAGGTGGTGGTGGAGGAACATTTTAGTGATAGCGACCACAACATGGTACAAGTTAAGTTTGTTATGGACAAAGAAATAGACAAATTGCAAAAAAATGTTTTGGACTGGGGGAGAGTGGATTTTAGTAAAATAAAGCAGGATCTGGCCAAGGTAGACTGGGAACAGTTACTTGTGGGGAAATCTACAGAGGAGCAATGGGTTTAAAAGTGGCGTTCAAAAAGGAAATGGGGAAGGTACAGGCTCAACATGTTCCCTCTAGGGTGATAGGAAGCAGTAAAAAACCCAGAGAACTATGGATGACCAGAGATATTCAGGATACGATGAGAAGGAAAAGAGAGGCTTTTAGCAGGTACAAGGGAAACAAATTAGTGGAGTACAGAAAGTGCAGGGTGGAGCTTAAGAAAGCAATTAGGAGAGCAAAGAGGGGATATGAGAAAGCTCTGGCTGGTAAAAATAGGGAAAACCCCAAGATATTCTATAAGTATATCAATGGGAAGAGGATAACCAGGGAAAGATTCGGGCCCATAAGGGACCAAGGGGGCAATCTATGGGTGGAGCCAGAGGACATCGCTAGAGTGTTGAACCAATATTTCACATCTGTCTTCACCCAAGAGAATGAGAATGAAGGTATCGAACTCAGGGAGAGAGACTGCGAGGTTCTTAAGCAAATTGAAATAGGGAGTGACAAGGTATTGGAGGTGTTGGCAGGCTTAAAAGTGGACAAATCTCCAGGTTCGGATGATTTGTGTCCCAGACTGCTGAGGGAGGCAAGGGAGGAGATCGCAGGGGCTCTGACCCAAACTTTTAATTCCTCTCTGGCCACGGGGGGGGTGCCAGAGGACTGGAGAACAGCTAATGTGGTTCCGCTATTTAAGAAGGGTTGTAGAGATAAGCCAGGGAACTACAGGCCAGTGAGTCTCACATCATTTGTAGGGAAACTATTGGAGAAAATTCTGAAGGAGAGAATCCATCTCCACTTGGAGGGGCAGGTTTGATTAGGGATAGTCAGCATGGCTTTGTCAGACGGAGGTCATGCCCAACAAATTTGATTGAATTTTTTGAGGAGGTGACCAGGTGTGTAGGTGAGGGTAGTGCAGTTGATGTCGTTTATATGGATTTCAGCAAAGCCTTTGACAAGGTCCCACATGGGAGACTTATAAAGAAGGCAAGTGCACATGGGATACAGGATAATTTGATAAGGTGGATTCAAAATTGGATTAATTGTAGGAGACAGAGGGTGATGACAGAAGGATGCTTTAGTGACTGGAAGCCAGTGTCCGGTGGCGTACCACAGGGATCTGTGCTGGGTCCCCTATTATCAGTCATTTATATAAACAACATAGATGACTATGTGGGGGTGTAGGATTAGTAAGTTTGGGGATGACACAAAGATCGGCTGGGTGGATAACAGTGAGGTTGAGTATCTTGGGCTACAGGAAGATATAGACAGGATGGTCAAATGGGCAGATAAGTGGCAGATGGAATTTAACCCTGAAAAGTGTGAGGTGATACATTTTGGAAGGAGTAATTTGACAAGGAAGTATTCAATGAACGGCATGACACTAGGAAGTTCTGGGGAACAAAGGGACCTTGGCGTGTGTGTCCATAGATCTCTGAAGGCAGAGGGGTATGTCAGTGGGGTGGTGAAAAAGGCATACAGGACACTTGCCTTTATCAATTGAGGCATACATTACAGAAGTAGAGAGATCATGTTGGAATTATATAGAACCTTGGTGAAGCTACAGCTGGAGTAGTGTGTGCAGTTCTGGTCGCCACATTATAGGAAGGATGTGATTGCACTGGAGGGGGTGCAGAGGAGATTCACCAGGATGTTGCCTGGGATGAAACATTTAAGTTATGAAGAGAGTTTGGATAGACTTGGGTTGTTTTCGATGGAGCAGAGAAGACTGAGGGGCGACCTGATCAAGGTGTACAAGATTATGAGGGGCTTGGACCGGGTGGATAGGGAGCAGCAGTTCCCCTTAGTTGAAGGGTCAGTCATGAGGGGACATAAGTTCAAGGTGAGGGGCAGGAAGTTTAGGGAGGATGTGAGGAAAAACGTTTTTACTCAGAGGGTAGTGACGGTCTGGAATGCATTGCCTGGGAGGGTGGTGGAGGCAGATTGCCTCACATCCTTTAAAAAGTACCTGGATGAGCACATGGCACGTCATAACATTCAAGGCTATGGGCCAAGTGCTGGCAAATGGGATTAGATAGGTAGGTAGGTCAGGTGTTTCACACGTGTTGGTGCAGACTCAATAGGCCGAAGAGGCTCTTCTGCACTGTGTGATTCTGTAAATGGGCGACCCTTTATTTTTAAACAGTGACCCCTAGTTCTAGATTCTCCCACAAAAGGAAACATCCTTTCTACATCCACCCTGTCAAGACCCCTCAGGATCATATCTGTTTCAATCAAGTCGCCTCTTTCTCTTCTAAACTCCAGATACAACCTGTAGCCTGTCGAACCTTTCCTCATAAGACAACCCACCCATTCCCGGTATTAGTGTGGTAAGTCTTCTCTAAAATGTTTCCAATGCATTTACATCCATCCTTAAATAAGGAGACCAATACTGTACATAGTACTCCAGATGTGAGCTCACCAATGTCCTCTATAACTGAAGCATAACCTCCCTACTCTTGTATTCAACTCCCTTCTAAATAAACAATAACATTCTAATAAGTTTCCTAATTACTTACTGTACCTGCACACTAACCTTATGCAATTCATGCACTAGGACACCTAGATCCCTCTGCATCTCAGGGCTCTGCAATCTCTCACCCCCATTTAGATAATATGCTTATTTTTTATTTTTCCTGCCACATTATACTTTTCCCACCTTTTCCCACATTATACTCCATTTGCCAGATCTTTGCCCACTTATTTAACCTATCTATATCTCTTTGTAGCTTCCTTATGTCCTCTTAACATCTTACTTTCCTATCTACCTTTGTGTCATCAGCAAACTTAGCAACCATACCTTTGGTCCCTTCATCCAAGTCATTTATATAAATTGTAAAAAGTCAAGGCCCCAGCACTGATCCCTGTGGCACACCACTTGTTAAAGCTTGCCAACCAGAAAATGACCTATTTATGCCTACGATCTGTTTCCTGTTAGATATCCAATCTTCTATCCATGCCAACATCCTTGGGCATTCTCAAGCTTCATGTCTGAAAGAAGTCATATTCCCAAATCTATTTTTCCTTCTAAACACCATTCAATAACTCAGGCCTAACCGAAGATCATTTCCCAGACATACCTGCTCCTGTGCCCGAAGAATCATTGACATAGCCTCTACATCATATGGATTTTCTACAAGACGTTTCTGAGCTGTTGCTCTCTCACTCATTGTTACAGAGATATCCACCGTCTAGAAGACAAAATACTAGCATTACCACATTGAGTGACTGAATTGCTATGCTTTCATCTTTCTTTCAACAATTTTCGTCCTCTTTTCCTGAATGTCGGCCCTTTTTGGAGACAGGTCACAGTACGGTAATTCATCCAAGAAACCAGTACTGATGCATGAGCCTTGACGATGAGTGTCAACATGCTATTTGAATGCAGCGTTTAGTCCTGTCCCCTGATGCCATTACACTGCTACTCAAAAGGAGTGCTAGACACAGATGACAAGCAATAACCACGGCCGATTATCTCATCCTTGAAGAAGCACGAAAGCCAATTGTAGCAGCTCTTGCACTACCCTGGCTGAAGTCAACTAACTCAGCACACTCTGTTTATTGGGCCTGGAACCTACCTTGCTACATAGTTTGGCTACACATTGGATAAACTAGGTGAGCCACAGAAACAGCAATTTTACCCCATGTTTAAGATGAAAAGCACTCCTCCCCCATTTTCATTTTTTCCTTCAGACAGTGGTTAATAAAGCAAAACGCAAATCAATTCATTCTATGAGTGAATTGGTGGATGTTTTTGCAAGGTGTACCTGAAAAATTAGAGTAATAGATTTCAAATCTCAATTTCTATCAATATACATAGATCTTCAAAAATATATAATTTCCACATAAAAATTATGCCATTTCTGTTGCACATTGTCCCAAAGTCTCTTGAGATCCATTAAAAAATAAGCACCTCCCACATGCAGAATAGTTATACCCACTGTTTAATTGTTAACGGCACAACTCTCACCTGAGTATCAACATCTGTAAAGACATCATCTGTAGTCTCTTCACTGTCTTTCTCCACAGGAACCCACTCACCATAAACATTCAGCACCTCTTTCTTCCTGTGTTGTGTGCCAGAGGAGACTGGGAACTCCTTAGTCAAAGCCACCTGGGTTTTTGGTGTTGGTTTTACTGTGGCATTCTGGTGATAAAGGAAGAGTCAACGTTTATTTAAAACATCATCTAAACTTTCCTCTTCTAAACAGAGATGCTCTGATGTTGATCATGTCATTTGCTCCATGTCAGCAGGGTTGTAGAGCTAAGATTAGCCCTATCTTCCAAAAGGTCATCTACGAGAGAGTAAGATCATGTGTCAAAGTTTGGACTTTGCTGTCCTTTAGGGAGGAGGAAATGCTGTAATGGATGGATGTTTATGAGAAAGTTCACTATAATTTTTTTTAAAAAGCAGACTTAGGTTTAACACAATCAGGTATTATAAAAGCAGTGTTGAAAAAAAGAAACATACTGTCAAAGCTTTTCATCTTGCATTCATCAGAACAGATGCAAGAATGCCAGATTTCAGAGGGAGTAACAATTTATACTTCATGAGAAAAGAGTGCCGTTTGGTTGGAAAGTCAATGTTGATTGGTTGAGACATTGCCATGGAGAATGCACTAGGGAACTATTGTCCCCTATGCTTTGGTTTAATTCAAAAAAGGCACAGTGCCTGGTCATGCTCCTTTTGCCTGCAGACAACAGGTCCCTGAATATGGTCATATGTAGTTTCTAGCATGTGTAAAGGAGCCATATTGCAAGCCTGCCTAATCTTAAATTGGTTGTTAGTGTAATTCTTAACACACTCAGGAATATTAAGTAATTGCTGTCCAATTGTGGAATCACATCTAATGTTAGACATTATGTTCTGAGTTTTGCAAACACAGGTTGATCATGGTCAATACTCTGCCTATTGTGAACAACTGAAAGGACATGCTCATTTATTTATAGAAGTCCTTTTTTTGCATTAGAATAATTATCACAATGGTGAATATACCTTTTGAATAAAATTTATTAGCATATTATTCAATTTATATTTCTCAACATATCAATCAAAATGCAAAATGTTGAATGAAAACATGTCTCATGTTTTGCAGGATTAGAAAAAAAATCCTCACCATATCATAATGGAAGCACAAAATATTAGTTCTATTCCATATTATAGAAGATATGTAGAGCTTACATATGAAAATTAGCATCTAAACTGATAGTCTTTCTGGGCAGATTAGTTGCAAATATTAGAGTTCTGCCACCCTTGGATTAGGAATTATAAAACATCAATTTCAATGAATGCACAAAAATGCACTACTCCAAGCTAAATGACATATTTATTTCATCACCAAAACACATAAAAATATTCTCCCTCCCACAAATGAGCCAGTGAGGCTAACAGCATTAACCAATATTTATGTTCAATCTCAGGTACGAATAGATGCTCAGTTAAACACAAAAGTCAGGAAGTTGGTGTCCGAGATGTGCCATTCCTTTGTAAACAATGTGAAAATGGCATCTCTCTGTCTGAATTCCCATTTAAATGTACTGCATGGCATGAAGTTCCTGTACTTGCGCAGAAAGTTAGGGCTCGTCCATTTCAGTCCAGGCACATTTTTTGATGATGTGATGTCTTAATTACTGCCTAAAAAAAATTCTCTGACGGTGGAAATTAATTTTTCATGTGCGAAGTCTGATTACCTCAGCTTTTAATTGTTGCAGCTTTTTAAAAAAAAATTCATGTACTTTTTCTCTCCCTCCTAATGCAGTCTTTCCTTTGTTTACTTTGCTTTCCATATCTGATTCGACATTGAATTCATTAATTTAATTTATACTTCCTGGTTCAGAATCTGTGATGCTCATTAACAATTCTTTAAGTTGCTTGATTAAAGAGACATACAGCTTCTTGTCCTGTTCACACAGGTCCCAGATGTCCTGAAGAGGCTTCCGTGCCATATCCACCTCCCACTCACGAAAACTTGCCATGCAAAAGCTCCTGGAAATTAAACGGCCAAGGGCAAGACTAACAATAGCAGGCACCTAGAGTGAATTTTCACCCATTGTTTGAAAGAACATAAGCAAGTTGAAAAATCATTCATGTATGCAACTTTCATAAGAACATAATAAATAAATAAATAGAAACAGGAGTAGGCCATACTCTTCTCAAACCTGCTCCACCATTCACTAAGTTCATGGCTGATCTTCTATGTTTCCATTCCTAAACAAACGCATTCTATTTATGCTGTGTTATTTGTGTGGTTTTAATCTTCCAATTTATTGATTAAAGGGGAATGCAAAGGGCCAGTGTCATCACTAACACAACGCCTATTTAGTTTCCTCCTCTGATTCCTCTGCATTATATTCTTTATAAAGAATATCCATTTCAGGCAGAGACTTATGATGGGATGATATCAGACACACTAATTCCCTCTCCGGTGCCCTCTAAAATTATGATTAACCAAAACCTGAGGTAAAATAATCTGAACCAAGGGAAGAAATGTGTTACAGCACTTAATCTTTTGCTTACAAGTGTAACTGAACAAAACCATTGCTCCAAGCTGTTATTTATATTTGCTAATAATTCTCAATCATTCTGGGTACTTCTAGGTAAGGCTATTTTTTGTAATCAAAATAGTTGAAGTGCGCTGTTACTATAGTCTGTACAGCTAGTTTATTCTCTGGGTTTGTAGAAATTAATGCCCATTTTATGTATCAAATTCAAGTTGAATTATACTTACAACCAGATACATTGCAGCAATACACATCTTTAATCTTTTATCAAATATGCAGACACAGATATTCAATTTTAAAGGAAGATAATTAGAGTTGTGTGAAAGGCAACTTTTCTTATACCATTATGGCCCTAACATACAATTTCACTAAGTTGCTATGGGGGTTTTGCAAAGTCGGTCCCACACCCTGTCTCTTCCCAACTCCCAAGATGTTAAGCAGAAGCTGTACGTCTTTCCCAAGGGAGATGGATGAGTTGGGGCGTGTAGAGTAATGGGACAATGTGATCAAAGAAACTATAGATGATGCATAATGTCCCAAGGTGCTTCATGGGAGCATTACCAAACAATATTTGGCACTAAACTACATAAGATATTAAGACAAAAGCTTGGTCAAAGAGGTAGTTTTTAAGGACCATCTTAAAGTTAACAGAGGTAGAAAGGTGGAGCAGTTTAGGGAGGCAATCACAGTGTTTAAAGCCAAGGCAGCTGAAGGCTAATGGTGGAGCAATAAAAAATTGGGGTTGTGCAAAAGGCCAGGGTTGAAAGGCACGGGGCAGGGGGGGTTAGAGATAGGGAGGGTCTCAGTGATGGAGCAATTTGAAAACAAGGATGAACATTTCTAAAATCACGGCTTGCTGGTCACAGAACCAATGTAGGTCAGTAAGCACGGAGGTGATTGAATGGGATTTGGTATGAGTTGTTACAGGCAGCAGAATTTTGGATGAACTCAAGTTTACGGAGGGTACAAGGTGGGAGGGCGACCAGGACAACACTGGACTCATCAAGTCTAGATAAGAGTTTCAGCAGCAGATGATCTGAGGCAGGAACAAAGACACAGTGGAGATAAGTGATTCTGGTGTTGGAGAGGATTATGACCAGCCAAAAAAGTAAGCATTGGCATTTATACCATGCTTTTTGAAGTCTTAGCACATCTCATAAATGCTTCACACTTCTGAGGTGTAGTGATTGTTTTATTAAGTAAATGCAGCAGCCAGTTTGTATGAAAGTGTTTCACAGTCCAAAGAACAATAAATAACTTGTATTCATAGAAGTGCCTTTAGCGTAATAAAATGTCCCTAGGCCCTTCACCGAAGCATTGCAAAACAAGATACTGAGCCACATAATAGATACTAGGGCAAATAACCAAAACCCTGCCAAAGAGTGTCTTCAGGAGGAAAGTGATATGGAGAGGCAGAGAGATCTGGGGAAGGTATTCAGGTGATCAGGGCGTAGACAGCTGAAGGCATGACCATCAATGGGGAATGATTAAAATCAGGGATGCACAAGGGGCCAGAATTAAAGGAGTACAAATATCGCAGAGGATTGTAAGACTGATGGAGATTACAGAGATAGAGAGGAGTGAGGCCATAGAGCAATATGAAAACACTTGAGCAGAATTTTAAAGTCAATGCATTGCTTAATCTGAACCAGTGTAGGTATGAGAGCAAGTGGGGATGGGGTTGAGAGAGTTGGTGGTGAGGTAAAGCTAGGTGTCTTCAGCATATATGTGGAACCTGACATGTTTTCAACTGACATTGTCAAGGAGCAACATGTAAATAAAAAATAGGAGGGGTCCAAGGATAGATCCTTGGGGAACATCAGAGTTAACGGTATGGGATTGGGAAGAGAAGCCAGTGATGATGATTCTCTAATTAAGTCAGTAGTTAAATATTTGATTGTATTCACTGAGCGATGAATGTTAGCCAGAAAACAGGAGAATTACCCTTCTCCTCTTCATAGTGCCCTGAGATGTTCTCCAACTACCTGAACATATTGGGTCTCAATTTAATGTTCCATCCCAAAGGGACACCTCAAATGCTAGAGAACTCTCAGCAGCCTTCCAAATGCAATACTTTACGCTTGTCTGCATTAAATTTTACTTGCCTTTTTTCTACGAAAATACGTATTTTACCCAACTCATTCTGTAATTTCAGTGTTGACTCCTTGAATTCCACTTCCTCGCTAGTTTGGTATCATTTGCAAATATGCATTATTTCTGAATCAAAATGATTGATATAAATTAGGTACCTAACCCAGAAAGCCTCCAGGTTCGATTCTCAGTCTAAGGTGAGTTAGCTGACCTCTACCTGTAGACAGTTGTGTAGCTTGAAGTGCTAATAGTCATACTTTTCACTTAACATCTGACAGTGTTACAGATTGTCTAATGTGGCTATCAAATTTTATTGCAAAGCTATCAGTAGCATAACAAGCCCATTTGCTAGAAATGTTCAGTGAAAAAAATTGTCAAATGTAATATATAACTACAAGATTATTCTGGATCTATGCAAACAAATATCTGCTAAATTATTACAACCAATGTTTTACGTGATGAATTAGGGATTTAAATACAACTGTAGCTGTATACTTGAAGTGGGCCTCATGTTCAATCCCTGGTTTGGTACTGAAATAATCTCAGACTGGACAGGAGTTAAAGAATTACATTTCATTTTAGCATTTTGAGGTAAAAAAGGAGAAATTTTTAAAACAGTTCCTAACCTGCTGAAAAATGCACTTGTATGGATGTTGGGCAAGGATGGGATCAAGCTTGCCACAGATGTTCTCCATGTTCAAAATGCCTGTCCAATACTCCGCTCCTGGGTCTAAACATTAAAAGTGTGAATTTCAACCAAAAACAAGGGACTTGTCTCAAAAATGTTTCTGTGCATTGGTACAAGTTACTTTTGTGATCGGATGACCGTTTGTGATTATAGTAAATAGTATTAAAAGTTTTTAAATATTCAAACTGCGCATTGTTGACCACAATGTATTTCAGTTGATGTCCTTCAATGTTTTAGAACCAAAAGCTACATCTTGTTTGATTATGAGTCAGCTGCCAATATCACTAATCAGCAGGCCAATATCTAAACTTCAAAACTCCAATTCCATTAAAGTCAATTATTACATTGCTGTGTTTCTTTTGTTGTTGGATTGTTGTCCCCTCCACCCCGAAGAGAACAACCTGATGTATGGTTCCATGGATGCTAAGCATCATCCAGTTCATAACCCATTTACTAAGTAAGATAACAGATGAACTTCTGCTAAAATTCAAGTTAGACAATCCTTAGTGATTTATGTAGCTTAAAACTGTAAAACTACCCCCAAGTAAATCTCTGCCTTTGACAAATGCACAATGCAAGACAAAATGCAAGAACGTCTCAAGTGGGAAATTAATTTTAAAAATTAAGTGTACGAAAACTTTCTAATTAGAATAGGCTCTGGTTCCAAACCCCAAAACGAAAGGCAAAACTATGTAATTTATATCCAAATATTTGAATGACTTTCTTCCAGCATTTTGGTTGTGAAACATTGGAATAAAATATTAATAATGAAGACTGTGCCTAACTCAGCTTGAAATTGTAGCAAATAATCTTTAATGATTGACATTGAAGATTGATACAAAATGTGACTATGTCCTTCAGGTTACATAATAAAATTACCAGTTAGTAAGAACTTTACCTCATGTGGCATTCAGCCACATAGAGCAAGATGTCCCAAGTTCCTATTGCTTTGGTTATTTAATCTCAGCCACAGTTGCAGCAGAAGTGTGATAATTGGTATAGGTGCCTTTCCCCCATCATAGCTGGGGCCCACGGCTGATCATTGTCAAGTACACCTGCCACAAATCACACTATGTGAACAGCATCAGACTTGCGAGTGCCTCCTGCCCAAAGCAAACAGTCAGACATCGT